>NC_091998.1:63415481-63761731 GCF_044704955.1 Pristiophorus japonicus | reverse complement strand
TGGTAGGAGGCGAAGAGATGGAGCGATGAGGGAGATGGAGGGGACAGGAGTCTGGTAGACTAACTGCATCACTGGGAAGTGGCAGTAATTCAGGTGCTTAAAATAATAAGTTGATTCTATAAGGTAGATACAGAGAATCTATTTCCTCTGGTGGGGGAATCCAGAAGAAGGAAGCATAATCTTAAAGGAACTGAATAGTGACTCTGGATCATGACTATCATTTTCCGGAGCTCCGATGGCGTGCCAGAGTAGGGCACCTCTGGGCCAATGATGCAAGTCAAAACATGGCCAATCTTCAAATTAGCGCTGAGCCAGTTAGGAATTAAATCAGCATGCAGTTTTTCCACCTAAAGTGTCGTGGAAATCTGGAACTCTCACTCCCAAAAAGTTGTTGAGACTGTGTGTGTGTGTGTGTGTGGCGGGGGAGGGGGGGGTCAATTGTATGGATAGATTTTTGTTAGGGAAGAGTATGAAAGGGTATATAGCAAAGACGGATAAATGGAGTTGCAGTGCCTCTCATGGTTAAATAGGGTGCCATTGGGTTCACGGCTAAAGAGCCTATCTGTGGGCAGCCAGTGGAGCCATAACCCAGCGATAGTCAGCAGGACAGAAAGGGGGGGAGGGATTGATATGCAAATGATCAAGAAATTATCTTGTTATTTTTGACATCAATGATGTTAAGAAGGTTACGATCTAAAAAGGTTGGTGTTGCACAATGTTGCAGAAACACGTTGTGATGTTATTTCCCATTTATGTTCTGCTTTAAAGGCCCAGAACAAGGAGACTGGGGATGTGGCAGCTGCCAAGGTGATCCAGTCATTGGATGAGGAGGAGCTGGAAGACTATATGGTGGAAATTGATATTCTGGCCTCGTGTGATCACCCCAACATTGTAAAACTGCTCGATGCTTTCTACTATGAAAACAACCTGTGGGTGAGTCAAGACAGGAAGGCGAATGAAGAATAGCAGCGAGTCGTCCCGCATCTTCCCAAGAGAAGCTCTAATATACAAACTAGCTGTTACAGCATAAGAAATATTCCGACACTGGTTCACCAGGTTACATAAGAACATAAGAAATAGGAGCAGGAGTCGGCCATATGGCCCCTCGAGCCTGCTCCGCCATTCAATACAATCATGGCTGATCCGATCATGGACTCAGCTCCACTTCCCCGCCCGCTCCCCATAACCCCTTATTCCCTTATTGTATAGAATCTGTGTCTTAAATTTATTCAATGACCCAACTTCCACAGCTCTCTGAGGCAGCGAATTCCACAGATTTCCAACTGGTCAATGCGCTGTTTATCCTCCACACGAGCCTCCTCCCACTCTAATGACCTATTCCCACCGTCCCCCATCTCCCTCCATTCCCTTGACCGCTAGTAAACAAAGGTGATTTAAAACTCGACTGCCCATGTCCTAACTCGTACCAAGTCCCGCTCACCCATCATCCCTGTGCTTGGCTCCTGGTTAAGCAACGCCTTGATTTCAAAATTCTCATAGTTGTTTACAATCCCTCCATGGCCTCGCCCCTCCCTATCTCTGTAATCTCCTCCAGCCTCACAACCCCATGAGATGTCTGCGCTCCTCAAATTCTGCCCTCTTGAGCATCCCTGATTATAATCGCTCAACCATCGGTGGCCTTGCTTTCTGTTGCCCAGGCCCTAAGCTCTGGAACTCCCTCCCTAAACCTCTCTACCTCTCTATCCTCCTTCAAGATGCTCCTTAAAACATATCTCTTTGACCAAGCTTTTGGTAACCTGCGCTAACTTCTACTTGTGCAGCTCGCTGTCAAATTTTTTTATCTCATAATACTCCTGTGAAGCGCCGTGAGACGTTTCACTACGTTAAAGGCGCTATATAAATATAGGTTCTTGTTTTCACCAATGTACGCATCAAACCTCCGCTTAAATGTGTCATAAGAACACAAGAAATAGGAGCAGGAGTAGGCCACCTGGCCCCTCGAGCCTGCTCCACCATTTAATAAGATCATGGCTGATCTGATCATGGACTCAGCTCCATTTCCCTGCCCGCTCCCCATAACCCTTTATTCCCTTATTGTTCAAAAATCTGTCTATCTCCACCTTTAATATATTCAATGACCCAGCCTCCACAGTTCTCTGCAGCAGAGAATTCCACAGATTTACAACCCTCTGAAAGAAGAAATTCCTCCTCATCTCAGTTTTAAATGGGCGGCCCCTTATTCTATGTCCCCTAGTTTTAGTTTCCCCCATGAGGGGAAATATCTTCTCTGCATCCACCTTGTCGAGCCCCCTCATTATCTTATATGTTTCGATAAAATCTCCTCTTATTCTTCTGAACACCAATGAGTATAGGCCCAACCTACTCAACCTATCCTCATAAGTCAATCCCCTCATCTTCGGAATCAACCTAGTGAACCTTCTCTGAACAGCCTCCAATTCAAGTATATCCTTCCTTAAATATGGAGACCAAAACTGTACGCAGTGTCAGTGTAACCTGCTTCACCAACTCCTTATGGCTGCGAGCACCACATTATCACCACTCTCTGTATAAAGATTCCACTATATTCTGAAAACGCAAAGGACATTGAGCACTCCAAGATCTTAACCCCTCTCCTTTTCTTTACAGATTCTAATTGAGTTTTGTCCTGGTGGTGCTGTAGACTCTATAATGTTGGGTAAGTAATATTAGATGTAATCTGCTGAATTTCTTTCATTACCCATCCAATTTCCCCCTTCTATTGCTGAAGGTGCTGACTTGCTGGGTACAGTTCCATGGTCTCAAGGGGGGGGTTGGTAAAGGACCTGCAAATGCAGTGATGTGATTGACCATTCAATGGCGTGGTCATGTCACCAATCAGAGACGTCCCATTGGATAAACAGTGTGTGGGCATCGCTCGTCTGTATCCAATCCCAGCCATTAACAGCTGCGTGACCTGGTGCCTTGTCCAATTGTTGTTCTTCATCTGTGAATCTAGTCAGCGGTCTCTGGCTATTCCACCACTGAAGGCATCACGGCTGCGTTTGATCCTGTTTTTGGTCAGCACCCACACACACACACACACACACACACACACACACACACTCGCCCCTTACGGCGGTGGTCACTGGTATTGATTGGGAGCAGGAACCCCTGGCGGATTTTCCCCTCGCTATCCCAGGGGCAGTGAGACCCATTGTACCGCCACCCTAGCTGAGGTCAGCTCCCTCAGCACAGACAGGGCACAAACCCCGTTGATCTGTGTGCCTCAATATCCCACTACACCTTTGGAGGATCAAAGTTTATTTAACTAAGAAGAAATGAAACTCCACATTTTGGTTTGGATAGGCTGGGTTTGTTTTCTTTGGAACAGAGGAGGCCGAGGGGAGACCTGATTTGAGATGTATAAAATTACGAGGGGCCGAGATAGAGTGGATAGGACAGACCTATTTCCCTTAACAGAGGGGTCAAGAACCAGTGGCATAGATTTAAACTAATTGGTAGGAGGTTTAGAGGGGATTTGAGGGGAAATTTCACCCAGAGGGTGGTGGGGGTCTGGAACTCACGGCCTGAAAGGGTGGTAGAGGCAGAAACCCTCACCACATTTAAAAAGTACTGGGATGTGCACTTAATGTGCCGAAACCTGCAGGGCTAGAGCTGGAAAGTGGGATTAGGCTGGGTAGCTCTTGGTCGGCCGGCGCAGACACAATGGGCCAAAATGCTGTAAATTTCCACGATTCTATGATTTGTCTCCCCTTGGTTTGGTTCTGTCCCAGAGCTGGAGAGAGGATTGACGGAGCCGCAGATTCGCGTTGTTTGTCGACAGATGCTCGAAGGACTCGACTACCTCCACAGCAACAAGATCATACACCGGGACCTGAAAGCTGGCAACATCCTTCTGACCCTGGAGGGAGACATTAAACTCGGTAAGGAGGAGGAGCAGGGGAGGGAGAGTGGATGAGGAGAAAGTCAGAGTATGTGAAAGAAAGAAAGACTTTGCACCGGACATCCCAAAGCGCTTTACAGCCAATGAAGTACTTTTGGAGTGTCATAATGTAGGAAACGTGGCAGCCAATTTGCACACAGTAAGCTCCCACAGACAGCAATGTGTTAATGACCAGATAATCTGTTTTAGTTATGTTGACTGAGGGATAAGTATTGGCCAGGACACCGGGGATAACTCCCCTGCTCTTCTTCAAAACAGTGCCACAGTTCATTTACATGCACCTGAGAGAGCAGACGGGGCCTCGGTTTAATGTCTCATCTGGAAGACGGCACCTCCGACAGTGCAGCACTCCCCCAGCACTGCACTGCAGTGTCAGCCGAGATGTTGTCCCTGGAGTGGGACTTGAACCCACAACCCTAACTCAGAGACAAGGGTGCTACCCACTTTAAAAAAAATATTAATATTTATTGAACATTAAGAACATTTACAACATCGTGATCATTCCATTGTATCACAGAAATCCATTTTGTCCCTCCGCACAGCCGTTCCTCCAACACATATTAACATCAAAACCTGAAGTTTAATTTATCTCCTGTAACATATAATAATCTATTGTACTTTACAAATTGATCATAAAATACTATCTTTAAATTCTTTTCTGAATAAAACATCCAAAGGGCCTTATAATGATCTTTTAGTTTATACTTAAAATACTCTTTTAGGTTTATTCTCCTCCGCTTAAAAAACAGAGCATTCCTTCTTTGCACAATCGCAAATCTCGCCAAACTGAACATTAAATTAATTGCCACTCCACTAGACTCGGACAGACTCTGCTGCAATCCACATCTCAAAATTAGTGGGAAAGCGGGTTGTGTAGAGGATACAGAGAGGCTGCAAAGAGATTTAGATAGGTTAAGCGAATGGGCTAAGGTTTGGCAGATGGAATACAATGTCGGAAAATGTGAAGTCATCCACCTTGGGGAAAAAAAACAGTAAAAGGGAATATTATTTGAATGGGGAGAAATTACAACATGCTGCGGTGCAGAGGGACCTGGGGATCCTTGTGCATGAATCCCAAAAAGTTAGTTTGCAGGTGCAGCAGGTAATCAGGAAGGCGAATGGAATGTTGGTCTTCATTGCGAGAGGGATGGAGTACAAAAGCAGGGAGGTCCTGCTGCAACTGTACAGGGTATTGGTGAGACCGCACCTGGAGTACTGCGTGCAGTTTTGGTCACCTTACTTAAGGAAGGATATACTAGCTTTGGAGAGGGTACAGAGATGATTCACTAGGCTGATTCCGGAGATGAGGGGGTTACCTATATGATGATAGATTGAGTAGACTGGGTCTTTACTCGTTGGAGTTCAGAAGGATGAGGGGTGATCTTATAGAAGCATTTAAAATAATGAAAGGGATAGACAAGATAGAGGCAGAGAGGTTGTTTCCACTGGTCGTGGAGACTAGAACTAGGGGGCACAGCCTCAAAATATGGGGGAGCCAATTTAAAACCGAGTTGAGAAGGAATTTCTTCTCCCAGAGGGTTGTGAATCTGTGGAATTCTCTGCCCAAGGAAGCAGTTGAGGCTAGCTCATTGAATGTATTCAAATCACAGATTGATAGATTTTTAACCAATAAGGGAATTAAGGGTTATGGGGAGTGGGCGGGTAAGTGGAGCTGAGTCCACGGCCAGATCAGCCATGATCTTGTTGAATGGCGGAGCAGGCTCAAGGGGCTAGATGGCCTACTCCTGTTCCTAATTCTTATATTCTTATGTTCTTATTAAAATTGAGTCCCACGGGATTCCCATTCTTGCTCTTCGGTCCTCACCCAGCAAGAAAACCTCACACAACTGTCGAACATAGTACTTAAAATTCTTTAACTGCGGACACAACACCAGCAAATGGGACAGAGTCTCATCCCGCGTCCCACACACTGGGCAAGTTGCCACCTCTACTCGCCCAATCTTACATAAGACTATCATGGTTTGAAATCCAGTTCAATCCACTCTGGACATTTAAAATTCGCCCACACTCCCTTCCAAATCCTGTTGAAGTCCAACTGTGGATATATATTCTGCCTCTAACCCTTCTGTAATCTCCCATCCCTGTTCCCCGTCAGATACAGAATCTCCCTTAGAGAGTCCTCCTGCGATTTCTCCAACAGTGCCACTCCCTTCGGCCTCACATCCACCGCTTACCACCACTGAGGGCAAAGTTCACCAGTTTCCTCATGGGTTGAGATCCGGGTGACTTCCCTCCGCCGCCAATCCCAATCCTATCCGCTGTTGACGGAGGACCATTGAGAGCAACCCAGAGATTCGTGCCCTCACAGCGAGAGGAGACGGTCTTGCAGTCAAAAAGAGAAAGCGTGGTAAACTCGTTGCCCAATAACTGGCTTCTGAAGACGGAACGTAAGAACATAACAATTAGGAGCAGGAGTCGGCCATTCGGCCCCTCGAGCCTGCTCCGCTGTTCAATAAGATCATGGCTGATCTAATCTTGGCCTCAACTCCACTTCCCTGCCCGCTCCCCATAACCCTTGACTCCTTTTATTGTTCAAAAATATAAGAACATAAGAATTATATAGGAACATAAGTGTAGCAATATGATGAGTAAAGAACACATTCTAGTAAGCAGCGGTGGGTAGATTGACGATTAGTTGCTCTGCTTTCCCCTGAGTTTAAGGGTGTTTTTCCTCATTCCATGTGACAGTTATGGGAGCATTACACAAGTTATAGATCTTTCTCTAAATTGGTTCAACTCTTCTTTTCAGAATGGGAGGCAGTGACTAGTGGAGTGCCGCAGGGCTCAGTGCTGGGACCCCAGCTATTTACGATATACATTAATGATTTAGATGATGGAATTGAGTGTAATATCTCCAAGTTTGCAGATGACACTAAACTGGGTGGCAGTGTGAGCTGTGAGGAGAATGCTAAGAGGCTGCAGGGTGACTTGGACAGGTTAGGCGAGTGGGCAAATACATGGCAGATGCAGTATAATGTGGATAAATGTGAAGTTATCCACTTTGGGGGCAAAAACACAAAGGCAGAATATTATCTGAATGGCAGCAGATTAGGAAAAGGGGAGGTGCAGCAAGACCTGGGTATCATGGTTCATCAGTCATTGAAAGTTGGCATACAGGTACAGCAGGCGGTGAAGAAGGCAAATGGTATGTTGGCCTTCATAGCTAGGGGATTTGAGTATAGGAGAAGTCTTACTGCAGTTGTACAGGGCCTTGGTGAGGCCCCACCTGGAATATTGTGTTCAGTTTTGGTCTCCTAATCTGAGGAAGGACGTTCTTGCTATTGAGAGAGTGCAGTGAAGGTTCACCAGACTGATTCCAGGGATGGCTGGACTGACATATGAGGAGAGACTGGATCGACTGGGCCTGTATTCACTGGAGTTTAGAAGGATGAGAGGGGATTTCATAGAAACATATAAGATTCTGACTGGACTGGACAGGTTAGATGCAGGAAGAATGTTCCCAATGTTGGGGACGTCCAGAACCAGGGGACACAGTCTTAGGATAAGGGGTAGGCCGTTTAGGACGTAGATGAGGAGAAACTTCTTCACTCAGAGAGTTGTTAACCTGTGGAATTCCCTGCCGCAGAGAGTTGTTGATGCCAGTTCATTGGATATATTCAAGAGGGAGTTAGATATGGCCCTTACGGCTAAAGGGATCAAGGGGTATGGAGAGAAAGCAGGAAAGGGGTACTGAGGGAATGATCAGCCATGATCTTATTGCATGGCGGTGCAGGCTCGAAGGGCCGAATGGCCTACTCCTGCACCTATTTTCTATGTTTCTTATCGGACCAAGTACGTGCGTGGTCAAGGCAGCACCAGATCGATCCAGGATGTGGTTATCTCGAAAAGAAATGAAGACATAAAACAGTTCACATTCAGTTAGTTATTTCTTGCCAGTAAAGGGTCTGTTGTTAATCATAGATGACATGAGTTGTGCAATGAGTCCAATACTTTGTCCTCTTTTCTAGCTGACTTTGGAGTGTCTGCAAAGAATACCCGGACCATCCAACGGAGGGCATCGTTTATTGGGACGCCTTATTGGTAGGTTTTACTCCTGTTCTAGAAAGTATGAGATCTATTTTTGCCACTTTCAGTGTATTTTCTTAAATTTTCACTCCAATAATTATTTTCCCTCCCCATTTCTCCGGAAGATGTTGGACCTTATTGGGAAACAGGCCACCTCTTTGCCCGAATGGTCACCCTTCATGTGTAAATCTAAGCAGTGAGTGTCAACAGGCTCTTTGACTGTAGAAGGCATCACAGTTCACCACTTTTCAGCAAGGTTGCTGGACGGTGTCCTCGACCATAAGTTTTTTTTTAGCTTTCTAACCCAGGACGTGAAAGACGATCGTAGCCACTATCCTGGCTGTGACCATCTGCACAGACTGAGGAGCAGATTTGGGACCTTGTGTCAGCTGTGTCTCAGTGGGTAGCACAATCACCTCTGAGTCAGAAGGTGGTGGGTTCAAGTCTCACTCCAGAGACCTGAGCACATAAATCCAGGCTGACACTCCAGTGCAGTGCGGAGGGAGTGTTGCACTGTTGGAGGTGCTGTCTTTTGGATGAGATGTTAAACCGAGGCCCCATGTGCTCTCTCACATGGATGTAAAAGATCCCATGCTCTTTGAAGAAGAGCAGGGGAGTTATCCCCGGTGTCCTGGGGCCAATATTTATCCCTCAATCAACATAACAAAAACAGAATATCTGGTCATTATCACATTGCTGTTTGTGGGAGCTTGCTGTGCACAAATTGGCTGCCGCGTTTCCTACATTACAACAGTGACTACACTCCAAAAGTACTCCATTGGATGTAAAGCGCTTTGAGATGTCCAGTGGTCATCAAAGGAACTATATAAATGCAAGTCTTTCTTTCTTCCCGGCTGTATGGCTCAACTACTCACTGCCTTTCCTGACAATTTTCACCAGCTTATCACGTACACTGGCCGACTGCCCTCTCCCAGCCCTTGTGTCAGCTGTGGCTCAGTGGGTAGCACTCTCGCCTCTGAGTCAGAAGGTTGTGTGTTCAAGTCCCACTCTAGATGCTTCGGCACAAAATCTAGGCTAACATTCTAGTGAAGTGCTGAAGGAATGCCGCACTGTTAGAGGTGCTGTCTTTTGGATGAGACGTTAAACCGAGGCCCTGTTTGCCTTCTCACATGGACGTAAAAGATCCTGTGGCATTATTTTGAAGAAGAGCACAGGGGGGAGGTTATCTGATAATTATCCCTCACTGACATCACTAAAACAGATAGTTTGTGGGAGCATGCTGTGCACAAATTGGCACTAAAGGGCTTTTGGACCTCCTGAGGTTGTAAATGCAAGTCTATATTATAGACCTCCGCTCGAGCTAATTTTCAGCTGGCCAGCAGAAGTAAGCAACATCGTCTCCATGGTTTTTTCCCCCCCCTCCTCTGTTGGGCCTCTCCTTGCAGCAATGAGCTTAAAACCAGCATGCCAGCAGGTAAGGGAGGCCAAGCTCTTTT
Organism: Pristiophorus japonicus; assembly: GCF_044704955.1. NCBI lineage: Eukaryota > Metazoa > Chordata > Chondrichthyes > Pristiophoridae > Pristiophorus > Pristiophorus japonicus. Next base: position 63,752,323 of record NC_091998.1, on the reverse strand, counting down.
TGACGGTCCAAGCATTTCCGGGTCCTGTGAGAACTCCAGCTAGTCAAACTCCAATATACCACTGTCGTAATATTTATTACTCCCCATTGGGGAGTTTGGTAATGTATTTGCTTCATGGGTTCTTTGCTTAAGAATTCACAGCAACACATTGCTATTGAGAACTGGTTGCTTTATTAGCAAAGGTTTAACAATCACACGACGCATTATCAGTTCATCCACCAGGCTCACAACCACCTGCCTCATCGTGGATCCCCCGAACTCAACTGGCTAGGATTTTATTGAGTCTTGTGAACATCACATGACTGGCTAAGCCACTCACAACTCAACAGCTCTACAACTATTTTAAAATGAAACGATAAAGTCGAGTTACAGGGACACTAGAACCCACAAATTAACAATAAAACTTTAGACTTAGCGGATCAAATTAAAATTTGGTTGTCGGGGGTGATGATGCACTCCAGTCCCTCTGGCGCCCACCTCTCATGGAAGTCCGCGAGGGACACCCTGGCTCGGATGTAACCGCGGAAGAGAGGCAGGCAGTCGGGCTGAACGACCCCCTCGACCGCCCGCTGCCTGGACCGGCTGATGGCCCCCTTGGCCCTGCCCAGGAGCAGTCCTACGAGGAGGCCTTCCGACCTGCCCGCTCCCCTCCGCACAGGGTGCCCAAAGATCAGGAGCGTGGGACTGAAGTGCAGCCAGAAATCGAGGAGCAGCCCCTTCAAATAATGGAAATGGGGTCTGCAACCTCGCACACTGCACATACACATGCAACATGTACTCCTCAACAGCTCTCCAAACCTGTGAGCATGTTCACAGGTGCATACATTACAGATTTATACTTCCCAATCCTAAATCCAGATTAGGATTAGATTATAGGAATTTTCTGTTTATTGCATTTTTTTTAGTTACCTGGTTGTGATTGTCCAAGGTTTATAACGGTGGTGCAGTGACAAAGAATACTGAGGATTTTTTATGTTTTTGATTGAACAGGCGAACATTGTCAGCACGCTGTACTCTCAATTGTCCTTCTCTCATTTAGGATGGCCCCCGAGGTTGTGCAATGTGAAACGATGAAAGATGCACCGTACGACCACAAGGCAGACGTCTGGTCTCTTGGGATCACGCTTATCGAGCTGGCCGAGACGGAACCGCCACACCACGAACTCAACCCAATGAGAGTCCTCCTGAAGATCACAAAGGCTCCGCCTCCAACTCTGGTCCTGCCCTCCCGATGGTAACTGGCAAACTGCTATTTCCATTTCACTGGAACAAGCCTGGGGAGCTGGGCTGTGAGAAACATAGAAACATAGAAAATAGGAGCAGTAGTAGGCCATTCGGCCCTTCGAGCCTGCACCGCCATTCAATATGATCATGGCTGATCCTCTATCTCAACACCATATTCCCGCTTTTTCCCCATACCCCTTGATGCCTTTTGTTTCTAGAAATCTATCTATCTCCCTCTTAAATATATTCAGTGACTTGGCCTCCACAGCCTTCTGTGGTAGAGAATTCCACAGGTTCACCACCCTCTGAGCGAAAACATTTCTCCTCATCTCGGTCCTAAATTTCCTACCCCGTATCCTGAGACTGTGACCCCTTGTTCTAGACTTCCCAGCCCCGGGGGAAACATCCTCCCCGCATCCAGTCTGTCCAACCCCGTCAGAATTTATTACGTTTCAATGAGATCCCCTCTCATTCTTCTAAACTCTAGTGAATACAGGCCCAGTCGACCCAATCTCTCCTCATACGACAGTCCTGCCGTCCCAGGAATCAGTCTGGTGAACCTTCGCTGCACTCCCTCTGTGGCAGGTAGTGTCATGGTTCCTCCCACCCTGGGAAGGGGAAAGAAGTTGAGTATATACCGCGAAACCGAAAAGGTTCTTTGGAGAGAGGAGGGCTAATTTAAACTTTGGCTACTGATGCAAACAGGGTGATAGCAATTCCGCTTGAGGTCAATTTCTCACTTTCTGTATTAGTAAATAAAAACTTCTCAATAATTGAATTTACAGGTCAGCGGATTTTAAAGACTTCTTAAGGAAGGCGTTGGAAAAGAATGTTGACGTTCGATGGTGCGTAAAGCAGCTTCTCCAGGTGATCATTATTTTACTCCAAATTTCTCCTTTCCTCTCCTGGAGGGCTGACTCTCCTTGGGGGTCCGGTTGCATGGGCACCTCTTGCCCTCCGGTTCCTCACCCGTGTGCGAGCAGGGCACAGGTTGTTCCACCATGGGGGGCATCACAGTTGGATGTTGTCAGTGGATGGTGGGCCTGCCTGATGGGTTAGTGAATAGTGATTAGGAACAGGTGCACCGGGCCCCATCCTAATCAGCACTGCATAGACATTGTAGGGGTTCGTTTTCAACTGTGTTGTCTGGCTGGTACCCTGGTGAAGCCGATTGCCGATCCGGTACAGCACCCCACCTGGCACAGACCCCACCCCTCCCCGAACATGCCCTCGCCCCCCCCCTCCCCATCCCCCCAACCTGGCACAGCACCCCAGCAGCCCCCAGCCCCAGGAGGCATTTTAAGTATGTTAATGAGGCTGGCAGCCTCTGAATTACAGTGGGCTGCCAGGTTTCCCAGACCTTGGGAAACCCGGCAGCAGAAGCAAAGTGATGAGAGTTTGGGGGTGAAGGTAAATCCCTTCACAACACTGCTTGTGGGCCAGGAGAAGCAGGAGAGCTCCCCCTCCCCCCACTCCCCCCCTCAGCCTCCCAAATTCCCACCATCAGACCCCCTGCCCCTATACAAAGACCCTTGGGGTCGGGGATCAATCGCCCCCAACCCCCCTCCCCCCTACTGTCGGGATCAGACCCCATCCCTGAGGTCGATGATTGGACAACGCTCCCCCACATCCCCCCAAGTCAGGGATCGGACCCCCCCCCTCCCTCCCCCCGGAGGTTTGGGATCAAACCCTGACTGGGATCAGTCCCACTCCCCGGGGTCGAGGATTGGATAACCCGCCGCCAGGTCTGGGATCGGACCGACCTGGTCCTGCGGCCCAACTGGAAATCCGACTGACTACTGGGTGGAGAAGCTGTCGGGGCCAACAGACTCACTGCACAACATGCAGGGACACCCAGACTTCCGGGTTTTCCGTAAAAAACTCCGCTCCCACCCAGCCTATGTAACACACCCTCATAAATATCTAGGACAAATGAGAGACAAAGAGAAATGGAAAGGGGGCAGAGATGGAGTCTGAAACAGAAAGGAACAGAGAGAGAAAAAGACATCCCTGCACATGAGTAGAAAGGGATACGTATACACCACTTAGCTTAATAACTGTTGGACTTTGGAAACAGACGTTCAGGGTAGCATTGAGCAAATATAACTGTGCTAACATTTGGGCTAATAATTGCTCGGGTTCAAATCATTCTCACAAGAAGTCCCAGGTGTGGGGGTGCGGGGGGGCAGGGGTGCTGGGGTTCAAGGGTGCGGGGGTCCTGGGGGTCCTGAGTGCAGGGGTCCCAGGGATGGGGGTCCCAGGGGTGGGTGTCCCGATGATCCCGGGCAGGGAGGTCCTGGGTGCAGGAGGTCGCGTGAGTGGGGGTCCCAGGTGTGGGGGTCCTGGGGTCCCGGGTGCAGGGGTGCGGGGGTCCCGGGTGCGGGGGTCCCGGGTGTAGGGGTCCTGGGGGTCCCGGGTGCGGTGTTCCTGGGCGTGGGTGTCCCAGTGGGTGGGGGTCCCAGGTGTTCCAGTGGGCAGGGGTCCCGGTTGTCCCAGGGTGCAGGGGTCCTGGGGGTCCCGGATGCGGGGGGTCTGGGTGCGGGGGTCACGGGTGCTGGAGGTCCCATGGCTGTGCAGCTTACTGAGAAAGGCACACATGCCAATAACAGTCAAGGAATCAATGAAGAGCAGTGAGATGTTTTTGTTATAAGAACATAAGAAACAGGAGCAGGAGTCGGCCATTTGGCCCCTCAAGCCTGCTCCGCCATTCAATAAGATCACGGTTGATCTTCGACCTCAACTCCACTTCCCTCTCCGCTCCCCATAACCCTTGACTCCCTTATCGTTCAAAAATCTATCTTCTCCTGCCGATTATTATTTATTGTGCCTCAGTCTTCTGTTTGATTAACACCTGTTCTTTCTCTCAGCACCCATTCGTCGCTTGTGTTGCAAGCAACAAGCCAATCCGAGAGCTGATTGCTGAAGCGAAGGCCGAGGTTATGGAGGAGTTTGAAGAAGGGAAGGAGGACGAACAGGAGGTACTGTCAATGAGTGGCCATTGTTAAATAGAGTTACCATCACAGCTTTCAACTGGAAAATCATTTGTTTTTTACTTTCTTTCTTCTGAGGCCTCATGCTACCAACAACCAAGGAAGCTCGAAGGAGACCAAGTGTGAAGCTTGCTTGATACCTGGATGCTAAGAGGTGTGCAAGAGTGGCTCGTTGTAGGATCTGGTCTCTCCTTTCCTTTCTCGCTGAGGGGATGTACCAGACCTCCGCTCTGAGCCTTACCCTGAGACCATGGCTGTGAACAGGAGCTCAGCACGAGGGCAAAACGCAGCCACAAACCTGCAGCTCCAACACAGCTAAAAGCCATCCACTTTATTTGGTTCAATATAGAAATATAGTTAAACTGCAACTCACGCAATGAATTCAATTGCTGTGTTTATTCTCCTCAAAAAAGCAGAAACTATTGAAGCTTGAAAAGTTTGACATCCAGGAACAATGGGAGATTTCCTATAAGTGACTAAATAGGGTTCTGATAAACAGCACCGACCAAAGTGATTAGTTTGTCGTCAAATTCTGATGGATGTTCTGTGCATTTCCAGCCATTTTGATTCCTAGTTATGTATTGTTTTTATTTTTCTGCTAGGCTCTCGCATACCATCAGTGTTCCGTTAGTATACTCAACGTGGAGGAAGAACGGCCAGGGAAACTCACCAAGGTTTCACTGGAGGAAGAGCCAAAACGTCCTGGGCTTGTTGACAATGGCCAAGCTGCTAACTCCACCTTGAGCAGCACTGAAGAAGACCAAGCCAACACTACTGAACCAATGGAGTATTTGACCAATAGCGAGGAGGTGGGCGTCGTTCTGGACACATGTGAAAGTAAAGTATCTGAAAATGAGCAATTGACAGTGGTTGATGGCAGCCTCACTGAGGTCAGTGCCGAGGAGATACATTTAGAAACCTCAGCCACAAGATTGAATCTCATGGCCAATATAAATCAAGGAAGACAAATCACAGATGACGAGCTTCTGACAAGTTCACAAGGATCAACAGAATTACACCTGAAGAAAAACGATGTTATCATAAGTGAAGAGGAACAAAAATATGATAAACCCAATGATATCACCAAAGAATCTGAGCCTGCGGACGACAGAGTCCTGGAACCTGGTTTCAAAGAGCTGACCGACTCAGCATGTGTAGATTGCAACTGCACTGCGCCCAAAGTAACACTGGAGGATGAAGAGTCAGGAGTGAGCAGTAAGAGGTTAAGGACAGAATGCACTGATGCGTCAACTTCGGGAGATGAGGATCTAGCAGAAACTGAGAAAGCTGTGCCCTTATTCGAAAGAACAGAAAGCGAGGTGTCCGGGATGTTGGCAAAGCCATTAACGGAAAGCGTGGAATCAATTGCAGAGCATGTGGAAATGGGAGATTCTGCAATACCGGAAACAAATATTACCACTCCAGAGGGAAGCTCATCAGAAACAGAAACCGACACGGAGTCAACAGAGGGAGAGATTGGCGCTCATTCCCTTGGACCTGGGGAAGCTGAGACAACTGCAGCGACAGATGAGAGCATCTGTGATGTGAAATGGGAAAGCCTTTCAGATGTAGAAATGATGGAGATTACCCAAGACTTCAAAGAAAATGAACAGGATCTAAAGGAAGACAAGTTAATTTCTCAACCTCAGGCAAGTAATAATGATTGTCTGCATCACAAGGATGCTGTACAGCTATACGACAATATTATAATGACTGATACAGACTCTGAACTACTAGTTTCTATGAGTCTGGAGCCTGTAACTGATGAGGTGGGAGGGACCAAGGGAGAAGGATCTGAGTTAGAGACTGCAAGTGACAAAATGGCCAACTCCGTAGCGGATGAGTTAGAAAGCTTGGCTGGGGAACCTGCTTTAGAGGTAAAGCACTTGGGAGTTGGCAGTGAAGATTCAGTTAAATCCATGCAGTATGAAGAGACAGAAAATCACTCGATAAAGTTTCCTGAACTGATAAACACACAGGCTTCGATCGAGAGGTCAGGAGTTGCACACATAGATGAGGAAACCATCATGACTGAAGAAACTAAACAATTAGAGTGCGAAGAATCCGTAACACCACAAGCGGCAGGGAATATAACAAATGTAGACACTACCCAAGCAGCCAGCAAGGAAAATACAGAGCAGAAACTTGACGATTTAGTTGAAGTAAAGGAAGACATGTCAGAATGCAGTGATGACATTGCCTGTATTGTAAATGAACTGATAGACCTGGTCGTGGCAAATGTAGGAGAACTTGAGGTGAATAACTCTAACGAGACTGAGCAAGAAGTCACACCATGCCTGCTGAAAGTAGGAAGTTCCCTCAGCGGAGAAGGTTTTGTTCAGGTTGAAGAGGCCAACAGTTCTGATGAAGGGCTGAAGCCTCCACATGAATCTGCAGAGAAAGTACAGGAAGAAGCACTTGTAAACGGTGCTGTGGGCAAGGAGAAGGCAGAACCACGCGACACCCAGAGCGAACAAGAGGAGCACGCACACACAGGAAAGACGGATGGTAATAACGTCTCCCAAACGCCTGTCGAAGATACTTCACGTAACCAGGAAAATGAAACATCTTTAAATGATCAGAATAAGGTAAAGTTTACAAATTAATGAAAAAAATAAGGCAAAGCGTTTCGTGAAGGAAGCAGCTAAATGCCACCGGTGATAGAATCATAGAGATTTACAGCGTGGAAGGAGGCCATTCGGCCCATCGTGTCCGTGCCAGCTGACAAACAGCTACCCAGCCTAATCCCACTTTCCCGCTCTCGGTCCGTAGCCCTGTGGGTTACCGCACTTCAAGTGCACATCCAAGTATTTTTTAAATGTGGTGAGGGTTTCTGCCTCTACCACCCTTTCAGGCCGTGAGTTCCAGACCCCCACCACCCTCTGGGTGAAAACATTTGTCCTAGATTGTTTGAGGAAAAAAATACTTGCTTTTATATTGCGCCTTTCACGCCTCGATACATCCCAAAGCACTTTACAGTTAATGATGTACACTTTGAAGTGTAGTCATTGTTGTAATGTAGGAAACACAGCACTCAATTTGGGCACGACAAGCTCCCACAAACAGCAATGATATTGGTTGAGGGATAAATATTGGCCAGGACATCAGGGAGACCTGCCCTGCTCCTCTTCAAATAGTGCCATGAGATGTTTTGTATCCACCCGCGAGGGGAGACAGGGCCTCGCTTTACTGACTCATCCAAAGACAGTACTCTGGAGTATCAGCCTAGATTTTTGTTTTGTGTTCAAGTCCCTAGAGTGGGACTTGAACCCACAACCTTATGACTCAGAGGCGAGAGTGCTGCCCACTGAGCCACAGCTGACACAGTTGGTGATCCCTTTCACATCCCTAGCCCCCAATGACTGCCTCAATCTTTACTCCCTCTGCCGCCTCTCTTTTAGCAATATTACTATGGTCAGTGCTACTCTGGTATCTTCTTTTGTTCATTCTAAGTTGCACATTTGCCATTCTCCATGTTCTTTTCCTCTCTGCAAGCTCACTGGGTCAAAATCAAGACTCGTTGCAAGATCTCCCTTTCTAACTCTTCACTCGGGAGCCACCTATCGCCCTCAATCTTCCCTTTCTCCTACCCTCTCTCTGTTCATTTCCACCATGGCAGTGCCCTGAACGATCGACCTTAACTTTTCACCTCAATTTATCAATGGTAAGAAAAGTTAGAGAGCAACCTTTGCAGAACCCTGCAGCAAGTCACCCCCCCCCCCCCCCCCGGCCTAGGTGTACACCAAGGGAACTAACCAGTGTGAAAGGGAGGAAAGCTTGTGCAACGTATTTGCTTCCTGGGTTCTTTGCTTAAGAATTCATAGCGACACATTGCTATTAAGAACTAGTTGGTTTATTAGAAAAAGGTTTAACAATCACACTACACGTTGCCAGTTCATCCACCAGGCTCACAACCACCTGCCCCATCGTGGATCCCCCGAACCCAACTGGCTGGGGTTTTATTGAGTCTTGTGAACATCGCGTGACTGGCTAAGCCACTCCCAAATCAACAGCTCGACCAACCAGTGAGCATCCTCACAGGGGCATACATTACAGCTTGCAAAAGAAATCCTTTGCTTTTATTTTTTAAGATTATGGAAGCAGACGTTTCCAAGGAAACCATAAGACTGGAATCAAACGGTCCAACCACAATGGAGGGAGAGACGCGCCATCCTTCTGCTGTAAGGACCCCTTTGGTTGAACGTTCACCGGAGGGTGAGACTGGGGAGAGGAGAGTTTCCTACCTGTATGGCACTGAAGAACTTGAGCCAGACAGATCCCTCCCTTGCCCGCGAGATGTGTTTTATAGACAGGTGACTCAATTTAACAAATGTATCCTTTTTTAATTTTTGAGATCTTGCGCTGCATTTTTTCCGCTATCTGTGCCACAATCTGAATGGCTGTCCATTTGTTCTTTGTCTTCTTTCCAGAGGCAGTTTGAAGATTTTGACGAAGAAGTAAGTAATCGTTCCTGATTTATTCTGGTGCTTCATTCTTACCGTTGCATAGAACATTTGCAGAACGCCAACGACATTGCTCAGCTTCAGTGATATCGAACATGACCAGTTGCAGCCCAGGACTCAGTGCTCCATTTGGACATGTCAGGTTTATTCACCCAGTGCAGTGGTGTCTTTAAGTCCAGCAGCGATGAATAAAACTGTAATAGGGATTACTTTCCAGCATATGCCTTCTCACTCTCAGCTCCAAACTCCTCTCCTCTAAGAAAGACTTGCATTTATATAGCGCCTTTCACGACCACTGGACGTCTAAAAGTGCTTTACAACCAATGAAGTACTTTTGGAGTGTAGTCACTGTTGTAATGTGGGAAAAAATCGGCAGCCAATTTACGCACAGCAAGCTCCCACACACAGCAATGTGATAATGACCAGATAATCTGTTTTGTTTGTGATGTTGATTGAGGGATAAATATTGGCCAGGACACCGGGGATAACTCCCCTGCTCTTCTTCGAAATAGTGCCATGGGATCTTCTACGTCCACCTGAGAGAGCGGACGGGACCTCGGTTTATCATCTCATTTGAAAGACGGCACCTCCGACAGTGCAGCACTCCTTCAGTTTCCCTGCCTTTTATTCTTACAGTCTGGGAGTTGTTCCTGATTGAAGGCAATTAAGGCCATAAACCTATATCACCTTGCCTTGGACATTCTGATATTTTATATAACTTCTTAAAGTTGCAGCCCTATTGTACAGAGCTCTCAAAAATCCTAAGGCTCAAATATCGTCCCTCTCTCACTCTGTTACAATATAAGAGTATTTGATGCATATTACAGTAAAGGGCTTATAGAAAGTCACATGAGAAAAGAGTGCAACCCAATCGCACCAACCCTCACATCCCGAGAGGAGCATGTAATGTATTCACCTGTGAGGATGCTCACAGGTTTGTAGAGCTATTGAGTTGGGAGTGGCTTAGCCAGTCACGCGCTGTTCACAAGATTCAATAAAACCCCAGCCAGTTGGGATCCACGATGAGGTATGCAGTTGTGAGCCTGGTGGACGAACTGGTAATGCGTAGTGCGATTGTTAAACCTTCGCTAATAAACCAACTAGTTCTTAATAGCAATGTGTTGCTATGAATTCTTAAGCAAAGAACCCATGAGGCAAATACATTACAGAGCAAGAGACAAGGGAGTGGACTAAGTGGCCCACAAGAGGGAGGGGGAGGGGGGGTGGGGGTGAGACTAATTAACTGTTGTAATAATTTGGAAAATTATCACTTGATACTAGTATAACAGGGCAAGTGAGCGTGCCATAGGGTTTATAAAGATACTACCTGTGTTCCAGGATAGACCCGCACAGAGGAAGACATTAAAGAAAACCCGGAAGTTCGTGGTGGATGGAGTGGAAGTGAGTGTCACAACGTCAAAGGTTGTCAGTGAGGATGACAAGAAGGGCCAGGACATGCGATCGGCCAGGTGAGAGCGCACGGCAGTCCCAATTCCTGCTCTCTCATCGTCAGGTCAGCCTCCCCGTCCTCCATCCAATGGCTGAGAATCATCGGATCCTACGGCCATTCGGCCCATTGCTCCTGTCCTATCCGGCGACTGACACCAGAAAGTGGCTGTGTGAGGGCAGGATTGGGCTCAGTTATGAAGCTTCCCATGATCAGTAGCCCACCACCACTCACTCTCTAGGCCCGTGTGTGAAGCGTGGCTACTTGGTGAGGTACTGGGTGGCTCCTGGTGTCCAGGGAATCAGTAAGACTCGGGACCCAAGAGAAAAGATAGACATAATCTTAAAATTAGAGCTAGGCCATTTAGGAAAAATTAAATGAAAGACTTTGCATTTATATAGCACCTTTCACGACCAACGGATGTCCCAAAGTATTCTTTGAGGTGTAGTCACTGTTGTAATGTAGCAAACATAGTGGCCAATTTGCGCATAGCAAGGTTCCACAGATAGCAATGTGATAATCTGTTTTAGCGATGTTGATTGAGGGATAAATATTGGGAAGGAAGGCTAAATATTGGCCTGCTTTTCTTCGAAATAGTGCCGTGGGATCTTTTACGTCCACCTGAGGGAGCAGACAGGGCCTCGGTTTAACACGTCTCATCTGAAAGACGGCACCTCCGAAAGTGCTGTGCTCCCTCAGTACTGCCCCTCTGACAGTGCAGTGCTCCTTCAGTACTGCCCCTCCGACAATGCAGCACTCCTTCAATACTGCCCCTCCGACAGTGCAGCACTCCTTCAATACTGCACTGGAATATCAATCTAGACTTTTGTGCTCAAGTCTCTGGAGTGGGATTTGAATCCACAAACTTCCGATGCAGGTGAGAGTGCTGCCCACTGAGCCACGGCTGACACCAGGAAGCACTTTTTTTTTACAGAAAGGAGAGTGGACCTCTGTAACTCTTTCCCCCAATAGGCTGTGGATGCTGGGACACAATTGAAGCTTTCAAGGCAGGGACTGATAGATTTTATTAGGTAAGGGTACGACGGGATATGGAGCAAACGCAGGTAAACGGAGTTGAGGTACAGATCAGCCATGATCTAATTGAATGGTGCAGCAGGCTTGAGGGATTGAATGGTCTTCTCCTGTTCCTGTATGCCATTGTGTATATTACCGATGTAGGGGTGTTAGTTTTTGAGTTTATTTAGATTTTGCGGAATATTCGTCAGTAAGGCAAACGTCAGAACTCAAGCCAGGATCCCAGTCTTTACCTGCCACCAATTGGTTTGGAACTTGCCAAAAGATGGTGAGCCTCTACACAAGGCCCCCGCCCCAACCCCTGTCTACCCCAAGCACAGTTTTGGTGTGTGATGTGTAGCCGTGCGAGCCTGGTGTGAACCGAATGATTTCCTACAGGCGTCAGGAACTGCGGGAACTCCGGCTGCTACAGAAGGAGGAGCAGCGATTGCAAACACAGCTCGACCTCAAGCTACAGCATCAGCGCGAGCAAATGTTCCGGCAAATCCAACAGGAAATGATGGTAAGGATGGCAATGTGCCAAAGGGGCTGAAGAGATAACTTGTATTTATATAGCGCCTTTAATGTCGTAAAACGTAGCAAGGCACTTCCCGGCAGTGTTGTAAGACAAAACAGATAAATTTGACACCGAGCCGCCTAAGAAGAAATTAGGGCAGGTGACCAAAAGCTTGGTCAAAGAGGGAGGTTTTAAGGAGCGTCTTAAAGGAGGAAAGAGAGGCGGAGAGGTTTAGGGAGGGAGTTCCAGAGCTTGGGGCCCAGGCAACAGAAGGCACGGCCACCGATGGTTGAGTGATTATAATCAGGGATGCTCAAGAGGGCAGAATTTGAGGAGCGCAGACATCTAGGGAGGGCGGGGCGGGGGGGGGGGGCGTTGTGGGGCTGGAGGAGATTACAGAGATAGGGAGGGACCAGGCCATGGAAAATTTGTAAACAAGGATGAGAATTTTGAAATCGAGGCTGATTTTATGAAATAATAAAACAAGAAGGATGGAGTTTACCAATCCCAGCACACGATGTCCCCTCTGTACTGTGCGGGGAGATGTGGGGCAGACACCAGGACTTCCTTCCTGTGGACCATGGCCACAACTGATGTAACCGGGGAGACAATGGGTTCTGTTCGATTCTAAAACATGGAACAGCAGCAGGACCAGAGTGTCTGAGGATAGAGCAGGTCGTTCCTTCTCACAGTGGGAAACGCAACCTGTCAGCTCAAATTTAATTCACAGCATTGACGTTTGCTTAATGGAAGGATTTTTGGATGAAAGATTATAATATTCCTTATTCCCGACTGTCAATGATGTATTACTGGAGTAGATGAAATTGCAATTAGGATTAAAATGTTCCTTGATAAAGATTTCGGATCAGTGTTGCTGGCAGTTCTGCACTAATCGAGAAGGAGGATGATCCAAGCCAGGCCTGGTCCAGATTTAATTTCATAGTAGGACTTCAGACTGGTTTCAGGAACATTTCCTGCTCCCAGTCTCCGAGACACTGGCTCCTCACACTTGGATCCCAATTGTTATTCGCTGTCCCTGTTTATACTCCTCTATCCCCCGCTGCTGGTGTTCTCTCACCACTTGACAGGTTGCTGTTTGCGAGGAGATTTGCCTCTGGAGGTTTAGCGGGATGTCTGCTCAGTCCTGACCATTTCCTGGATGGCTCGTTGTCTGCAAGGTGCTGGGGAGACATCCAGACACTGGAGACGGTGTGGGTAAGGGGCAAAGGCTGATGCTGGTGTCAAAGGATTGAGGTGTGAGTACACTGGGGAAACATGGGCTGCACAGACTGAAAAGGAGAAGCTGGAAGGAGCTCAGAAAAAGGTGGTTATGCGGGTGGAAAAGTGGAACTTCGAAACATCACTTTAAGTCAAATTGTGAGAGAAGGATTCTGGGACATGGGGTAACACTGAGTGAAGATAAACTTAGGACTGATTTCAGGAATTCTTCTCCTCCCAGACAGTGAGCAACACTTGGAGCGGACTCCAGGTGGAGCTGGGGGTGACACTCACTGCCAAGGACAACCTCCTCCCACTGTTCCTGGGCTGTATTCTCCATCAGATTTTTGTCCTCAGGACCATGAGACAGGGTGGTCCTGTGTTGTATTTCACACAGTAAGAACAAGCCGAAGAGTGTGTGAATGCGAGGCTTCAATGTGAGAGGAACCAGCTTCCTCAGACACTGTTGTGGTCTAGAAAGTTTCACAACTAAATGCTGCGTGGCCTATGTCACTGCTGCAGTGATTTCACCGCCAGATTCCCCGCCCCGCCCCCGCCCCCGCCCAAGGCGGGATCCCAATATCGGGCAGTAACTTCCGCCACATATTGGATTTGGGAAACCCAGAGAAAACTCTGCCGGGATCACGGCCGGGTCACTCTGGATGGCTAAGAACCAAGGGATGAAATCCAGCCCCCGGGTCAGATGTTTGTCTTTTCCATATTCGGGAGTAAAGTAACGCCTACACAGAGTAAAACAGGTTTAGCAAGATCCGAATGGAGCAACGGAACTCGTCCAATGTTCCCTCCGTTCATTGTTCTCTCTCCGCACCGCCCAGGCCCTATAAGGGTTGATCCGCCCTCAGGGCCTTTCCCTGCCGCTGGGTCACTGCACTTGTGGCAGGCGAGGCTCCCTGGCGCCGTCTGCTGGTAAGGACTCAACCGCCCCTCGAGCCCTTTCCCTACCGGTGGGTCTCTGTACCTGCCTCGGGTGGGCGTGGCTCTCCGCCGCCCTCTCCTGGCCGGCTGTATATTGTACGATTGCTGGTTGAGAGCCTTTCTTTTAGTCTGCGCAACACATCCTCCCAACCCGACTGCCGCCGACTCAATGCCCATTTTATTGTATTGTTTGGATTGCCGGAAAGCACACACTGGTTCGTTCTGAGCTTTATGGATTCACTGAACATTGGACTCGGTTCTCGTGAATTAATTGGGCACGTTTCATCAGGACATGTAATTGACCAATAAAACTGGAGCTGACGGTTTTTTAACTCCCAGGCGGGGTTCCAGTGTCAACTCATTCTTTCGCCCTGGCAGCTGAAGGGCGTGCGCTCGTTTTACAGGACAGTCGAATATTCAGCACAACCCCGCGAGCTGGAGCTGGCACCATCCAAAGGGGAAATATTCTCCACCTCTGCATCCTTCCCATCACGCTCCCGTTTGTGGTCAGGGCTCTCATCGCTCCGACGGTCAATCAGCTGTTTATTCTCTCCCAGCAAGGCAGATAATCTGCCCTGTGGGATATTAAAGCGATGCCTCACATCCCTCGCTCTTGTTTTTACCATTACCGCAACCTCTTTCGGAGCCACCACATCCTGACTTCTCTCCAGCACAGACCGAGTCCGGCCTGACACGGTGAACTCTGCAGGGAGCAGTTGAGGGCCCGTTAGTTCAGAACAGTCACTGAGCTATTTACAGGTGAACACGTTGTGAATCACAGTTGGATTCCTTTCCTGTGCTGCACAGTGGACTGCGATGATCAGCGGTTCAGTACCACTAATGGATTCAGTACAGCCCAACCCCGATCAGTGTAAATGGATCGAACCACCTAGATACACGTGGCAGACTGACCAGGAGGGTCTGATCAATAAAATAGAGGGATTGCTGCAGCTAAACCCACCTGATCTTTACAAATGCACCAAACCAGGGGACTGGCCAGGATGGACTGCTCATTACAACAACAACTACTACTACCACGATCATTTATATAGCGCCCTTGCCTTAGTAAATCACCCCAAGTCGCTTCACACGAGCATAATTAGACAAAACAATATACTAAGCCAAAGGAGACATGAGTACAAGTTACCAGAAGTGTGGTCAGAGATAGGTTCTAAGAATGGTCTTAAAGGAGGAGTGAAATGGAGAGGTTTAGGAAGGAAATTACAGAGATTGGGGCCCAGACAAGTAAAGGTACAGCCGCCAATGATGAGGTGGAGGATGCACAAGAGCCCAGAGAATCAGCAATGCAGAGTTCATACAATCATATCAATTTACAGCACGGAAGGAGGCCATTCGGCCCATCGTGTCCATGCTGGCTGATAAAGAGCTATCCAACCTAGTCCCACTTTCCAGCTCTTGGTAGGCCTGTAGGTTATGACACTTCAAGTGCATTTCCATGTATTTTTTTAATGTGGTGAGAGTTTCTGCCTCCACCACCGTTTCATGCAGTGAGTTCCAGACCCCCACCACCATCGGAGTGAAATAATTTGCCCTCAAATCCCTGCTAAACCTCCCTTGCTATCTTCCTGCAGTCTGAAGCTTTCTTCTTCTTTATAACTGCACGGCCAATATTTTTATCACCTGAAATCTTAATGATACTCCCGACATTCAAGTCTAAATCATTGATATATACCACAAAAAGCAAGGGGCCTAGTTCTGGGAGGATCATAGGACTCGAGGACTTTTCATGGATAGGGCATGGGTGACCATATGGAGGGATTTGAACACGAAAATGAGAATTTTAAAATCGAGACGTTGCTGGACAGAGAGCCAATGCAGTTTAACAAGCAAGGGGTGATGTGTGAAAGGGACTTGGTGCGAGTTAGGGAATGTGCAGCAGAGTTTGGGTGAGTTTAAGTTTATGGAGGGAGCAAGATGGGAATTGGGACAGGACAGCATTGGATCGGTCCCGCAGGAATTGGCAAAAGCCTGGAGGGTTTTAGCGGCAGAAGGGGTGGAGCATGTCGAGGGAGTTGTGCTGTACCTGCCCTGGGAGTGTTTGATGGGACAGTGTAGAGGGAGCTTTACTCTGTATCTACCCCGTGCTGTACCTGCCCTGGGAGTGTTTGATGGGACAGTGTAGAGGGAGCTTTACTCTGTATCTAACCCCGTGCTGTACCTGCCCTGGGAGTGTTTGATGGGACAGTGTAGAGGGAGCTTTACTCTGTATCTACCCCGTGCTGTACCTGCCCTGGGAGTGTTTGATGGGACAGTGTAGAGGGAGCTTTACTCTGTATCTAACCCCGTGTTGTACCTGCCCTGGGAGTGTTTGATGGGACAGTGTAGAGGGAGCTTTATTCTGTATCTAACCCCGTGCTGTACCTGCCCTGGGAGTGTTTGATGGGACAGTGTAGAGGGAGCTTTACTCTGTATCTACCCCGTGCTGTACCTGCCCTGGGAGTGTTTGATGGGACAGTGTAGAGGGAGCTTTACTCTGTATCTAACCCCGTGCTATACCTGCCCTGGGAGTGTTTGATGGGACAGTGTAGAGGGAGCTTTACTCTGTATCTAACACCGTGCTGTACCTGCCCTGGGAGTGTTTGATAGGACAATGTAGGGGGAGCTTTACTCTGTATCTAACCCCATGATGTATCTGCCCTGGAAGTGTTTGATAGGACAGTGTAGAGGGAGCTTTACTCTGTATCTAACCCCGTGCTGTACCTGCCCTGGGAGTGTTTGATGGGACAGTGTAGAGGGAGCTTTACTCTGTATCTAACCCCGTGCTGTACCTGCCCTGGGAGTGTTTGGTGGGACAGTGTAGAGGGAGCTTTACTCGAGGAGGTTGTAGAGATAGAGAGGGACGAGGCCATGGAGGGTTTGGAACACAAGGATAAAAATGTTAAATCCCCGGCTCAATGCCATTTATCTGATCGCAACCGTGCCACAATTGGGCCTCAATGGCCTGTCCGAGGGAGGTGGGGAGGTCAGCAAGCGTAGACACTCCGATCATTATCCAGTCACCTCAGCCAGAAAGTGCATGTGAGGTTGCCGGGGTGGGACAGGATGATGCTCTGCATCGATACCCATATAGCCTACTAACTTTCACTGATTAGGCTCGTGAGTGAAAATGAATCCTTGGATGAGCTACTCAAGGGCAGTTAGCATTTATGGGACCATCCCTCAGAATGACTCGAGACTTGCAGGAGACATCAGAGGAATGATAGTACAGTAGGTACATAAGAACTTAAGAAATAGGAGCAGGAGTCAGCCATTTTGCCCCTCGAGCCTGCTCCGCCATTTAATAAGATCATGGCTGATCTGATCATGGATTCAGCTCTACTTCCCTGCCCGCTCCCCATAACATTTTACTCCTTTGTCACTCAAAGATCTGTCTATCTCTGCCTTAAATATATTGTGACCCAACCTCCACAGCACTCAGCAGAGAATTCCACAGATTTACAACCCTCCTGAGAGAAGAAATTTCTCCTCATCTCAGTTTTAAATGGGCGACCCCTTATTCTAAAACTATGCCCCCTATTTCTAGATTCCCCTATGAGCGGAAACATCCTCTCTGCATCTACCCTGTCAGACCCCTCAGAATCTTATATGTTTCAATAAGATCACCTCTCATTCTTCTAAACTCCAATGACTATAGGCCCAACCTGCTCAACCTTTCTTCATAAGACAACCCCCACAGCTCAAGAATCAACCTCGTTAATCATCTCCAATGCAAGTATATCCTTCCTTAAATAAGGAGACATTAGCACATGGACCTGTTCAAGTAATCTCTGTAATTTATCTGTGTCATTTCTACCTGATTAGAACAAGAAAGGTTACTATGACCAGGAGATTGAGAACCTGGAGCGAAACTGCAGACAGACTATTGATCGACTTGATCAGGACTACGCAAACCGGCTGCGTGACGAAGCCAAACGTCTGAAAGCACAACAAGACAAAGATTTATCAAAACAACGCCCGTCATTGAAGGACAAAAAGCAAGTAAGTAAAATTGTGAATTTTAGCAGTGAGTGTCAGCATCAAACACTCCCAGGACAGCTACAGCACGAGTTAGGTACAGAGTAAAGCTCCCTCTGCACTGTCCCATCCAACACTCGCAGGGCAGGTACAGCACGGTGTTAGATACAGAGTAAAGCTCCCTCTACACTGTTCCATTAAACACTCCCAGGGCAGGTACAGCACGGGGTTAGATACAGAGTAATGCTCCCTCTACACTGTTCCATTAAACACTCCCAGGGCAGGTACAGCACGGGGTTAGATACAGAGTAAAGCTCCCTCTACACTGTCCCATCAAACACTCCCAGGGCAGGTACAGGGGGTTAGATACAGAGTAAAGCTCCCTCTACACTGTCCCATCAAACACTCCCAGGGCAGGTACAGGGGCTTAGATACAGAGTAAAGCTCCCTCTGCACTGTCCCATCAAACACTCCCAGGGCAGGTACAGGGGCTTAGATACAGAGTAAAGCTTCCTCTACACTGTCCCATCAAACACTCCCAGGGCAGGTACAGCACGGGGTTAGATACAGAGTAAAGCTCCCTTGACACTGTCCCATCAAACACTCCCAGCGCAGGTACAGGGGCTTAGATACAGAGTAATGCTCCCTCTACATTGTCCTATCAAACACTCCCAGGTTAGCTACAGCGCAGTGTTGCTATATAGCTTTCTACATTCTTACTGTACAGTTCGTTAACGCTCTCTGGTCCAACCTCCCGAGATCCACCCAACTTATTCAGAAATTGCTGCCTGCATCATATCCTGCACTAAATCCCACTCACCCAGCACCATATTTTTCACTAACATGCACTGGCTCCCTGGCATCCAACATATAAAATTCAAATTCCTTGTTTACAAATTCCTCCATGTTCTCACCCTGCCCTACTCTGTAACATCCTACAGTCCGACATGCTCACACATCCTTCGTGCTCTTCCAATTCACTACCTCCTGGGCATTCCTTCCCCTAACCCCACCTTTCAGCTCTAGAATTCCCTCGAGAAACCTTTCCGCCTATCCCCGCTTTCAAAAACCTTCTCAGAATCTGTCTGTGACCTTATTGTTCGTGGTCCATTATTACTTGTCCGGTAACTCTTCCAGATGAACCATAGAATGGAGCCCATCACAGAAGGAGGCCATTCAGCCCATCGTGCCTATGCTGGCTCTCTGAAAGAACAATCCAATCAGTCCCACTGCCCTACACTTTCCCCATAGACCTGCAAATGTTTCATCTTCAAGTAGTTATCCAATTCCTTTTTGAAAGTTATTACTGATTCTCCATCAGTAAACAGATTTTATTTGGCAATTTCACAGCTCAGTGTTTTTCCATTGTCACCAACAGGACATAAAGTGTGAACTTTAGATCAGCCATGATCTTATTGAATGGCGGAGCAGGCTCAAGGGGCCAAATGGCCTACTCCGGCTCATAGAAACATAGAAAATAGGAGCAGTAGTAGGCCATTCAGCCCTTCAAGCCTGCACCGCCATTCAATATGATCATGGCTGATCCTCTATTCTCCCATATTCCCGCTTTCTCCCCATACCCCTTGATGTCTTTTGTGTCTAGAAATCTATCTATCTCCTTCTTAAATATATTCAGCTCCTATTTCTTATGTTCTTTCTAATGTCGAATTCTGTGCACTTTTTGTCTTACCATTTCCCTGCATTACACCAGTGACTACACCTCATTAATTGTAAATCACTCTGGGATATCCTGAGGTTGTGAAAGGCTCTGTATAAATGAAAATTCTTTCTTTCTTACCAGGAGCGAGAATTCATCCAGAAACAACAGCAAGAACTGAATGAGCATCTGCAGAAGATTGTTCAGGAGCGGAAGACAAGAATATCGTCCACGGACTTTAAGCGGCTGATGAAGGGCCAGCAGCTGAAGAGAGGTGAGGCGTCACGCACAAGTATATTCAGACCACACACCGAAATCCACAGTGCACGGTCAACCTCCGCTGTGTTTGTCTCTCTACACAAATATCGATGAACAACAAAACTGGCACTGAAGACATTGCTGGTTTCCGAGGGCAGTGTTTGAATGCTGTTGGGTGAGCGTTGTACGGTTGAGGTTTAGGACATGAGGCTCAGCTTTTAGTGTCAATGCCCTCCCTTCTAATCGGGGGCAAATTGGCACACATTGGTGGTCATATTTGGGATCCTGGTATCCCAAGGGTAGTCTCGATAGCGTCAACTGGACCTCATCATTGCTTTTGCTTTGATTCCAGTGGGATCCATGAGAAGAAAAGGGAATCTTCTACTGATAGATACACCGTAAAATCTTGCTGTCAAACAGTTTTTATAGTTTTCCGCGTGCCCAACACGAGACTCCCAAAGCAAGCGCTCTACTCCGAGCTCCGCCATGGCAGGCGAGTCCCAGGTGGGCAGAGGAAACATTACAAGGACACCCTCAAAGCCTCTTTGAAAAAGTGCAACATCCCCACCGACATCTGGGAATCCCTGGCTCAAGACCGCTCAAAGTGGAGGAGAGGCAAGTGGGACTTCGAGTCCCTGCGCCGGGAGCACGTGAAAGCAAACAGCGGAAGGAGCGCACGACTATCCAGGCACCCCACCCACCCGTCCCTCCAACCACCGCCTGCCCCACCTGTGACAGAGACTGTAGGTCCCACATTGGACTCATCAGTCACCTGAGAACTCACTGTAGTGTGGAAGCAAACCATCCTCGACTCCGAGCGACTGCCTAAGAAAGAAGGTAGTTTTTAAAACATTGATCAGCAGCTTATAAGTTGGTGAGATCTTTAATTGCTCCCTTCCCCGCCTTATGAATTGTTATCAAATTTCCAGTCAGACTCAAAGATCCTCTGAGACCATCAGTAAAACCTTGAAGAGTAAGCAACTGTTTCACTTTTTGAAAACCTTACATCTTCTAAACTGTGATGACTCATTTGCCCCTAGTTTACCCCTGTCCTCTCCTGGGTGATCTCATAGGTTGTAATGTATTTGCTTCATGGGTTGTTTGCTTAAGAATTCACAGCAACACATTGCTATTAAGAACTAGTTGGTTTATTAGCAAAAGGTTTAACAATCACACTACACATTACCAGTTTATCCACCAGGCTCACAACCACCTGCCTCATCATGGATCCCCTGAACCCAACTGGCTGGGGTTTTATTGAGTCTTGTGAACATTACGTGACTGGCTAAGCCACTCCCAACTCAACAGCTCTACAACTATTTTTAGTTGAACATTAATACAGTGCCCCCTTATTAAAGGGGCACTAAACCGACAAATAAATAAATTAAACTTTAGACATTAAGTGGTTCAAATTAAAATTTGGTTGCCGGGGGTGATGATGCACTCCAGTCCCTCCGGTGCCCACCTCTCGCAGAAGGCCGCGAGCGTACCGGTGGACACCGCGTGCTCCATCTCCATGGATACCCTGGCTCGGATGTAACCGCAGAAGAGAGGCAGGCAGTCGGGCTGAACGACTCCCCTCGACCGCCCGCTGCCTGCACCGGCTGATGGCCACCTTGGCCAGACCCAGGAGCAGTCTTACGAGGAGGCCCTCCGACCTGCCCACTCCCCTCCGCACAGGGTGCCCAAAGATCAGGAGCGTGGGACTGAAATGCAGCCAGAATTTGAGGAGCAGTCCCTTCAAATAATGGAGTAGCTGCAACCTCACACAATGTACATAGACATGGCACACGGACTCCTCCAGACCGCAGAAATTACAGGCGGCCTGGGAATCTGTGAACCGACTCAAAAACCGATTGCACGGGACTGCCACGTGCAACACCCTCCAGGCCAAATCCCCAATAAATAGAGGGAGGACTCCCGCGTAGAGAGCACTCCATCGGGGACCCCCGCCTCCTCCGGACGCCAAGATGGTACACCATTCAACAGCTCTACAAACCCATGAGCATACTCGCAGGTACATACATTACACAGGTCGCAGCCGCTCTTAAGTACATCACGCAAGTGGCCATTCATCATGTGTAGGGCTGGACGGTGAACCTCAAACAAGGAGGCATCGCAGGTGAACCCGATCCCATCCGCACCGAATACCTGCACACACACACAGACACACTTGGTCATTGGATAACCATTGGAAGTGGAAACCCTGGCACATTTCCCCACCCTAGCCCAGATATACTAAGGCAAGTTAGTTCATCCTCAATCTTGGTTTTGTGAGTTTTTTTCAACACCGTCGCTAAATGTTCCGCATCTGGCGAAGGCACAATTTAACCATCTGGTCACCTTGCGTCCTGTGTCTGTGCGTTAGACCGTGAGGCAGTGGTCTGGGACGTTGAGGAACGACATCTGCAGGAGAAGTACCATCTGTTCAAGCAGCAGGTGAAGGAACAATTCTCGCTACAGAGGCACCTGCTGATGAAACGACACGAGAAGGTGAGTGAGCGTCACATGTCAACTTTACATGATACTGCGTGCACACGTGTGTATGAGCCTGTGTGTGTGTGTGTGTGTGTGTGTGTCTGAGCCTGTGTGTGTGTCTGAGCCCATGTGTGTGTATGTGAGCCTGTATGTGTGTGTGTGTGTGTGTGTGTGTGTGTGTGGCTGAGCCTGTGTGTGTGCGTGTGTGTGTGAGTCTGAGCCTGTGTGTGTGTATGTGAGCCTGTGTGTGTGTGTGTGTGTGTGTGTGGGGGGGTGGGTTGCTGAGCCTGTGTGTGTGTGAGCCTGTGTGTGTGTGTGTGTGTGTGTCTGAGCCCATGTGTGTGTATGTGAGCCTGTGTGTGTGTATGTGTGTGTGTGTGAGCCTGTGTGTGTGTGTGCGTGTGTGTGTGTGTGTGGCTGAGCCTGTGTGTGTGAGTGTGTGTGTGAGTCTGAGCCTGTGTGTGTGTATGTGAGCCTGTGTGTGTGTGTGTGTGTGTGTGTGTGTGTGTGAGCCTGTGTGTGTGTGTGCGTGTGTGTGTGTGTGTGTGTGGCTGAGCCTGTGTGTGTGTGTGCGTGTGAGTGTGTGTGTGAGTCTGAGCCTGTGTGTGTGTATGTGAGCCTGTGTGTGTGTGTGTGTGTGTGTGGGGGGGTGGGTTGCTGAGCCTGTGTGTGTGTGAGCCTGTGTGTGTGTGTGTGTGTGTGTGTGTGTGATAAAAACAGAAAACGCTGGAAATTCTCAGCAGGTCAGGCAATATCTATAGAGAAAGAAAAAGAGTTAACATTTCACATTGATGACTTTTGATCAGAACTGGACGAAGATAGAAATTCCGTTTTTAAGCAAGTAGAGGTAGGGAAAGGGGGAGTGGAGGAAAGAACAAAATGGAAGGTGTGTGTGTGTGTGTGTGTGTGTGTGAAGTTTTGATTAGCCCCCTCAGCCACAGAGGGAAGATTGTTTTATTAAGGAATAAATTGTACTATTGAAGAAAATTAAACATTTGTAGAAGTCAGCCCATGATTAGGTTGTTGGGGTTTGACAGATGCACCTATTGATTTACCTAAATCTGGAAGGCTGCCTGCCTGTCGAGCGCCCCATAACCACAAAGTACACAGAATGGTTTTATGAAGGTGTGAGATTCCCCTCCTCTGGGCAGCGACGCTGTCATAGCCGATGAGCTTCTGGTGTCTCTGGTTCCAGCCGCTGTGAGTTGCAACAGAAAGACTCTTGGATGTCTCGTCCAGTTGCTTCTGTGGGGTAGTACCCAGTGTCCCAGTACCCATGGTTCCATGCATTGATGCTGTGCCACCCTGGGTTACCCCATGGTTCCATGCATCGATGCTGTACCACCCTGGGTTACCCCATGGTTCCATGCATCGATGCTGTGCCACCCTGGGTTACCCCATGGTTCCATGCATCGATGCTGTACCACCCTGGGTTACCCCATGGTTCCATGCATCGATGCTGTGCCACCCTGGGTTACCCCATGGTGCCATGCATCAATGCTGTGCCACCCTGGGTTACTGTGCTCTGGACAAACTTGGAGCTCTCCTGACACTCACACTCCATTCTCCTGGGACTGTGCACCCACTGAATGTTAGGCATTGCAGAGTGACTACACGACGGATGGATTCACCTCTGTACACTGATCCGATCACCACAGTCTGATGGGGCACCAGTCCTCCCTCCCCCTGCAATACCCGACCTGGTGACATTACTGAATCGATAATCCAGCAGGAAAGGCAGAGAGCAAGTTAATCGTCAATGATCTCACAATCAAATTAAAAGCAGGATTGGGAGGAGGGTTCTGTTGTGTTCCTACTTGGATGGGAAATATTATAGAGCCACTGCACAGAACCAAACGATTTGAACAAATCAACTTGTAAAATGGGGACATTTCTTTTCCAACTGCTCTTAATTGTCGTACCGTTAGATTGTTTCTGCGTAATGAGGTGTCTTCCACATCCCTCTCGCAGGAGAAGGACCGAATGTCCTATGATCACAACGGCCTCATTGAGGATTTGAAGAGCCAGCAAGCACAAGAGAGGACTCGACTGCCAAAAACACAACGCAACGACAGCAAGACCAGACTGAACATCTTCAAGCAAAGCCTAAAGATCAAGGCAGTAGCGTCAGTGGAACAAAGGGAGCTCATCAAACAGGTTAGTCATTCCACTTCGCACCCCTTGTGCTGTTTATACAATGTCACAGTTGGTACCTGTAATGTATTTGCTTCATAAATTCTTTGCTGAAGAATTCATAGCAAGAACGGGTTGGTGTATTAGCAATGGCCTGGAAAGCCCAGCCTCCCCAGGTCCGCACGGGGAGCGTACGGGGAGCGTACGGGGAGCGTACGGAGAGCGTACGGGGTGTGTGTACGGAGAATGTAAGGGGTGTGTACGGACCCGGGAAGGCACCGCAAAAGCCGGTTTTCAGCGCACAATGCGCATGTGCTGAAGCTTGACAGATCCAATTCATCTCGGGAGAGAAGACATTTGCAAGGGCAAGGTTGTGGTATTTACCCATATCTTGCCCAGCAAATGTCCTCAAAACTCTTGCACCTGATAAAAGCAAGCACATAGCCTACTTTTACAGGTGTAAGAGTTTTAAAACATACAAAAATATAATATTAAATTATTGTTAAAAACCCTGCCCACTAAGGTAAGTTTATTTTTAACCCTAATTACAAAACTTTTTTAAAAATCAGAAAAATATATATATTAAGTTTAATTTCAATTAATTTTAATTATGTGAGGTGTTTTTTTATTTTTTATTATGGTGTTTAGTGTATTTGTTTTTTTTTCTCATTAATAGCAATGAGAACTGGTAGATACGGAGTTCCCATTGCTATTAATGAGAAAGCTGTGGAATACTGGACCTGAGCTCACGTGACTGCACCTTCTGCGTCCGAACCTGGAGGACGGGAGCGCGCTTCTCAGGGTGGGAAGAGAAGACCCTCCCCAACGGAATCCCACGCTCCACCGGGACCACCAGCTACTTTCGTAGAAATTTTTCAGGTCGGGGACATCCGCCCACAGGAAGCCACCGACCGCAATTTCTGGGCCAATAGGTTTAACAATCACACTACACGTTACCAGTTCATCCACCAGGCTCACAACCACCTGTCTCATCGTGGATCCCCTGAACCCAACTGGCTGGGGTTTTAATGAGTTTTACATAAGAACATAAGAAATAGGAGCAGGAGTAGGCCATTTGGCCCCTCGAGCCTGCTCCGCCATTCAGTGAGATCATGGCTGATCTGATCTTGGCCTCAAATCCACTCTCCTGCCCGCTCCCCATAACCCTTGACTCCTTTGTGTGAACATCACGTGACTGGCTAAGCCACTCACGATTCAACAGCTCTACAAACCTGTGAGCATTCTCACAGGCTCATACATTGCATCCTCCAAAATAGCAGAAATAGCAATTCTAGTGTTGCTGCTGAAGTGATCGAACTCTTAACCCTGCGTGCAATCATTTGACGCAGGCAAGACAACATGTGTCTCGCTATTCCAACCTGTCATGCGCCGGTTTGTAGGGATGCACATTCTTCACTGGCAATCTCTGGCATTCTCGTCTGCTGCTGAACAACACAAAGTCCGCACTAGAATCGTAACTTGAGAGTGACTGTTTCAGCATCAATCCTGGAAGGAGCAGGGAATGGATGGAAGCATGGCAGGCGAGTGTTCGAGATTTTAAGACGGCGACATACAACATTTTCTCAGACCGAGTTATTGAAGGGTATCAAAGGGTTAGGATTGGGTCTACCTTTGGGGGTTAGGGTTAGTGCAAGAGTCGGGGATATGCCGTGGTAGTGGGCCAGTGGAGTGAGATGAAGTTGGTTCCGTGTATCTGCTTTAAGATTTGGGTCAGTGCCCTGGTTAGGTTTGGAAGGTAGGGTTAGGCATTAGAGTTAATGTTCGTGTTCGGGTCTGATGAACTGAATGATAATACTTGCAGTGCGCCTGTGTTAAGATCCATGTTGGTTGTTTAAAAGAAAGACTTGCATATAGGCCCTTTCATGACCATCGGACATCGCAAAGTGTTTTACAGCCAATGAAGTACTTTTGGAGTATAGTCACTGTTGTAATGTTTGAAACTCAGCAACCAACTTGCGCACAGCAAGCTCCCACAAACAGCAATGTGATAATGAGCAGTTAATCTGGTTTAGTGATGTTGATTGAGGGATGAATATTGGCCAGGTCACCGGGGACAACTCACCTGCTCTTCTTCGAAATAGTGCCATTACGTCCACTTGAGAGAGCACTTGGTTTAACGTCTCACCGAAAGACGGCACCTCTGACAATACTGCACCCCCTCAGCACTGCACTGGAGTACCAGCCTAGATTTATGTGCTCAAGTTCCACGGCTTAGAGGCGAGAGTGCTACCCACTGAGCCACTGCTGACACTGCTTGGGGTTAGGGGTTAGGATTCAGGTTCGAGGGTGGGGTTAGGATTAGTGTAACATTGAAATACATGCAGAGAACCTGGGGATTGAAACGGAGCCGATTCCCTTCATGGGCCTTGTGGGTACTCTCAGGGAAGATCGCACAAGCCACAAGATGTTGACCCTGCGTTGTTGCCCGCCCTCTGGTGTTTGGGCTCTCTATATCTGCGATGGAGAGAGAGCAGCCTTATCTGCAGGTTACATGGTCGGGGTGAATGTGCTGTTAACTAATGTTGCTGTTTTTGTCCCCAGTTCACAGTCCAGGAAGAAGCTCGACAGAAAGCAGAGAGGCAACATCAGCACCAGAAACACGAAGCTCATCTCCGGGACCTGCAGAAACAATGCGATAACAACACTGCGGAACTACAGCAGCTCCAGGTACCCGTGCACCTCGCTCAAACACTCGCTACGCCTAGTGTAGGTCCCGTCAGGTGGTTACAGCGCTTTTACATCTACCCCTCTTCCAGTTTCTCGCCTTCAGATAGATAGAAAGAATGAGGCAGTGGGGAGAGAGATGGGGTGGGGGAGAAAGGCTTGGCGGAGAGAGGCAAGCGCATAAAGAACATAAGAAATAGGAGCAGGAGTCGGCCAATCGGCCCCTCGAGCCTGCTCCGCCATTTAATAAGATCATGGCTGATCTGATCTTGGGCTCAACTCCCTGCCCTCTCCCCATAATCCTTCACTCCCTTATCGTTCAAAAATCTGTCTATCTCCACCTTAACTAGATTCAATGACCCAGCCTCCACAGTTCTCTGGGGCAGAGAATTCCACAGATTCATGACCCTCCGAGAGAAGAAATTCCTCCTCATCTCAGTTTTAAAAGGGCGACCCCCTTATTCTGAAACTATGCCCCCTAGTTCTAAATTCCCCCACCAGGGGAAACATCCTCTCTGCATCTGCCTATCAAGCCCCCTCAGAATCTTATACCTTTCAATAAGATCACCTCTCATGCTTCTAAACTCCAATGAGTGTAGGCCCAACCTGCTCAACCTTTCTTCATAAGGCAACCCCTTCATCTCAGGAATCAACCTCGTGAACCTTCTCTGAACTGCCTCCAATGCAAGTATATCCCTCCTTAAATACGGAGACCAAAACTGTACGCAGTACTCCAGGTGTGGCCTCACCAATACCCTGTACAGTTGTAGCAGGACTTCCCTACTTTTATACTCCATCCCCCTTGCAATGAAGGCCAATGCTCTATTTGCCTTCCTAAGCACTTGCTGTACCTACATGCTAACTTTTTGTGTTTCATGTACAAGGACCCCCAGATCCCTCTGTACTGCAGCACTTTGTAATCTCTCCCCATTTAAATAATAACTCGCTGTTTTATTCTTCCTACCAAAGTGGGCACTAGCAGCACTCTCCTGCACACTAGTTTTCTGGCTAGTTCTTTGCAGTTCCTTCATCATCACTGGGTCAAAATCCTAGAACTCACTACCAAAGTTCCCCCTAAGATGCACCCTAAGCCATGTATCGATCAAGAGGTCCCGCACAGTTGCCGCTGGGAAAGATATCCTGCAGCAAAATTAACGGGACTGTGCACAAAAAGCACTGAGTGTGAACATGGCTCACTACATAACAGCACTGTGGGAGCACCTTCACCACCTGGATTGCAGGTTCAAGACAAAGGTTCACCACCACCTCCTCAAGGGCCATTAGGGATGGGCAATAAGTGCCGGCCTTGCCAACGATGCCCACATCCCAAGAAAAGCATTGGCTGCCTATCCTTCGTAGAGATTCTGTGCTTCAGTATTTGAAATGTAAGTTGGAAGTTACTGAATCCCACAACAGTTTACAATTCCCACGTTGTTGACAGGGTTTTGGAGCTCATTGGGATCTCTGGAATCTCCAGTGGGATCCCACCCAGCGGAGAGAAGAACAAATCAAAGATTCTACCTAACCCTTAACTTGTCAGAAAAGTGAAGCGTGTGTTAAATATTGAAGTTCGAGCCGAGCCAGATTGACACCGAGGTGTCACAACTATTTCTGTAGAAACTTAAAACAAGTGCCCCCTTTTGGCATTAGACCCACCCACAAATGAACAATTTAAGACTGTAATGAAAACCTTTAAGCAAATTAAAATTTGGTTGCCGGGGGTGATGATGCACTCCAGTCCCTCCGGCGCCCACCTCTCGTGGAAGGCCGCGAGCGTACCGGTGGACACCGCGTGCTCCATCTCCAGGGACACCCTGGCGCGAATGACCGAGGCGACACAATATTTTGGGCTGGATTTTTGGTTGTCTGATGCCTCAGTTAGCGGCCAGAGGAGGCATTAATGAGAGCGTTAGAGCTTAGCAACCGCACGTAGCTTTTAGCGCCCCGACGGAAAATCCATTCGAGGCTCATCGGGGGCACAAACCAGTAGTGCCGGGCCGTTGACGATCGCTCCGATCATGGCATCAGTCCTGGTGCAACGCCCACGCTCGCGCCCCGGTCGGTAAATTCGGTGCGGCCGCCTCACTGAGCGCCCGCCAATAACAACGTCGGGAAAAACAGCGGGTGCAGGCTGGCAGAGTCGTTAACTGGCGGCTACTTAAAGGGATGAGGAAACACTTCCCTGGGAGGTCGCAGTCAGTGCAACGTTTACACACAGCACGGTGCGTGAGCCCCTCCCCCAGTTTGCAGCGGCAGACAGACAGAACGGTGTGGGGGGGGGGGAAACAAGTCATTTTGAAAACTTTAATGGGTGCATTACCACGCCGCGTCTTTAAGACTCGGCTTTTCCCGGAATCTGATTCGGAGTTCCATACATGCGCAATGGGCCCTCAAAATGTACCGACCAAACTTTCATTATCGCCCCCCACCCCCTCCAGTTCTGGCGTGCACTGGCTGATTTATCGCCCATGCCAGCTCGTCGACCGATTCTGAAACATTTCTGGGCAGGAGGCGCAAACCTTTTCGAAAGTACCGCTCCGCCTGGATTAACGCCGCAACAGAGGCATGACCGAATTTCTGCCCCTTTGTATTTTACCAGAACGAGAAGTTGCACCTCCTGGTGCAACACGAGAAAGAGAAACTGAAGACACTCGATGAGGAGCACTCGATGGAGCTGAAGGAATGGAAGGACCGTCTTGTGTCACGCAAAGAGGTGAATGTTCAACAGAGCGAATGTAGACTCTTAAGTTCTGGGGCTCCCACCTTCCACCGGCCAAATCTTCAGCTCATCCAAAACTCTGCTGCCCGAATCCCATCTCGCACTAAGTCCCGTTCGCCCATCACCACCCGCCTGTGCTCACTGACCTACATTGGCTCCCGGTCCCGCAACACCTCAAATCTAAACTTATCATCCTCATATTCAAATCCCTCCATGGCCTCGCCCCTCTCTATCGCTGTAACCTCCTCCCGCCCTATGACCCTTCGAGATCTCTGCATTCCTCCGACTGTAGCCTCTTGCCCATCCCTGATTATAATCGCTCCACCATCGGTGGCCATGCCTTCAGCTGCCTGGGCCCCAAGCTCTGGAACTCCCTCACTAAACCTCTCCGCCTCTCTCTCCTTTTACGATGTTCCTTAAAACCTACTTTTTGTCCAAGCTTTTGGTCACCTGTGCTAATATCTTGTGTGTGTCTCGGTGTCAATTGTTATCTGTTAACGCTCCTGTGAAGCACTTTGGAATGTTTTGCTATGTTAAAGGTGCTACATAAATACAGGTTGTTGTTGTTGTTTAAGTATTTTGCGGAAGGTTGACATGGTAGCCCATTCCGAGAGAAGTTACTTTTTGGCAGTGTTGGTGCTGCCCAAGAAAGAGACTCAAAGCCAGACCACCCTCTCCCTCTGCTAAACGGCAAGTTTCACATGGAGACTCCCTGCTTTTACATTTTTGGGACATCCTGAGGTCGTGAAAGGTGCTAGATAAATGCAACGTTCTTTTCTGAATGTGATCCCAATGATACAAGAGATCGCTCTTCAAGAGGGATCCCAAAAGTCTGAGATTCCCTCTTTAGATAGATTGGCTTCCTCTTTAAAAGGGATCCTGAATTTTTAAAAAGAGTTCCAAACGTATGAGATTCGCTCTTCACATCGTGTCCCACCCAAAGTTCGGATACAGATCAGCCATGATCTCACTGTATGACGGGACAGGCTCGAGAGGCTGAATAGCCTCCACCTGTTCCTGTGTAACAGGCTCGAGGGGCTGAATAGCCTCCACCTGTTCCTGTGTAACAGGCTCGAGGGGCTGAATGGGCCTCCTCCTGTTCCTGTGTAACAGGCTCGAGAGGCTGAATGGCCTCCACCTGTTCCTGTGTAATAGGCTCGAGGGGCTGAATGGGCCTCCTCCTGTTCCTGTGTAACAGGTTCGAGGGGCTGAATGGCCTCCTCCTGTTCCTGTGTAACAGGCTCAAGGGGCTGATTGGCCTCCTCCTGTTCCTGTGTAACAGGCTCATGGGGATGAATGGCCTCCTCCTGTTCCTGTGTAACAGGCTCAAGGGAATGAATGGCCTCCTCCTGTTCCTGTGTAACAGGCTCGAGGGGCTGAATGGGCCTCCTCCTGTTCCTGTGTAACAGGCTCATGGGGATGAATGGCCTCCTCCTGTTCCTGTGTAACAGGCTCAAGGGAATGAATGGCCTCCTCCTGTTCCTGTGTAACAGGCTCGAGGGGCTAAATGGGCCTCCTCCTGTTCCTGTGTAACAGGCTCAAGGGAATGAATGGCCTCCTCCTGTTCCTGTGTAACAGGCTCGAGGGGCTGAATGGGCCTCCTCTTGTTCCTGTGTAACAGGCTCAATGGGATGATTGGCCTCCTCCTGTTCCTGTGTAACAGGCTCATGGGGATGAATGGCCTCCTCCTGTTCCTGTGTAACAGGCTCAAGGGGCTGAATGGCCTTCTCCTGTTCCTGTGTAACAGGCTCAAGGGGATGAATGGCCTCCTCCTGTTCCTGTGTAACAGGCTCGAGGGGCTGAATGGCCTCCTCCTGTTCCTGTGTAACAGGCTCAAGGGGATGAATGGCCTCCTCCTGTTCCTGTGTAACAGGCTCAATGGGATAATTGGCCTCTTCCTGTTCCTGTGTAACAGGCTCATGGGGATGAATAGCCTCCTCCTGTTCCTGTGTAACAGGCTCAAGGGAATGAATGGCCTCCTCCTGTTCCTGTGTAACAGGCTCGAGGGAATGAATGGCCTCCTCCTGTTCCTGTGTAACAGGCTCGAGGGGCTGAATGGCCTCCTCCTGTTCCTGTGTAACAGGCTCAAGGGGATGAATGGCCTCCTCCTGTTTCTGTGTAATAGGCTCAAGGGGCTGAATGGGCCTCCTCCTGTTCCTGTGTAACAGGCTCGAGGGGCTGAATGGGCCTCCTCCTGTTCCTGTGTAACAGGCTCAAGGGGATGAATGGCCTCCTCCTGTTCCTGTGTAACAGGCTCGATGGGCTGAATGGGCCTCCTCTTGTTCCTGTGTAACAGGCTCAATGGGATGATTGGCCTCCTCCTGTTCCTGTGTAACAGGCTCATGGGGATGAATGGCCTCCTCCTGTTCCTGTGTAACAGGCTCAAGGGAATGAATGGCCTCCTCCTGTTCCTGTGTAACAGGGTCATGGGGCTGATTGGCCTCCTCCTGTTCCTGTGTAACAGGCTCATGGGGATGAATGGCCTCCTCCTGTTCCTGTGTAACAGGCTCAAGGGAATGAATGGCCTCCTCCTGTTCCTGTGTAACAGGCTCGAGGGGCTGAATGGCCTCCTCCTGTTCCTGTGTAACAGGCTCAATGGGATGATTGGCCTCCTCCTGTTCCTGTGTAACAGGCTCATGGGGATGAATGGCCTCCTCCTGTTCCTGTGTAACAGGCTCAAGGGAATGAATGGCCTCCTCCTGTTCCTGTGTAACAGGCTCGAGGGGCTAAATGGGCCTCCTCCTGTTCCTGTGTAACAGGCTCAAGGGAATGAATGGCCTCCTCCTGTTCCTGTGTAACAGGCTCGAGGGGCTGAATGGGCCTCCTCTTGTTCCTGTGTAACAGGCTCAATGGGATGATTGGCCTCCTCCTGTTCCTGTGTAACAGGCTCATGGGGATGAATGGCCTCCTCCTGTTCCTGTGTAACAGGCTCAAGGGGCTGAATGGCCTCCTCCTGTCCCTGTGTAACAGGCTCAAGGGGATGAATGGCCTCCTCCTGTTCCTGTGTAACAGGCTCGAGGGGCTGAATGGCCTCCTCCTGTTCCTGTGTAACAGGCTCAAGGGGATGAATGGCCTCCTCCTGTTCCTGTGTAACAGGCTCAATGGGATAATTGGCCTCCTCCTGTTCCTGTGTAACAGGCTCATGGGGATGAATAGCCTCCTCCTGTTCCTGTGTAACAGGCTCAAGGGAATGAATGGCCTCCTCCTGTTCCTGTGTAACAGGCTCGAGGGAATGAATGGCCTCCTCCTGTTCCTGTGTAACAGGCTCGAGGGGCTGAATGGCCTCCTCCTGTTCCTGTGTAACAGGCTCAAGGGGATGAATGGCCTCCTCCTGTTTCTGTGTAACAGGCTCAAGGGGCTGAATGGGCCTCCTCCTGTTCCTGTGTAACAGGCTCGAGGGGCTGAATGGGCCTCCTCCTGTTCCTGTGTAACAGGCTCAAGGGGATAAATGGCCTCCTCCTGTTCCTGTGTAACAGGCTCGAGGGGATGAATGGCCTCCTCCTGTTTCTGTGTAACAGGCTCGATGGGCTGAATGGGCCTCCTCTTGTTCCTGTGTAACAGGCTCAATGGGATGATTGGCCTCCTCCTGTTCCTGTGTAACAGGCTCATGGGGATGAATGGCCTCCTCCTGTTCCTGTGTAACAGGCTCAAGGGAATGAATGGCCTCCTCCTGTTCCTGTGTAACAGGCTCGAGGGGCTGAATGGCCTCCTCCTGTTCCTGTGTAACAGGCTCAAGGGGATGAATGGCCTCCTCCTGTTCCTGTGTAACAGGCTCAATGGGATAATTGGCCTCCTCCTGTTCCTGTGTAACAGGCTCATGGGGATGAATGGCCACCTCCTGTTCCTGTGTAACAGGCTCGAGGGAATGAATGGCCTCCTCCTGTTCCTGTGTAACAGGCTCGAGGGAATGAATAGCCTCCTCCTGTTCCTGTGTAACAGGCTCGAGGGGCTGAATGGCCTCCTCCTGTTCCTGTGTAACAGGCTCAAGAGGATGAATGGCCTCCTCCTGTTCCTGTGTAACAGGCTCAATGGGCTGAATGGGCCTCCTCCTGTTCCTGTGTAACAGGCTCAAGGGGATGAATGGCCTCCTCCTGTTCCTGTGTAACAGGTTCGAGGGGCTGAATGGCCTCCTCCTGTTCCTGTGTAACAGGCTTGAGGGGTTGAATGGCCTGCTCCTGTTCCTGTGTAACAGGCTTGAGGGGTTGAATGGCCTCCTCCTGTTCCTGTGTAACAGGCTCGAGGGGCTGAATGGGCCTCCTCCTGTTCCTGTGTAACAGGCTCGAGGTGCTGAATGGGCCTCCTCCTGTTCCTGTGTAACAGGCTCGAGGGGCTGAATGGCCTCCTCCTGTTCCTGTGTAACAGGCTTGAGGGGTTGAATGGCCTGCTCCTGTTCCTGTGTAACAGGCTTGAGGGGTTGAATGGCCTCCTCCTGTTCCTGTGTAACAGGCTCGAGGGGCTGAATGGGCCTCCTCCTGTTCCTGTGTAACAGGCTCGAGGTGCTGAATGGGCCTCCTCCTGTTCCTGTGTAACAGGCTCGAGGGGCTGAATGGCCTCCTCCTGTTCCTGTGTAACAGGCTTGAGGGGTTGAATGGCCTGCTCCTGTTCCTGTGTAACAGGCTTGAGGGGTTGAATGGCCTCCTCCTGTTCCTGTGTAACAGGCTCGAGGGGCTGAATGGGCCTCCTCCTGTTCCTGTGTAACAGGCTCGAGGTGCTGAATGGGCCTCCTCCTGTTCCTGTGTAACAGGCTCGAGGGGCTGAATGGCCTCTTCCTGTTCCTGTATTCCACTGATGAGACAATGGGAACAAAACAAAAGAAACGATGTTCTCTGTTCCCCAGGCATTATTCCACCATTCACCCCCTACCTAGACTCCTCTTTTGTTTCCTAACTTGTGCCATTACCATCTCAAGTCGTCCCATCATTCCCTTTGTCTCTCAAATCTCTCCTGCCTTCCACCCTATCGCAGACCTTCCCTTTTGTTCTTTCCTCCCTTCCCCTTTTCAGGGCCACTTGCACTTCTTTAAGAATCTGTTACCTTTTGGACTTTTCTGACGAAGGGTCATCGACCTGAAACGTTAACTCTGTTTCTCTCCACAGATGCTGCCGGACCCGCTGAGTATTCCCAGCATTTTCTGATTTTATTTCCGATTGCAGCAATACTGTGCTTGTGTGAAACGTGTTGTTGTCGGTGATGGTCTGCCGGCGGTGGTGTTTATTTTCGGACCGATCCCTGAGTGACTGGTTGTGGTTGTTGTGTTTGTGCAGATTCTGGAGGAGGAGCTCACCCGCAAACGGCAGCAGTCGGAGGTCTCGTACAGGCGAAGCAGCGAGCCCGACACCTCCAAATCCTCGCTGCACAGAATCTCCAGGTTCTTCCCAATGCCCAGCTTCCCGTCATAGTCACCGACAGCCCATGCCTCCCCGTCAGCACCCTGCAGGACACACCGCTGCTCACAGCCAAGTCAAGCCTCGTCCGTTTCTCTCTTTCGTGCCCTGACCCAACACCCTGATGCTGAATTTGAGCAAGGTGCAAAGCAGGGACATTATGTGGTGCCCCACCGCGGTGAGATATTTCCTTGTGTCTATAATTCTCACTCAATTCCAGATCCCGGCAGTACGCGTTGGAGAGGGCTTTGACTTCCTGCTCCCAAAGTGGGGGTGGTGGGTGGGCGAGCTGGAAATGGAAGGGTTAATCCTCGGAGGGTTCCCTCATTCACCTGTTGTGTGAATGCTACAAGCCGAGCTCAGATTCCAGCCCAGTCTGGGCTGAGTTTACTGACCAAGAAGCAAGAGCAATCAGTAGGGCCTCAGCACCAGTGAGCTTGGGCGGGGGAGTGGGACAGTGTGGCTAGAGTTCCTGCTCCCGATCAATATTGAGTGACACCCGCTCCCAGCCCTCCCCCTCTGCCCTCCTTGCTGGAACGAGTCTGGATCCGCACCCAGTGAGTTCAGGACAGGGCTGGGCTGTGATGCCTCACAAGGTGGAATAAGAACATAACATAACATAAGAATTAGGAGCAGGAGTAGGCCATTCGGGCCTTCGAGCCATTCAATGAGATCATGGCTGATCGGCTACCTCAACTTCACTTTCCCTCCCGATCCCCATATTCCTTGATTCTCTTAACATCCAAAAATCTGTCGATCTCTGTCTTGAAGATGCTGAAAGACTGAGGCTCCACAGCCCTCTGGGGGCTGAGATTCACCACCCTGCCAAGGGAAGAATGATCCCTGGGGCAAACTGCTGGAACCTGAGCCCAGAATGAACCAGCGACTTGGGGGAGGGGAGGGAGAGAACGAGCAAATGTCATTTGTTAAACTCCTACAAATATTTAGAATGAATCTGCACACCTTTTTTTTCAATTAATTTTAGAAAAACAAGTGCTGAAGTAATTATTGTAAGGGTAGTTTGGAGTGGGATGACCCTGACAGTGCGAGGGAGCAAATTAAACCTCCTAGTTTTAATTTCCTGAAAAGAGAATGCAGAATCAGTACCTCAACCACCCTGCTAACTCCACACTCACTCCCATCAGAAGTGACTTTGAGCGTACAGGAAGTCCACCCCAAACTGTGCGGAAATATTATAATTAGATGCAAAACGATTAACTAGATGCGAATATTATAATTAGCTGCAAATGATATAATTTGATGCAAATGATATTGTAATTCAATGTGAATGATATTATAATTGTATGCAAATAGACGGAACATTGTACGTGACATATTTCCTGTTGCTTGCACCAGAGTAGTTCTTGGACACCGGTGTGTTTCTGGCATCTAGAGTTTCTGTGGGCAACAGCGGAGTTTAAAAACTGAAAGTTTAAGCGACGGATCGCAGCCCCCAGACACTCGCTAGTGGAGTCTGACAAAATGATCCCAGGAATTTCTCTGGGTGAAGGTATGTAACCTTGCAGAGAGAGTAATTTCCCCCCTGGATCAGTCACTCCGTTGCCCCGACACTGAATACTGACAATTGCTCACACAATGTTTTTCATGATAAAGTATGTTGTATCTTTGTAAATTGCCTTTCAACATTGTAAAACATAATTTCAGCAAATATGTAAATAAAATGCTTTTGGTCTTTTGTACGTACAATATCTTGTATTTGTTTGAGGTTAATGCACTTTTATACACAGGGCCTCAATAAACCTAAGTGTATTCGTTGTACACGCATATTAAGCGCCCACTCCAGGGACTTAAGCACAAGAATCTAGGCTGACACTCCAGTGCAGTGCTGAGTGAGTGCCGCACTGTCAGAGGTGCCGTCTTTCAGATGAGACATTAAACCAAGGCCCCATCTGCTCTCTCAAGTGGACGTAAAAGAAGAAGCGCAGGGGAGTTATCCTCGATGTCCCGGCCAATATTTATCCCTCAATCAACATCACTAAAACAGTTTATCTGGTTATTATCACATTGCTGTGTGTGGGAGCTTGCTGTGCACAAATTGGCTGCCACATTTCCCACATTACAACAGTGACTGCAATTCAAAAGTACTTCATTGACTATAAATCGCTTTGACACATCCTGTGGTGGTGAAAGGCGTTATATAAATGCAAGTCTTTCTTTGTTTTTGGTTTAAGCTCCACCACCGATTCACAGATGCACTGCAGCAACTCCCCCACCATCTCTACCACCTAGAAGGTCAAGAACAGCAATGTCATGGGAACACCACCACCTCCACGTTCCCCTCCCAGTCACACACCATCCTGATTTGGAAATATATCGGCCGTTCCTTCATCGTCGCTGGGTCACAATCCTGGAACTCCCTCCCTAACAGCACTGTGGGAGCACCTTCACCACACGGACTGCAGCGGTTCAAGAAGGCGGCTCACCACCACCTTCTCAAGGGGCAATTAGGGATGGGCAATAAATGCCGGCCTTGGCAGTGATGCCCACATCCCAAGAATTAGTAATAAAA
This sequence comes from Pristiophorus japonicus, assembly GCF_044704955.1. NCBI lineage: Eukaryota > Metazoa > Chordata > Chondrichthyes > Pristiophoridae > Pristiophorus > Pristiophorus japonicus. The sequence continues at coordinate 63,714,695 of NC_091998.1, read as the reverse complement.
TAAATTATGAGGGGCCTAGAATACATTATGAGGACCTATTTTTCTTAGCAGAGGGGTCAAGTACCAGGGGGCAGAGATTTAAAGTAATTGGGGGAGGTTTAGAGGGGATTTGAGGAGAAATTTCTTCACCCAGAGGGTGGTGGGGGGTCTGGAACTCACGGCCTGAAAGGGTGGTAGAGGCAGAAACCCTCACCACATTTAAAAAGTACTTGGATGTGCTCTTGAAGTGCCGTAATCTACAGGGCTACGGACCGAGAGCTGGAAAGTGGGATTAGGCTGGGTAGCTCTTGGTCGGCCGGAGCGGACACGATGGGCCGAATGGCCTCCTTCCGTGCTGTAAATTGCTACGATTCGACGATAACTGTATTATTCAATTTTGCTCATTGACCTTGTAGTGCCCGTCAAGTGTGGCAAAGGCTTAAACGGAGAACTCTCAGCCATTCTGTGGCACACCACCTGAAGCATTCTACATCACCCACTGCCCTCTCTCACTCTCTCACCGAGCAGGGGCTGCGGGATTCACGTTTCTTCAAGTTTGGGGTGGCAAGCCAGCGCTGAGGGTGTTGGGGGTGTAGGTAGTTCCCGATTGGGTGTAATTTCCAGTGTAACTTCCCAGTTACACCCACAGAGGAATCGCTGGCAAAGATTTGGAGTGTTGCTGATTCTCACAGCACTAGAAATTCGTCTCTGGGAGGGGGGGTGGCACAGATCGGGCGCTATCGAGTCGGCCGCCTGTTATACACAGCATCTGATATTCAGCCTATTGCAGTCGAAGGATCTGAATGCAAGGCACTGCGTATAACAACAACAACTTATATTTATATAGCGCCTTTAACGTAGTGAAACGTCCCAAGTCGTTTCACAGGAGTATTATGAATAAAAAATTTGACGCGAGCCGCATAAGTAGAAATTAGGGCAGGTGACCAAAAGCTTGGTCAAAGAGTAATGTTTTAAGGAGCATCTTGAAGGAGGAAAGAGAGGTGGAGAAGTTTAGGCAGAGAATTCCAGAGCTTGGGGCCCAGGCAGAAGACACGGCCATCAATGGTTGAGCAAATGCAATCGGGGATGTCAAGAAGAATTAGAGGAGTGCAGACACCTCTGAGGGGGGGTTGTGGGGCTGGAGGAGATTACAAAGATGGGGAGGGGCGAGTCCATGGCGGGACTTGTAAACAAGGTGAGAATTTTGAAATCGAGACGTTGCTTAACTGGAAGCCAATGTAGGTCAGCGAGCACAGGGGGTGTTGGGTGAGTGGGACTTGGTGCGAGTTAGGACAGCCGAGTTTTGGATCACCTATGGTTTACTTAGGGTAGAATATGGGAGGCCAGCCAGGAGTGCATTGGAATAGTCGAGTCTAGAGGTAACAAAGGCATGGGTGAGGGCTTCAGCAGTTCCTGTCGCCCTGATTGGGTGTAATTTCCAGTGTAACTTCCCAATTGCACCCGCAGAGGAATCGTTGGCAATGATTTGGAGCATTGCTGATTCTCACCTCACTATAAATTTGTCTCGGGAGGTGACGCAGAACAGGCGATACCGGATCGGCCGATAACAGGTGGATATCGCCCGTTCTGTGCCACTGGCCGAGACGAATTTCTCGGTCACGTGTTTTTTACACTATCGCAAAAGATCAGCAGCAGTGTCCAGGAAGCGCCGGTCGGTGTCCTGGAACACTGGGCAAGAAGTGTGCCTCTGTGTCCAAACTTCACATTTTTAGCTCCAGGCTTCAGTCTCAGAGAAAATTGCTCCCCATTTGTTGTTCTGTTACTGTGTCCATGCAGTGAGGCTAAAAGTTGCCACTGGTAAGATTTCAACAGATTAACCAAATGAGAAAATAGAGTGAAAAATTCTGGACAATAATCATGTGTTTGTTCATTTTTGTTTTGTTTTCAAATTATTTTTGCGGTAGTTCCTGTTGAAATTATTTACAATCTGATTCGCTCTACATTTCAATTTTGACCGAAATATATGTTAATGGCCACTAGATGCCAGCATTGGCTGATAAATGAGCTGAACAAGCTACATATTTTTTTATAAAAACAGAAAATGCTGCAAATGTCAGTAGTTCAGGCAGTCTCTGTGGAGAGAAACAGAGTTAACGTTTCGGGTTTGTGTCAGAACGCGAAACATTAACTCTGTTTCTCTCCACAGGTGTTGTCTGACCTGCTGACATTTCCAGCATTTTCTGTTTATATTTCAGATTTCAGCAACCGAAGTATTTTGCTTTTGTGCACATTTTTTTATTCTTTCCTGGGATGTGGGCATCACTGACAAGGTCAGCATTTATTGCCCATCCCTAATTTCCCTTGGAAAGGTGAGCTGCCTTCTTGAACCGCTGCAGTCCGTGTGGTGAAGGTGCTCCCACAGTGCTGTTAGGGAGGGAGTTCCAGGATTGTGACCCAGCGACGATGAAGGAACGGCCGATATATTTCCCAGTCAGGATGGTGTGTGACTGGGAGGGGAACGTGGAGGTGGTGGTGTTCCCATGCGCCTGCTGCCCTTGTCCTTCTAGGTGGTAGAGGTCGCGGTTTTGGGAGGTGCTGTCGATGAAGCCTTGGCGAGTTGCTGCAGTGCATCTTGTAGATGGTGCACACTGCAGCCACGGTGCGCCGGTGGTGGAGGGAGTGAGTGTTGAAGGTGGTGGATGGGGAGCCAATCAAGTTGACTGCTCTGTCCTGGATGGTGTCGAGCTTCTTGAGTGTTGTTGGTGCTGCACTCATCCAGGCAAGTGGAGTGTGTCCCATCACACTCCTGACTTGTGCCTTGCAGATGGTGGAAAGGCTTTGGGGAGTCAGGAGGTGAGACACTCACCGCAGAATACCCAGCCTTTGACCTGTTCTGATAGCCATGGCATGTATGTGGCTGATCCAGTTGAGTTTCTGGTCAATGACGAGTGGCCCAGGATTCCCATTGTGTCTGCTTTTTTGCCTTCTGAAGTTCCACTGAAGAACCCCAGTGTCTCTTCCAAAGGCACAAGTGAGATTGGAAAACTTGTCACTTGTTACTTCCAGGATCAAATCAATCAACCAGTGGGGGAAAGTGAAAGCCCTCAGGTCGGTATTCAAGTGTCAGCGTGGCTCAGTGATAGCAGTGTCACCTCTAGTCTCAGTGGGAACCTGCACCTTTACCTGGTCTCGTCTTTCCGTGACTCCAGTTCCAAGAAGGAAAGATTTGCATTTATATAGCGCCTTTAATGACCTCAGGATGCTTAACAGCCAATGAAGTATTTTTGGGGTGTAGTCACTGTTGTAATGGAGGAAATGTGGCAGTGATTTTACGCACAGCAAGCTCCCACAAACAGCAATGTGAAAATGACCAGATTATCTGTTTATTGGTGTTCATTGAGGGATCGATATTGGCCAGCATTTCAGGGATAACTCCCCTGCTTAAATAGTGCCAGGGTTTCTTTTAAGTCCACCTGAGAGGGCAGACGCAGGCCTCGGTTTAACGTCTCACCTGAAAGATTGTTAATGCCCTCAAGACAACTAGGGATGGACATTAAATGTGGCTTTGCCAACACCGCACACATCCTGAGAACAAGCACTAAACAATTCCGGGAAATACTCGCTATTCCCGGGATGGGAATCTTTCTAACTCGCAGCCGTGTGATTGTCCCGGGGCCCCTTTCGGCTTTCTGCATTGTGGACATTTCTGATCCTGTGTCACGACCTTTGTCGAGGGTCAGTTACTGTCTAAATCTCAGAGTTTCCAATTCATTATCTGGCTCGGCCCTTTGTAAATCAGATCAATCGATCATCCTGCTTTTCCCACTGATTTAATGAGGCTTCGATCAGGACGGAATGCGGGTCAGCCATAAATCAGTGCCCTGGTCATCAGTATCTGCCTCAGGAAGGCCTGTCGATTTGGAGCGCAGTCTATGTTTCGTGACCTTCAGTGGGAGTTGAGAGAAGCTCATTTCACCGAACAGTGATTTTTTAAAAAAATCCATTTTTAAAAATGATTGTCTAAGGGGCTTGGAGGAATTTCCCAGATTTTTTTCCTGTTTTCATCTGGTTTTTCACTTCTCCCAGGAGATGAAATGGCTTTCGGATGTTTATGGAGTGGGGTGTTTATATACTGTGATGCACATGTTCGCTCAAATTATTTTTCTCGTGTGTGGTCCCTTTAACAGGCTGCGCAGGCCATTCAAATGTTTGCACATGCGCAGTTTCTCCCATGTAAAGGCCGGTGAGTGGCCTGTGCAGGACTTCCATACCACCATGTTGCCGTGCAGTTTAACAGGAATGTTGTACACAAGCTGGATGGACCAGAGGGTCATTTCCCGTCTATCATTGTCTGTCTGTCAATCATTGTGCAACATCAAGCTTGGCTTCTGTTATTTATCTGAATTATGAACAGAAAATGCTGGAAATCTACAACAGGTTGGGTAAAGAGGGACATTCTCAGTATGCCCCTTTCATCAGAACAGCTCGGATGAATTGAACCAATATTCCCTGTCATTTTATTTGGGTGCACGGCTGCGTGGCACATTCAGATTTTCACGCATGCGTAGTTTAAGAACATAAGAAATAGGAGTATGCCACTAAAGCCCCTCGAGCCTGCACCACCATTCAATAAGATCACGGCTGATCATCGAACTCAACTCTACTTTCCCGCCCGATTTCCATATCCCTTTATTCCCCTACAGTCCAATAATCTCTCCATCCGAGTCTTGAATATATTCCGAGATTGAGCTGCCACAGCCCTCTGGAGCAGAGAATTCCAAAGATTCACAACCCTCTGAGTGAAGAAATTTCTCCTCATCTCATTCCTAAATGGCCGACCCCTCATCCTGAGACAGTGTCCCCTAGTTCTGGTCACTCCAGCCCGGGGGAAACAACCTCTCAGCATCTACCCTATCAATCGCCTTCAATCTCCCGTGTAGAAGCCAGTGAGTGGCCTACGTGGCACCTCCAGACCACTGGCCATGCGGCTTAACAGGAACGTGGAAGTGAACAGCCCAAAATGTCATAACTTGTCTTTTGTAGTGAACGGTTGTTTTTCAGACTGGAGGGATATCCCCCAGGGGGCGGTGTTGGGACCACTGCTCTTTTTGATATATATATATTAATAATGACCTGGAATTGGGTCTACAGGGCATAATTTGCAGATTGCACAAAACTTGGAAATGTAGTGAACAGTGAGGTGGGTAGTAACAGACTTCAGGAGGACATAGTCAGACTGGTGAAATAGGCAGGTGAAAGTTAATGCCGAGAAATGTGAAGAGTCATTTTGGTACGGAGAATGAGGAGAGGCAATATAAACTAACGATACACAAATCTTTGACGGTGGCAGGACAAGATGAGAAGGCTGTTAGAAAACAAATCCTGGGCTTTATAAATAGAGGCATAGAGTACAAAAGGATGTTAAGCTAAAGCTTTATAAATCACTGCTTAGTAAATAAATAAAACACACAACCACCAATAAAAATTCACAACAAAAAGCGGGCAAAGATGGGGACGGAATGTGTTTTTTTTATAAACTATGTTGAAGCATCACATAAATGTGACTGATGATTGGTGAACCATGTTGGGGGTGGGGGGGGGGGGTCAGTGTGCAATCTAGCAAAATAATCTCTGCAATTTCCAATTAAATCGCCTTCATTTGGAGCGAGAGTGACTTATTATTGGCTAAAGTGTTACTCTATATTTATATAGTTCATACAAAAATAAACAGATCCCATTTTATTTATATTATCGCCTTACCTCTGGTGCACGTCTGTCACACTTCAGACGTATGATAGTTTGTCAAAAATGCAATAAAACCTTAAAAATAAAAGCCAGTCATTTCCTGCTGGTATTTTTCACATTGATAACCTGGCCTCTCTCGTCTTTTGGATGAGATGTTAAATCGAGGCCCGTCTGCCCTCTCAGGTGGACATAAAAGATCCCATGGCACTATTTCGAAAAAGAGCAGGGAGTTCTTCCTGGTGTCCTGGGCCAATATTTATTCCTCAATCAACATAACAAAACAGATTATCTGGTTATTATCACATTGCTGTTTGTGGGAGCTTGCTGTGCGCTAATTGGCTGCCGCGTTTCCTACGTTAGAACAGTGACTACACTCCAAAAGTACTTCATTGGCTGTAGAGCGCTTTGAGACGTCCAGTGGTCGTGAAAGGCGCTATATAAATGCAAGTCTTTCTTTCTCTCCCCAAGGGCGGGAGCTGGGGCGTTACAAAAAAATCCCTTCATTCAGCAGATGACCACTTAGACCTCAGAGTGTGCCTGAGCTGCGGCCTTAAAGGCACAGGTCCTCACAAACCAACAGCCCCATCCGAGAAGGCAAACATCACAAACCGTGGCCCGGGTTCCAGAGCACTGCCACGGGAGGTCGGCGTGTGCATCTTTAAATACATTTTCCATCCGCCTCAGTCTTTCTGCTCACAATTCTCACTCTCAGCGGATCCCCGAACTGTTTGCACCCAGAGCCAAAAAAAAACAGCCTCTGTTTGTTGGACATTGATTTTAATTAAACCCCCATCAATACTTACTGAGACAGCAGTTTAACGAGATGCAATGAGGGAACTTTTCATGACTTTAAACTGCAGCAGTTGCTGGAATTGTTTTGCATGCCTGGTATATATGTGGGGCACACCTCCGCACATTCTCTAAACCCTGTGCTGAGCGCCTGCCAGACCATTCATTTATTGTTGAAATAAGGGGACAAGAAGCTAGTTAAAGTACCAGGAGAACACACTACTCCCGCTTCAGCCCAGGACAATCATCTCTTATTCCCACTGGAAATTAAGAGCCGTGAATGTGGAATGCTTTGAGCTTTCAGGTTTATTAAAAGAATGCAGCAGTGTCTTGGGATATGTAGGGATTTGCTGATCAATCAGGGACCTCGCCGTTCATTAAATGTGCGTGATGCAGGTTATTTGCAGCAGTTATATTCATCCTTCTGCTTGCTGGCTCCATTGGGACTGGTCCAGTGTGAGATGAGTTGTTACATATTTTTTTTATCTCTTTCCTGTTCTTAATTTCCCTGTGACCTGGTATTCATAGAATCACACAATGATACAGCAAAGAAGGAGGCCTTTCGGCCCATCGTGCCTGTGCCAGCTCTTTGTAGAGCGATACAATGAGTCCCACTCCCCCGCTCTTTCCCCATAGCCCTGCATTTTTTTTCCTTTTCAAGTATTTATCCAATTCCCCTTTAAAAGTTACCATTGAATCTGCTTCCACCGCCCTTCCAGGCAGCGCGTTCTCGATCATAACAACTCACTCTCCCCATCCTCTTTTGCTAATTATCCTAAATCTGTATCCTCTGCTTACTGGCCCTTCTGCCAGTGGAAACAGTTACTCCTTATTTACTCTATCAAAATCCCTCACAATTGAACACCTCTATTAAATCTCCCCTTAACCTGCCCTGCTCTCAGGATTACAAACCCAGCTTCTCTCGTCTCTCCACATAAATGCTGCCCCTCATCCCGGCTACCATTCTAGATCCCTGTGAAACCCAGTCAGTGTGATATTACGACCAGTATTGCCGACTGGACGTTGAGACACACTTCAAACGCGCCTGCTGTGAATCGGGGGCGATTTTAACTCTGCTCGCTCAGCAGTTAAAATCGCCCTGGCTCTTTACCTGTCCGAAAACCGCCATGATTGCAACATCTGTAATTTTAACCTGCTCTCCTGAGCAGGCAGCAAGGACAGGGGATAGTATGCAGGTGCAGCAAGTGATCAGGAAGGCCAATGAAAGCTTGGCCTTTATTGCAAAGGGATGGAGTAAAAAAGCAGGGAAGTCTTGCTACAGTTATACAGGGTATTGGTGAGGCCACACCTGGAACACTGCGTGCAGTTTTGGTTTCCATATTTAAGAAAGGATATACTTGCTTTGGAGGCAGTTCAGAGAAGGTTCACTCGGTTGATTCCGGAGATGAGGGGGTTGACTTATGAGGAAAGGTTGAGTAGGTTGTGAATTCAGAAGATGAGAGGTGATCTTATCGAAACGTATAAGATTATGAGAGGGTTTGACAAGGTGGATACAGATAGGAGAGACTAGAACTAGGGGGCATAATCTTAGAATAAGGAGCTGCCCATTTAAAACTGAGATGAGGAGGAATTTCTTCTCTCAGAGGGTTGTAAATCTGTGGAATTCGCTGTGGAAGCTGGGACATTGAATAAATTTAAGACAGGGATAGACAGTTTCTTAACTGATAAGGGAATAAGGGGTTATGGGGAGCGGGCGGGGAAGTGGATCTGAGTCCATGATTGGATCAGCCATGATCGTATTGAGTGGCGGAGCAGGCTTGAGGGGCCGTATGGCCTACTCCTGATCCTATTTCTTATGTTCTTATGAGCCAACATATTGTGGCCCAGTGAGATAATTGAGACTCGACTGTAATTTTAACTCAGGCCTGAACGAGGAATCCACCTGGAGTTAAAATCGGGGCTTTTAAACATGTTTGGAGTCATCATGCAGGGACGCTACCCCTAGGGAGTCGAAAAATATCAACTTGAATTGCTAGGAGAGGGCCTTGGAGTGTTGCTGTGCAGTCCAGGGCTGTATAATTGAGGTCGCAGTCTCACAATGTGAACTGCTTGGCTGGAATCCAGACTGCAGCTCCTGATCTGAGCTCCAGGGGACAGTGAGATGCTGCAATGGGAAGACGCTGGGATTGATATTCCGAAGGATGGGATCAGGAGAATTGAAGGGCATTCTTCATCTGACCCCAACTGCTGTTAATTCTCGCGGCTACATTGTTAATTGATCACGCAATTCTGGAAGGAGCAGAACTGCAGACAAACACATGGGTGTTTATTTTCAAACTTTAAAAGTAACCGTAAGCTAGGAAGAGGGGGGAAATGTTTTGAAATTCGAGCAGAATTGCAGCCTGGGTGTGGGCGAATGAAAGCAAAGATTCCAAAGGTTGCTGTGGGTGATGTTAGTGAAGTGGGGGGTTGGGAGGGGGGGGGGCATTAACTGGGCCATTGATCCGGAGATGCCCCGCCAGACAGCTGTGTTCATGCGGTAATATCCCGACACTAATATTTGGGTTTGAGTAGAATATGGAAAGTGCTTGGGGAAAAAACAGACACGCTTCCCCGTTTGATGTAATCACTGTCCACTGGCTGGAAAGGGGCAAATAACCTCAGACTGCAATTGTGCATGAGTTGCTCCACATCTCCCACACCTGTATTAAAGGTGACACCCCGCTTCTCTCTCAAAATGAATAAATCCAACTCCAAGTGGTATTATTTTTCATCAGGGGCACTGCTTTAGAATCCAGACACAGTGCGTCTCTTCGTTTCCGAAAAGCCTGTCTTCCCTTGTATTGTATATCCTCATTTCTGGAACATTGTGCATAGTTGTGCTCCTCAAATTCTGTCCCGCTGAGCATCCCTGATTATTAACAGCTCAACCATCGGTGGCCATGCCTTCAGCTGCCTGGGCCCCAAGCTCTGGAACTCCCTCCCTAAACCTCTCCGCCTCTCTCTCCTCCTTTATGACTCTCCTTAAAACCTACCTCTTTAGACAAGCTTTTGATCATCTGCCTTAATGTCTTCTGTGGCTCGGTGTGAGATGTATATGTTTGTCTGTTACACTGTTGTAAAAGTGATTGTTATATTTGGTGGGGAGGAGGCGGTGAGAGATTATCTCAGCTGCTTGAGTGCCTTCCAAGGCGGAGATGCAACGCTTGCAATCCTGGCCTGCAGAGGCTGGGTGGGTGGTTGCAAGGGGGTAGGCTTGTTTGGAGAATGGGCGTGTTGCAGGCTGCAGATTGGCTCGGGGTCTTTACGTGCCGGCTACATAAGGGGGGGACACGGCGCTTTGCAGAGGTACCTTTATCCGCTCGCCACATTACCGGTCAGGTCAGCCAGCCAGCCAGCCTTGCAGGATGAGCTACGCCGCCGAGTATTTGCACGGTTCCTACCGCAAGATATTCGGGGACTCGCCTCGCTGGTCCTCCTCCTCCTCCTCCTCCTGCAGCCCGTCCAGGGTCCCGGTGCTGAGGCTGTCCAAGAGCCTGGCCCCTGCCTCTCCCTCCTACAAGCGGGCCGGCCGCTACACCGCGCCCTTGGACGGCTTCGAGCTGTCCCAGTGCACCGCCGTCAACAATGAGTTCAAGATCATCCGCACCAACGAGAAGGAGCAGCTGCAGGGGCTGAACGACCGCTTCGTCACCTACATCGACAAGGTGCGCCAGCTGGAGCGGCAGAACGCGCTGCTGGAGGCCGAGGTGGGTGTGCTCAGGCAAAGGCAAGCCGAGCCGTCCCGCCTCAACCAGGTGTACGAGCAGGAGATCTTGGAGCTGCGAGCCCGGCTGGAGGAGCTGAGCCACGACAAGGGCCAGGCGCGCCAGGACTGCGAGCACCTGGCCCGCTGCCTGCACCAGCTGCGGGAGCGCTACGACGAAGAGCTGCGGCTGCGGGGCCAGGCCGAGTGCACGCTGCAGGCGCAGCGCAAGGAAGCCGACCACGCCGCCCTGGCCCGGCTGGAGCAGGAGAAGAAGATCGAGTCGCTGCTCGACCAGATCGCCTTCATGAGGAAGATCCACGAGGAGGACCTGGCCGAGCTGCAAGGCGCGCTGCAGGCGACGCAGGTATGGCCCGACCACCCCCCCCGCCCCCCGAGCCACTTGCAAGCCCGGCCAATAAACCAGACAGCCTGGTCCCGGGTCCCGGCTCTGTGGGTCAGCACTGACCCAGGTCCTGGCTCTGTGGGTCAGCACTGACCCAGGTCCCGGCTCTGTGGGTCAGCACTGACCCAGGTCCCGGCTCTGTGGGTCAGCACTGACCCAGGTCCCGGCTCTGTGGGTCAGCACTGACCCAGGTCCCGGCTCTGTGGGTCAGCACTGACCCAGGTCCCGGCTCTGTGGGGTCAGCACCGTCCCAGGTCTCGGCTCTGTGGGTCAGCACTAACCCAGGTCCCAGGTCCCGGCTCTGTGGGTCAGCACTGACCCAGGTCCCGGCTCTGTGGGGTCAGCACTGACCCAGGTCCCGGCTCTGTGGGGTCAGCACCGTCCCAGGTCTCGGCTCTGTGGGTCAGCACTAACCCAGGTCCCAGGTCCCGGCTCTGTGGGTCAGCACTGACCCAGGTCCCGGCTCTGTGGGTCAGCACTGACCCAGGTCCCAGGTCCCGGCTCTGTGGGTCAGCACTGACCCAGGTCCCAGGTCCCGGCTCTGTGGGTCAGCACTGACCCAGGTCCCAGGTCCCGGCTCTGTGGGTCAGCACTGACCCAGGTCCCAGGTCCCGGCTCTGTGGGTCAGCACTGACCCAGGTCCCAGGTCCCGGCTCTGTGGGTCAGCACTGACCCAGGTCCCAGGTTCTGGCTCTGTGGGGTCAGCACCGTCCCAGGTTCTGGCTCTGTGGGGTCAGCACTGACCCAAGTCCCAGGTCCTGGCTCTGTGGGTCAGCACTGACCCAGGTCCCAGGTCCCGGCTCTGTGGGTCAGCACTGACCCAGGTCCCAGGTCCCGGCTCTGTGGGTCAGCACTGACCCAGGTCCCAGGTCCCGGCTCTGTGGGTCAGCACTGACCCAGGTCCCAGGTTCTGGCTCTGTGGGGTCAGCACCGTCCCAGGTTCTGGCTCTGTGGGGTCAGCACTGACCCAAGTCCCAGGTCCTGGCTCTGTGGGTCAGCACTGACCCAGGTCCCAGGTTCTGGCTCTGTGGGGTCAGCACCGTCCCAGGTCCCGGCTCTGTGGGTCAGCACTGTCCCAGGTCCCGGCTCTGTGGGTCAGCACTGACCCAGGTCCCAGGTCCCGGCTCTGTGGGTCAGCACTGACCCAGGTCCCAGGTCCTGGCTCTGTGGGTCAGCACTGACCCAGGTCCCGGCTCTGTGGGTCAGCACTGACCCAGGTCCCAGGTTCTGGCTCTGTGGGTCAGCACTGTCCCAGGTCCCGGCTCTGTGGGTCAGCACTGTCCCAGGTCCCGGCTCTCGGTCCATAGCCCTGCAGGTTACATCACTTTAAGTGCACATCCAAACACCCTTTCAGTGTGCTGAGGGTTTCTGCCTCTCCCACCCTTTTGAGGTAGGCAGTGATTTCCAGACCCCCACCACCCTCTGGGTGAAGACATTTCCCCTCCAATCCCCTCTAAACCTCCCCCCAATTACTTTAAGTCGATGGTATGAACCTGCGATATATCCTTACGAGTAGGGGCAACTCTATTACAGAACTCTATTTTCCTATCCGGGGTATGGAGAGAAAGCAGGAAAGGGTTACTGAGGCGAATGATCAGCCATGATCTTATTGAATGATGGTGCAGGCTCGAAGGGCCGAATGGCCTACTCCTGCACCTATGTTTCTAACCCATAACCTGCTGCAGCACACCGGCAGAATATTGATTTCCCCCCCCCCCCCCCACACTGTAAAATGTTACTTTAACCTGTCTATTTAATGCTGCAAGCGATGGACTAGTATCTCGCCTCCATTGCCCATGGGATCTGCACGCTACAAGGGCCGCCGCAGTCTCCCATTCTGCACCAACTCCCTGATTTATGAAGCGCCTGTCATTTTAGAACAAAGCACAGCGGCGCTGGACCTCGGGCAACGAATGCAAACACCTCGCCTTCACTCCTGCAGTTTTTTTTTAACATCACATTTGCATTTTTTTCCCCTTTTTTAAAAAAAAAAAAAATTTTTTTTAATCAAGTGCCCTGCCAAACAAAATCGTGCTTAATGAAGACTCTTGAAACTTAGTTGACGCCCTGAGTCAATATTTTTCTCATATTGATGCTAACGAATTGATTCAATTATTAATAATTGTAACAGTAAATTGCGTGTGTTTTTTTTAATGCGGTTACTTTTATATTTCGGGCTGGTTCACTCGCTGTTTTATATTTTATACCATGCGATATTTTGAATAAACACTGCTCTACAGCATGCTGTCATCTTAAAGGTATCGCTGCTTTAACAAGTAACAAGTAAAGGCAGCATTTCTACACGGTCGGAAATAGCTGGTGATCGATCAGCTTGCAAAACACGATCTGGAACGCGCCGCCTGAAAGAGCGGTTGGAGGCAGATTCAGTTGTCATTTTTTCAAAGACGAATTGGATAAATACCTGAAGGGAAAATGTGTAGGGCTGTGGGGAAAGAGCAGGGGGAGTGGGACTAATTGGTAGCTCTTTCAAAAGAGCCGGCACCGCGACGCTAGGCCGAAATGACCTCGTTCGGTGCTGCATGATTCTATGGTAATCTGTACACCAGCACCACGGACAGCTCCCAACCGGGACCAAAGAGGTCACTGTCCCAGCACAACATTAAATGGCGGCCCTTTTGAATGGTCCTGAAAGTTAATCTCAAAGATTCTCAACCTCTGCTACTTCCTGCAGCGCCTGCACTTTTAATAGCAGATAATTCTAAGCTATCAGGTTACTTTGCTACTGAGCTTTGCTCATGTCAAGGTGAAGGATGTCAGTGACTGGAATTCCAGCCACAGCACTTGCTCCATTTAAACTCCTGCAATCTGCCCAAAACACAACCCCCTGTAGCAGCAATGTGGCGACTCTGCTTTCCAATGCAGCCATCGTTGCCTCTCTGAGGGAGACTGGCCAATTCAGTGCCGAATTCCCCTTCAGATCCACTGGGCATTGAGGCTCCCGAACTTGATTTTACTTTTCGGCAGCAGAGTGTGGAGATTATCATCCCACCTGACTGGGCTGGCCTCCGGGTTCTAACAGCCAAGTTAGCACAGACTGAGTCAAACCTGGGACCATCTAACCTTTGGCTCAGAGCTGTATCTGGCAATGTCCTTTAATGTCCTTCAGGTGTGATATGAAACCAAAGCCCTGCCTACCTGTTCTGGTGGAAAAGGCTGCCTATGAAACTTTCATAGCACTATATTCAGGAGCAGAGAATTCTCAGTGTCCTGTCCAACATCCCCCACCCCCTCCAATACAAAACACAAACCAGACCAATCATCTCACTGTGACCTTGCTGACACTAGCATAGCAGTCAATGCACTTCAATGTAATTCAGTAGTGCTCCACTAATACAAATTATGTTACTATTATCATGCTTAGCGATTTAGGTAGTGGATGTGCAAGAACATATTCCATTTTCCAGGCAAAATGTCAACAGTCCAAGCAATAAATGTTTCCAACAGACCCATTGCCATTGCTAAATTGGCCAAGGTGGTTTATGCTTCAAGTTCACACAGCTTTGATCTCTGAACTTAATTCATTATTTCTCCAATTGTTTTGTCAAGGTGTCTGTAGAGATCGATGTGAGCAAGCCAGATCTGACTGCGGCTCTAAAGGAGATTAGGTCCCAATATGAGATCATAGCATCCAAGAACCAGCAGACTGCAGAAGAGTGGTACAAATCTAAATTTGCCAACGTCACGGAGAATGCAGCACGCGGTAACGAGGCGGCCCGAGCAGCCAGAGAAGAGATTTCAGAGTATCGGCGCCAGTTACAGACCCGGAACATTGAAATCGAAGCCGTCAAAAGCACCAACGATTCTCTGGAGAAACAACTGCAGGAGATGGAGGAGAGACACAATGCAGAGATCAACAATCTGCAGGTAGTGATTGATTACTTGGGCAGCATGCTTCAAGTCCTGCTGAACAATCACCCCTTAAATTAAAAATTCTCATTCTGCTGTTTAATTTCCTTCATTGTCTCACACCCCTATCCCTGTAAACTCCTCCAGCCCTATAGTTCCTTTCCCCACTCTCTGTTCCTAGGATTAATGCCTCTTGTGCATCCCCCATCACATCAGGGCCATAACTTCAGCCACCTAGACCCCTCCCTCTGTAATTCCCTCTCTAAACCTCTTAGTCTCTCCAGAACACTCTCCTCCTTTAAGACGCCCCTTAAAGCCTATCTCCTTTGGCTTGGTGTAAAGCTTTGGCTGATTATGCCTTGGGACGTTTTACTATGTTAAAGGTGCTATATAAATGCAAATTGTAGGTGTTTTCAGTTTGCGAACCCTACACTATTCCAGAATGCATCTCACAACCCTGATGCAATTGTCTGGATGTGTAATAAAGCAGCTTGTGAAATGTCTGAATAAGTTTATTCCCAGTTTTTCTTGCTTACTGGGGTAAAACTCAAATGTGCTTGCAACCCCTGGTACCTTGCTCTTGTACCTTTTGTGTGTGAGCTCAGTGAGTGTAGTCCATGCTATTCAATTTTGGATGGCCTGATTCTATATTGATGAATGTTAACGCTCTCTTTGTTTATTTTTAATTGAACAAGCTGCATACACCACATTTACTTGTAAATTAATCCACTTCCTTTTGGACCAGTACAGGGTAATGCAAGTGATGATTCTTCCAGTAGGAGATTCTAAATTGGACTTTACCATTGAGCACAATGTGTATTTCCCACTCCATTCAATTGAAGCAGTGTAACTGTAAACCACTATGTAAACCAAACATCTCTCTAATTTCAGTACTGCATTCTTGGCAACAGAACGTGCAGTGCACTTTCTTCTTGTTCAAAGCCACACGTTGTTAACACACTGTTAAACAGACACCCAAGCAAAAGATCTGCAAATGCAGTGTATACACGTTCACTGTGTGTGTGCAGTGTATACATGTACACATTTCACTTTCTCTTTGCAACTAACTTTTATGACTCCTACATTGCAAACCGAAAGGGAATTGTCACGTATGGGCTCCAGTGCTTTTAGGTTGCACATCTGACCTCTGCTTTTACACGTGTATGCATGTGTTTTAGAATTGGCAATTACCCTAGAGGTGGGTGTGGAGTTGAAGGTTGCAGTTAAGTCACTATAGTGTCAGCTTTTAGAACAACTCTATTCTCCATTTCCCAGTTCAATGTTGGCTTGGCTCAGCTGGTAGTACTCTGAACTTCAAGTTCGGGAGTTGTAGGTTTAAGCCTCCATCCGGGTCTCAATGATATCATCTAGACTAATATTTCAGTTCTGTAGCTGCTTTGTCATCTGTTGGATAAGACATTAAATCAAACCCCCAATGCCTGTTGAGGTAGGTGGTAAAGATCCCATGGCACAGTACAAAGAGCAGGGCATTGCCCTGGCCATTATCCCTTCCGAAAACAGCCACAATAGACTAGCCACTCATCTCTCAATTTGTTGCACGTGAAGTGCTTTGAGGGATCCTGAAGAGACATGATGCCTGCAGGTCCTTCCTTTACCCATTGTCCTTGATTTAAAGAAAGATTTGCATTTATAAAGTGCCTTTCACGACCACTGGACATCCCAAAGCACTTTACAACCAATGAAGTATCTTTGAAGTGTAGTCATTGTTGTAATGTAGGAAACACAGCAAGCAAATTGCACACAGCAAGCTCCCACTAACAGCAATGTGATAATGACCAGATTAATTTTTTTTTGTGATGTTGATTGAGGGATTATTATTGGTCAGGACACCAGGGAGAACACCCTTGCTCTTCAAAATAGTGGGTGTGGGGTCTTTTACATCCACCTGAGAGCAGACTGGACCTCTGTTTAATGTCTCTTCTGAAAGATGGCACTCTTTCAGTACTGTACTAGTGTTGGCCTAGATTCTTGTGTTCAAGTCTCTGGAGTGGGACTTGAGCCCATGACCTTCTAACTCCGAGCCATGGCTGACACACTATAGACTGAAATGTCACCCAGTCTTTGCATTTTGAATTGAAATGACACGGGTTCTCGACATCGGAATCTAAGGTGTGTGCTCGATGATGTGGACTTATTCTGTGCATTTATTTTCCATTCAAGTTTTATGGATTCACATTATCCACCACATATGGAAAACCAAAACTGTAGCCCTGACTGCTGCATTTTAAATTCAACAGGAGACCATCGACCAGCTTGAGAATGCTTTGAGATCAACAAAGAATGAAATGTCTTGCCACCTGAGAGACTACCAAGACTTGCTCAATGTCAAGATGGCACTTGACATCGAAATAGCTGCATACAGGTAAACCTCTGCTTTGAGACATCATTACATTCAATGTACTTATTAACCAAGCCAGGTGACTCTTGCATTGTGCTTGTGATGGCGAGCATTTACCAAAGGGAACTCTAGGATTTAACAGAATGAGCTGAAGCAGGTGTTGGGGCTGTTAAAATATCCCACAATGGAGGATTTTTTAAAATCCTTTTTTTCAAAGAAAGTGCCTTAGATCTCTTGCTAGAAACACAAACGGATGTTCTTCCAGAGCTGGTCAGTAATGCAATTCTGTCAGGGAAAACTGATTATTGTGCTTCTAAATGTTCACCAGGATATTGCAGTAAGTATTAGCAAAGTTATTGATAACGTACAATGGACATTGTACGTTAGACTGTTTGTTTGACAACTCTATTTTCTTTCCACTTGCTTTATTTAAATTGTTAGATTTCTGGAAGTAATAGTGCTCTTAGAATTTTATTGTAAAATCCTATTGGAAAAACAGACCTTTTTCAAGTAGTTTCATTTGGCAAACTCTTATCCAAACACTCCTCCTCCCTGCCCTGCCAAATAAGAATCCTGCCTTCTCTCTGAATTACAAGCTGAACCAGACAGCACAGGAGGCCATTAGGCCCATTGTGCCTGTGTTGAGTAAGCATTAGAAAGCATTAAAATATATCTTGCCTCAAAAATCAGAGTGTACTTTAATCAAATATACAGTTCTAAATGTTGTTGTTTTTTATTAAAAGGAAACTACTGGAGGGTGAGGAGACTCGGCTGACCACAATAAGTGGCAGTACCTCTGCATTCCTCAACCCTGCCTACTCCTACTCCTCTACCATCTTGTCCGGGACAAAGACCTTTTCTGCTACCAGCTTCAGGAAAACCACAGGAGCGGATGGTGCAGAGCAAACAGCAGCCTCAAAAAAGGATGAGAAGCCAGAAAAATTGCAGAGCGAGAATTAATTTTAAAAAAATCAGTCAATCAGTTGTTCCTTCCCATTCCCAATCCCTTCACCCCCAGGAAAAAACATTAGAAAAACGTTTCTAGCTAAAATGTAGGATATTTTACATGGCTTACAAGAAACAGTCAGGATTATTACAACACCACACTCCTAAATTCTCGATATAACAAGTCCAACATATTCAAAGATTTTAGTTAGCTACAATTAATCAAATTTGATTATTTTATATTTATTTTCTCAGGTTAACTAATCTGAAGTATTCTTGTTTTATATAATTGTATATTTATAATTTATCACCTTCAGTGATGTCGCTGAAGGTTGTTCTCAGTAAGTATCGAACTATATCAGTATCTTTTTGTTCATTACACTCAGTATTTATAATGTGATTTTATGTCAATATTTGCAAAATAAGGATTGCCAATTACAGAAGAGAACCAGGGGCTGTTCTATATTTGAGGAATGCTCATTGTTGGCCTATTCAGGTTCTGATTAGTACAAATACAACAACAACTTGCCTTTAATGTTGGAAAACGTCCCAAGTCACATTACAGAAGTGTAAGCAGACATTGTCATCTATGTGGCCTAGATTCCTAATCCAATTGAAACGGGTCCCTCAACCAAAAAAAGTTTTGAGAACACTGTCCTAGAGGGTGAGGGCCAAAACTACCCAACCTTGGCACTCATTGGCTATTTTCTTCAGAGAAGCCACAGAATGGCTGCTGTGTAAATGGAGGAATGCCACTGGTGCACTGAGCTGAGGTATATTGGAGCGAGAGCTTAATTCTCCACCTTGCCATGCTGCACCCGATCAAAGAGTACTGGATGTTGTCACTGGATGTCTGAAATGAAACACCTGTTCTATTCCCCAGCATTGATGGCCTTCACCCTGATGTGCACAAAAATTCATTAAACATTTTTCAAAGGAAGAATTGCAAAGTATAGGGAGGCACACTAAAAGAAAAGGGAAACCTGAGTAGCTATTTCCTGCCCCAGTTATGGAGATACACTAACTCTACTTATGTGGTACTCACCAATGCAATCTAGTTGTTGTTGCATGTGGGTTCTCTGGTCAAACCAATTGTTTTTGCCATATTTGTTAGTTCCCCATTGTGTGCAAAAACTGAATTTTATAGCCCCTCAAAATCCCATTACGAATGAACAGCCTGACCAGAAGCCGTAGACTGTCTGTACTTTTGACCCCCACTTGTTCCCCCTTCCCTCCTTCGCTTTGGTCCATGCTGCTAAAGGGGCTTCTCCTTCCAATGCCAGTTCTAATCAGGAGTCATGCTTAAAATTTTGGCTTGTTCATCTTTCAGGTGCTGACAACCTTTTGCTGTGGTTGCAGATTTTCAGCACGGCAGTTTTTCTTTATCAGTACAATGCTGGGAAATGTAAAATTAAGTAGATGTGATGGTGAGAAGATTTCCAACCCAACCCGTAGAAAAGGGGGGGGATGGGTTGTGTTTCTAAAACTACAAAAATGTCATGGATCTGTAAAATGAAGTGAGGAACTAAGTTATTAACTTGTAATAATCTTTTGAGACTGTGATGCATGATGCTACTTACAGTTTGTGTGAGGAACAGCTGTGGAATTTATTGCAGAGGAATACATGCCTTAAACTTTGAAAGAAAACAAGTATAAAATACAGCTCCATGGAATTGCAGCGTATGTATATGGTACCATGTTCATTGAATGTTAATGTCTGGTGTCAGTCTGACACTGCAAGTGGTTAGCACATTGGAAAAGTCCAACTGCACAAATTTCATTCAAATCCCTGTGTGGTTCCATCCTATTGCAATAAAAGACATCCATCTTCTTATGCCAAATAAAGCAATTGACAAAAGATTTTTCTCTTTGCTATGTATTTCATACTAGGATTGTGTTTTTACTGTATTCCGATTTTAATATCTATTTATATTATAGTGCTGCTCTTCGATGCAGACTTAAGCTATGGAGCAGTTTATCTCCAGGAGTAGAGAACAGCTTCAAATGTAAATGGCCAGCACTGTCTCTTGCAGTGGCAAGGTGAGCCTTCAATTTACAATGTGACTTTCACATAGCCAGCCTGCATTCCCTAGATGCTAGAAACGTAAAGCAGCTGCCTTATACACATGTTTTGTACATCTGTAGGACAAAAGTTAGGCCCTTCATTTTACACAACTACTCACACTGGAAGTGGCTCCACAATAGAACTGGGGTATTGAGAGATACAGAGCTTGTACAGCTAACTAGCCATACTTCTAGGGCATATTATTTACAGCACCTGAAAGTAAGCATGGTCAAGTCAAACAATATTCACCTAACCATGCATCACGTCTGGAAGTATGTAGGAAAATGGTTTGGATTGATAAAGTACAAGAGCAAAGCTTTAGTGTCACTGAACAGTGCGACATTATTCTAACACCCTAGCATCTTCTTTTTACAACTTCCCAGTAGAATTTTACCATCATGGTTCAAATCTAATATTACAAATGTTGGTGTGTGGGGCCTGGCTCCTCTGAGTGGGAGGGATTATTTTCCAACACTATGACATTAGACAGGATTATAGAGGTATCCATTAACAGAGTAAAGTTTAATGAATAGCAACCTCCTTATTTGTTCTGGTCTCCATATTACAGAAGGATATAGAGGTACAGGGGAAGGTGCAAAAAAGATTTACAGGGATGATACCAGAACTAAAGGGCTATAACTATCAGGAGAGACTGAAAAGGCTGGGGCTCTTCCCTTAAAAAAAAATAGGTCTTTTAAATTATAAGAACATAAATAGGAGCAGGAGTAGGCCATCTGGCTCCTCGGGCCTGCTCCGCCATTCAATAAGATCATGGCTGATCTGACCATGGACTCAGCTCCACTTCCCTGCCCGCTCCCCATAACCCTTTACTCCCTTATCGCTCAAAAATCTGTCTATCTCCGCCTTAAATATATTCAATAACCCAGCATCCACAGGTCTCTGGGTCAGAGAATTCCATAGATTTACAACCCCCAGAGGAAATTTCTCATCTCAGTTTTAAATGGGTGGCTCCTTAATCTAAGACTCTGTCCCCTAGTTTTAGTTTCCCCTATGAGTGGAAATATCCTCTCTGCATCCACCTTGTCGAGCCCCCTCATTATCTTATAAGTTTCAATAAGATCACCTCTCATTCTTCTGAACTCCAATGTGTATAGGCCTAACCTACTCAACCTATCCTCATAAGTCAACCCCTTTATCTCTGGAATCAACCTAGTGAACCTTCTCTGAACAGCCTCCAATGCAAGTGTATCCTTCCTATAAACTGATAAAACTGCAGATGAACAGTAGAAGATGTTCAAAAAAATATTTGGTAGAATACAAGACCTGTACATACCCCTAAAATGCAAGAGCTCTACGCATGTAGTTAAACAAGTTTGTTCAACAAGAGAAGTGAGAGATAAAACTAAAAGAAAGGACTTGTACAAAGGCAAAGGACAGTACATATCCTGTGGACTGGGTGAGATATAAAGAACAGCAAAGGGAAACAAAGAAAGTGGTAAGCGATGCAAAAAGGGAATACGAGAAAAAGCTTGCGAGGGATATCAAAGATAATGCTAAAAGTTTTTACAAATATATTAAGAGGAAGAGGGTGGCTTAGAGTAATGTGGGCCCAGACAGATGCATGTGATATTGTAATTGGAAATCAGGATAAGGTAGACTTAATAAACAGCTACCTTTAACGGTCTTCACAGTCGAGGAAGCTATACAATATACATAGATGACCTGGAAGAGGGGACAGAGTGTAGTGTAACAAAATTTGCAGATGACACAAAGATTATTGGGAAAGCGGGTTGTGTAGAGGACACAGAGAGGCTGCAAAGAGATTTAGATAGGTTAAGTGAATGGGCTAAGGTTTGGCAGATGGAATACAATGTCGGAAAATGTGAGGACATCCACCTTGGAAAAAAAAACAGTAAAAGGGAATATTATTTGAATGGGGAGAAATTACAACATGCTGCGGTGCAGAGGGACCTGGGGGTCCTTGTGCATGAATCCCAAAAAGTTAGTTTGCAGGTGCAGCAGGTAATCGGGAAGGCGAATGGAATGTTTGCCTTCATTGCGAGAGGGATGGAGTACAAAAGCAGGGAGGTCCTGCTGCAACTGTACAGGGTATTGGTGAGGCCGCACCTGGAGTACTGCGTGCAGTTTTGGTCACCTTACTTAAGGAAGGATATACTAGCCTTGGATGGGGTACAGAGACGATTCACTCGGCTGATTCCGGAGATGAGGGGTTTACCTTATGATGATAGATTGCGTGGACTGGGTCTTTACTCTTTGGAGTTCAGAAGGATGAGGGGTGATTTTATAGAAACATTTAAAATAATGAAAGGGATAGACAAGATAGAGGCAGAGAGGTTGTTTCCACTGGTCGGGGAGACTAGAACTAGGGGGCACAGCCTCAAAATACGGGGGAGCCAATTTAAAACCGAGTTGAGAAGGAATTTCTTCTTCCAGAGGGTTGTGAATCTGTGGAATTCTCTGCCCAGGGAAGCAGTTGAGGCTAGCTCATTGAATGTATTCAAATCACAGATAGATAGATTTTTAACCAATAAGGGAATTAAGGGTTATGGGGAGCGGGCGGGTAAGTGGAGCTGAATCCACGGCCAGATCAGCCATGATCTTTTTGAATGGCGGAGCAGGCTCGAGGGGCTAGATGGCCTACTCCTGTTCCTAATTCTTATGTTCTTATGTAAACTACCAGTGATACAAGGAAAACAAAATTATTCAAGGGGAGTGTTACACTCATAATAAATGGTTAGAATGAGTACTGTGTGTAATGAGCAAGTGTGACCTTAGCTCCTTTATTACAAATTCAGAGTGCAGGTACCTCGTGGGTGGCCTGCTTATATACTGTGCTCCCAAGGGATGCTGGGATCCCTTGGGACTCCAACAGGTAGGCCCTCTGGTGGTCAGGTGTGATGCAGGTTACAACGGGTTAAGTACACAACATCGCTCCCCGTGAAGTCAACAGTACACTTATTTACAAGCTGAGATGATCTGGGGCTCTGCGCTCCCTTGTCGATCGTCTCGGTACAAATGCGGGTGTGGATGGTTTGGTCAATTCTTCACTGGACTGTTGGTCAGCCGGCCTTGCCGGGTTGCTGGGGATGGTGAGTTCGGTTTCGTGGTCAACTATGATGTCAGTTGCCACTTGTGTGTGTGTTGGAAGGTGAAAGTTGGTGGGGTCCTCTTCAGGGTGTTTGTAGCTGTTGGTGAACCGCAATTTGATTTGGTCCAAATATTTTCTGTGCGTTTGTCCTTTGGTCAGTTTGACCTGAAACACCCGACTCCCCTCTTTGGCTGTGACCGTGCCAGTGAACCATTTGAGACCATGTCCATAATTGAGCACAAACACAGGATCATTGATCTCAATATTGCGTGACAAATTTGCGCGGTCATGGTACACACTTTGCTGATGTCGCTTGCCCTCCACGTGATCATGTAGATCAGGGTGGACAAGAGAGAGCCTTGTTTTAAGCACCCTTTTCATGAACAGCTCAGCTGAGGGAATCCCGGTGAGTGAGTGGGGTCTAGTGCGGTAGCTGAGCAGTACTCGGGACAACCGGGTATGCAGGGAGCCTTCCGACACAGGTTTCAAGCTTTGCTTGATGGTCTGAACTGCCCGTTCTGCCTGGACATTGGATACGGGCTTGAACGGGGCAGATGTGACATGTTTGATCTCGTTGCGGGTCATAAATTCCTTGAATTCAGCACTGGTGAAGCACGGCCCATTGTCGCTGACTAGGACATCAGGCAAGCCGTGCGTGGCAAACATGGCTCATAGGCTTTCAATGGTGGCCATGGATGTGCTTACAGACATTATTGCACATTCAATCCATTTTGAGTTAGCGTCCACGACAACCAAAAACATTTTGCCTAGGAATGGGCCCACATAGTCTTCATGGATCCTCGACCACGGTTTGGACGGCATGACCACAAACTTAGCGGTGCCTCTCTGGGTGCATTGCGCAACTGAGAGCAAGTGTTGCATTGGCGCACGCATGACTCTAAATCTGAGTCGATGCCGGGCCACCACACATGAGATCTGACTATGCCTTTCATCATTACAATGCCTAGGTGGGTATTGTGCAGTTCGCAAATAAATGTGTCTCTGCCTTTCTTGGGCAAAATCACGCGATTGCCTCACAAAAGACAGTCTGCCTGCAGGGACAACTCGTCGTTGTGCCTGTGGAACGGCTTAAGCGCTTCCTACATCTCCACTGGGACACTGGACCAGCTCCCATAGAGGACACAGTTTTTATACCAAGGACAGTACCGGATCCTGGCTGGTCCAGGTCCT
Source organism: Pristiophorus japonicus (assembly GCF_044704955.1). Lineage (NCBI taxonomy): Eukaryota > Metazoa > Chordata > Chondrichthyes > Pristiophoridae > Pristiophorus > Pristiophorus japonicus. The sequence continues at coordinate 63,690,612 of NC_091998.1, read as the reverse complement.
GATCTGGCGGTCCGTAACTGGGGACTTCTCGTTCTCAAATGCCTCCATGACCATGAGAAAGTCCGCTGGCTGTGCCATTTCCATCCTGGTGGTGGGCAATGGTAGCCGACTGAGAGCATCTGCGCAGTTCTCTGTGCCCGGTCTGTGGCAGATTACATAGTTGTACACCAGCGTAAGCGCCCATCTTTGGATGTGGGCAGAGGCATTGGTATTAACCCCTTTGCTCTCCAAAAATAGCAATATGAGCGGCTTGTGGTCAGTTTCAAGCTCGAACTTGAGGCCAAATAAGTACTGGTGCATTTTTTTTACCCCGTAAATGCACACCAGAGCCTCTTTTTCAACCATGCTGTAGGCCCTTTTGGCCTTGGACAAACTCCTGGATGCATACGCAACCGTTTGCAAAATCCCCGATTCATTAGCCTGTTGTAACACACACGCGACCCCGTACGACGACGCTTCGCAAGCTAACACTAATTGTTTACATGGGTTATTCAGGACAAGCAGTTTGTTAGAACACAATAAGTTTCTGGCTTTCTTAAAGGCAGCCTCTTGTGATTTCCCCCATACCCAGTCGTCTCCCTTGTGCAGTAACACATGTAGGGGTTCTATCAGGGTGCTTAACCCAGGTAGGAAATTACCCAAATAGTTAAGGAGTCCCAGGAACGACCGCAACTTCGTCTGTTCTGTGGTCGTGGTGTGTTCTTGATGACCTCCATCTTGGCATCGGTGGATCTGATGCCATCTGCAGCGATTCTCCTTCCTAAGAATTCGACGTCATGTGCCAGGAAAATGCACTTCGAGCAATTCAATCTGAGCTGAGCCCTACGCGATCCAACCGACTAAGAACCTCCTCCAGATTCTTCAAGTGCTCCATGGTGTCCCGACCTGTAACTAATATGTCGTCCTGGAAGATCACTGTGCAAGGAATGAATTTAGCAGGCTCTCCATGTTCCGCTGGAAGATCGCTGCAGCCGACCGAATCCAGAACAGGCACCGGTTGTAAATAAATAGACTTAAGCGCTTTGTGTGTGTTGATGCAGGTGAGTACTTTCGAAGACTCCTCCAGCTCCTGCCTCATGTAGGCCGAGGTCAGGTCCAGCTTGGTGAACGTCTTCCCTCCAGCCAGGGTCGCAAATAGTCGTCTGCCTTGGGTAGCGGATACTGGTCCTGCAGCGAAAAACAGTTAATCGTTACTTTATAGTCCCCGCAAATTCTAACCATACCGTCCTCCTTGAGTACCGGGATAAGCGGACTGGCCCAGTCGTTAAATTCCACCATCGCGATGATGCCTTCACGTTGCAGCCTGTGCTGCTCGATTTCCACTTTTTCACGCAGCATGTACGGAGCCTTGTGGTGGATGGGTCGCGTACCAGGAACCAAATGGATCTGCACTTTCACCCCCAAGAAGCTTCCAATGCTTGGCTCGAATAATGATGGAATTTGCTTAGAACCTGGGTGCATGAGGGGCCATCGACGGACGAAAGCGCTCGGATGTCGTTCCAGTTCCAGCGGATTTTCCCCAGCCAGCTTCTGCCAAACAATGTGGGGCCATCCCCTGGCACAATCCACAGCGGGAGTTTGTGTACTGCTCCGTCATATGAGACTTGACTTCAGCGCTGCCAATTACAGGGATTAGTTCCTTGGTATAAGTCCTTACTTTGGTGTGAATGGGGCTGAGCTTGGGCCTCTGTGCCTTCTTTCCCCACAGCCTGTCGAAGGCCTTTTTACTCATTATGGACTGACTTGCCCCCGTGTCCAGCTCCATATATACTGGAATGCCGTTCAGTTCAACTTTCAACATTATTGGTGGGCATTTCGTCGTGAACATGTGTACCCCGTACACTTCTGCCTCCTCAGTATGAGTTTCCAATTCAGTCTGATCCACTGTGGATCGATCTTCCTCTGCAACGTGGTGGTTTGCAGGGTTTGCAGGGTTTGCAGCTCGCCTGCACATTCGTTGGAGGTGTCCCATTGTTTTGCAACCATTGCACGCATAGTGCTTAAAGCGGCATTGATGGGGCCGATGATCACCTACGCAGCGCCAACAGAGTGTTAACTGCCTCGCATTTCATAGAAACATAGAAACATAGAAAATAGATGCAGGTGTAGGCCATTCGGCCCTTCGAGCCTGCACCGCCATTCAATGAGTTCATGGCTGAACATGCAACTTCAGTACCCCATTCCTGCTTTCTCGCCAGACCCCTTGATCCCCCTAGTAGTAAGGACTACATCCAACTCCTTTTTGAATATATTTAGTGAATTGGCCTCAACAACTTTCTGTGGTAGAGAATTCCAGAGAATTTTGTTTATTCATTTGTGAGATGTGGGTGTTGCTGGCAAGGCCAGCATTTATTGTCCATCCCTAATTTCCCTTTAGATGGTGGTGGTGAGCTGCCTTCTTGAACCGCTGCAGTCCATGTGGTAAAGGTGCTCAAACAGTGCTGTTAGGTAGGGAGTTTCAGGAAATTGACCCAGCGACGATGAAGGAACAGCGATATATTTCCCAGTCAGGATGGGGCGTGGCTTGGAGGGGAACTTGCATGTGATGGTGTTCCCACGCGCCTGCTGCCCTTGTCCATCTAAGTGGTAAAAGTCATGGGTTTAGGAGGTGTTGTCAAAGAATCCTTGGCGAGTTGCTGCAGTGCATCTTGTAGATGATACACACTGCAGACACGGTGCGCCGGTGGTGGAGCGAGTGAATGTCCAGGATGGTGTCGAGCTTCTTGAGTGTTGTTGGAGCTGCACTCATCCAGGCAAGTGGAGAGTATTCCATCACACTCCTGACTTGTGCCTTGTAGATGATGGAAAGGCTTTGGGGAGTCAGGAGATGAGTCACTCACCGCAGAATACCCAGCCTCTGATCTGCTCTTGCAGCCACAGTATTTATGTGGCTGGTCCAGTTAAGTTTCTGGTCAATGGTCAGGATGTTGATGGTGGGAAATTTGATGATGGTAACACCATTGAATGACATGGGGAGGTGGTTACACTCTCTCTTGTTGGAGACAGTCATTGCCTTGCCATTTCTCAGCCCAAGTTTGAATGTTGTCCTAGGCTTGCTGCATGCTGGCACAGGCGGCTTCATTATCTGAGGAGTTGCAAATGGAACAGAACACACTGCAACCATCAGCGAACATCCCCACTTCCGACCGAAAGGTTATTGATGAAGCAGCTGAAGCTAGGATATTGGATTGGGCCTAGGATATTGGTCTAAGGAATTCCTGCAGCGATGTCCTGGGGCTGAGATAATTGGCCTCCAACAACCACAACCATCTTCCTTTTGCTGGGTATGGCTCCAGCCAGTGGAAAGTTCCGCCTGATTCCCATTGACTTCAATTTTACTAGCGATCCTTGATGCCACACCTAGTCAAATGCTGCCTTGATGTCAAGGGCAGGACTGCAGAGCTTTGGTCTGATCTGTTGATAGTGGGATTGCTTAGTTCTATCTAAAGCATGCTGCTTCTGCTGTTTAGCATGCATGTATGTGTTGCAGCTTCACCAGGTTGGCACCTTATTTTTAGGTACCCCTGGTGCTGCTTCTGACATACTCGTCTACACTCCTCATTGAACCAGGTTTGGTCCCCTGGTTTGATGGTAATGGTAGAGTGAGGGACATACTGAGCCATGAAGTTACAGATTGTGGCAGAATACAATTCTGCTGCTGCTGATGTCCCACAGCGCTTCATGGATGCCCAGTTTTGAGTTTCTGAATCTGTCCCATTTGGCACGGTGGTAGTGCCACACAACACGATGAATGGTTTCCTCAGTGTGAAGGCGTGACTTTGTCTCCACAAGGGCTATGCAGTGGTCACTGCTACAAATACTATAATGGACAGGTGCATCTGCAACAGGTAGACTGGTGAAGATGAGGTCAAGTAGGTTTTTCCCTTGTGTTGGTTTTCTCACCACCTGCCGCAGGCCCAATCTGTTTGCTATGTCCTTCAGGACTCGGCCAGCTTGGCCAGTAGTGATGCTATCGAACCATTCGTGGTGATGGACATTGATTGCGCCCCCCCCACCCAGAGTACACTCTGTGCCCTTGCTACCCTCAGAATGCTGCTCAACAAGAAGGAGTACTGATTCATCAGCTGAGGAAGGGCTGTAGGCGATAATCAGCAGGTGGTTTCCTTGCTTATGTTTGACCTAATGCCATGAGACTTCATGAGTTCCGGAGTCAATGTTGAGGACTCCCAGGGCCACTCCCTTCTGACTGAATGCCCCTGTGTCACCACCTCTGGTGGGTCTGTCCTGCCGGTGGGACAAGACATACCCACAGATGGTGATGGAGGAGTCTGGGCTGAAAGATATGATTCGCTGAGTATGACTATGTCATGCTGTTGCTTGTCTAGTTTGTGTGACAGCTCTCTCAATTTTGGCATAAGTCCCCAGATGTTAGTGAGCAGGACTTTGCAAGGTCAATTGAGCTGGGTGTGCCGTTGTCGTGTCTGAATCCGGTATCTAGGTCGATGCTGAGTGGTCCATCTGCTTTTATTCTTACTATTGTTTTTTGTAGCAGTTTGATACAATTGAATGGCTTGCCAGGCAATTTCAGAGGCAGTTAAGTGTCAACCACATTGTAGTGGATCTGTAGTCACATACAGGCCAGATGGGGTAAAGACGGCAGATTTCCTTCCCTAAAGGATGTCAGTGAACCAGAAGGGTTTTTGTGACAATCTAGTAGTTTCATGGTCATTACTGATACTAGCTTGTCTATGGATGTTATTTACATGGACTTCCCCAGAAGGCATTCAACAAAGTTCCACATAAGAGACTGTTAACAAAAATAAGAGAGAATGAAATTGGAGACAACCTATTGGCCTGCACAGGGAATTGGTTAGGAGGTAGGAGACAAAGAGTAGGAATAATGGGTATGTACTTCAAATTAGCAGGATGTGACTAGTGCTGTACCTCAGGGTGCTGTACTGAGGCCACAGCCGTTCACTATATTTATCAATGACTTGGATGAAGGAATAGAGAGCTGTATATCTAAGTTTGCTGATGACACTAAGTTAGGTGGTACCGTAAAACAGTGTAGGTGGGAGCAGAAAGTTGCAGAGGGATATAGATAGATCAAGTGAGTGGGCAGAACTGTGGCAGATGTAATTCAATGTGGGAAAGTGTGAGGCCACCCACTTCGGGCCAAGGAAAGAAAAATCAGAGTATTTTCTAAATGACGAGAAACTAGGATAGGGACAAAAGATAATTAATGGAATGTTGGCCTTTATCTGAAGGGGGCTTGAATGCAAAGAGGTGAAACTTATGTTACAAATGTACAGCGCTCTGGTTAGACTCTATCTGGAGCACTGTGTTCAGTTCTAAGCCCCGCAACTCAGGTTCACCAGAATGATACTGAGGCTAAAAGAGTTAAATTATGAGGATTGATCAGCCATGATCTAATTAAATGGCGGAGCAGGCTCGAGGGGCTCAGTGGTCTACTCTTGTTCCTTGTATGAAATCACATTGAAATAACCTGTTCCATATGATTTTTAACAAATATTACAATTTTTCACCTTAGATTCACCCCATTCCATCAGATATCTCAGCATGGCTGTTTCTGTCGTTATAAAGATAACTGGTGTCCAATCTATTTATAGAACAGACCCCTTCACAGAATACAAAAGCTTCCTCTCACATGGATTGCAGATCTAAACCACGAGCTGTTTAACAGATTAACTTCGATGTTATCCTTTCTGCTGCATCAAATGAGGAAATTGGATAAAATTGACAGTGAGAATAGATAAACATAAGAACATTTGTTTGGCCAAGAACAGCTGTAAAACCCTGCAACAAACACACATCCTCAAGCCTCCCAGACTCCCAGATACCCACAACCCGGAACATCTTCCCTAACATCTTCTGTATCCTGGGCTCCCCTTGCTATATAATAATACATTGCGTGTTATACATTACAGCTATCTCATTGCTGTCCATCTGATTTTATATCAGTTGTGAACCCTGAATGCAGTAAGTACGAGGCACTCTTTTGTTTTGCTTTGCCTGTGATGTGTTCAGACTTTCAATAAAATCCATTCTTAGATACATGTGCTGGACTTCTCCAGCAGTCTCTAACACAGGGTGCACAGAATCAAAAGACATCACTTTCTAGGAAGTTGTCTCTGAGAACTGTCACGCATCTACATGGAAACAGTCTGTCCAGATGAATTTTTCCCCCTCCAGTTTACTCCTCTCCTTAAGGAGTTAATGCTCCACAAACAATGTCAGCCCTCCAGGACCTCCCCGAAGTGGCCTGTCTACTTGTTTGCCCTGGGACATGAGTTTTGGCATTATAGCTGTTCCTGATTCCTTGACATTTACAGTTGCAAACTTTTCAGCATGGGCTGATAAATAGGTATCACGGGCAGGCCCCCTAGCCTAAGAATTCATAATTATAGCAGCCTTCCTGCTGTCCCAGATGAGATTAGCGAATGCCACACAGATTGGCGCTTGAATTGGGACCTTGTTCTAACCTGTCTGCTTTAGCATCATTTGGGTGGTGCATTTGCCCACTGGAGCACTGGGGAGTTGTGAAGACATGGTTCATTGCCAGACTTAAAAATGTTACCTCTTTTTTCAAAATGCATACACTACTAGTCATTCCTGGATTAAGAACGTAGTAATAGCCATACCGTTACACCTTGTCCAATGGTAATAGCCTATGCTGTCAGGCCTCGTCCAATGGTCATTGCCCATACTGTTAGGCCTCGTCCAATTCTCTACCCCAGAGAGCTGTGGATGCTCAGTCGTTGAGTATATTCAAGGCTGACATCGATAGACTTTTAGACGCTACGGGAATCAAGGGATATGGGGATCAGGTGGGAAAGTCGTGTTGAGGTCGAAGATCAGCCGTGATCTTATTGAATGGCGGAGCAGGCTCGAAAGGCAGTATGACCTACTCCTACTCCTAATTCTTATGTTCTTAATGGTAATAGTTCATAACATTAGGCCTTATCCAATGGCAATCGCACATGCAATAAGGCCTTGTCCAATGAACATAAGAACATAAGAACATAAGAATTAGGAACAGGAGTAGGCCATCTAGCCACTCAAGCCTGCTCTGCCATTCAACAAGATCATGGCTGATCTGGCTGTGGACTCAGCTCCACTTACCCACCCGCTCCCCGTAACCCTTAATTATCTTATTGGTTAAAAATCTATCTATCTGTGATTTGAATACATTCAATGAGCTAGCCTCAACTGCTTCCTTGGGCAGAGAATTCCACAGATTCACAACCCTCTGGGAGAAGAAATTCCTTCTCAATTCGGTTTTAAATTGGCTCCTCCGTATTTTGAGGCTGTGCCCCCCTAGTTCTAGTCTCCCCGACCAGTGGAAACAACCTCTCTGCCTCTGTCTTGTCTATCCCTTTCATTATTTTAAATGTTTCTATAAGGTCACCCCTCATCCTTCTGAACTCCAACGAGTAAAGACCCAGTTTACTCAATCTATCATCATAGGGTAACCCCCTCATTTCCGGAATCAGCCTAGTGAATCGTCTCTGTACCCGCTCCAAAGCTAGTATATCCTTCCTTTAGAAAGGTTACCAAAACTGCATGCAGTACTCCAGGTGCGGCCTCACCAATACCCTATACAGTTGCAGCAGGACCTCCCTGCTTTTGTACTCCATCCCTCTCGCAATGAAGGCCAACATTCCATTCGACTTCCTGATTACCTGCTGCACCTGCAAACTAACTTTTGGGATTCATGCACAAGGACCCCCAGGTCCCTCTACACCGCAGCATGTTGTAATTTCTCCCCATTCAAATAATATTCCCTTTTACAGTTTTTTTTTCTAAGGTGGATGACCTCACATTTTCCGACATTGTATTCCATCTGCCAAACCTTAGCCCATTCGCTTAACCTATCTAAATCTCTTTGCAACCTCTCTGTGTCCTCTACACAACCCGCTTTCCCACTAATCTTTGTGTCATCTGCAAATTTTGTTACACTACACTCTGTCCCCTCTTCCAGGTCATCTATGTATATTGTAAACAGTTGTGGTCCCAGCACCGATCCCTGTGGCACACCACTAACCATCGATTTCCAACCCGAAAAGGACCCATTTATCCCGAATCTCTGCTTTCTGTTAGCTAGCCAATTCTCTATCCATGCTAATACATGTCCTCTGACTCCGCGTACCTTTATCTTCTGCAGTAACCTTTTGTGTGGCACCTTATTGAATGCCTTTTGGAAATCTAAATACACCACATCCATCGGTACACCTCTATCCACCATGCTCATTATATCCTCAAAGAATTCCAGTAAATTAGTTAAACATGATTTCCCCTTCATGAATCCATGTTGCATCTGCTTGATTGCACTATTCCTATTTAGATGTCCCGCTATTTCTTCCTTAATGATAGCTTCAAGCATTTTCCCCACTACAGATGTTAAACTAACCAGCCTATAGTTACCTGCCTTTTGTCTGCCCCCTTTTTTAAACAGAGACGTTACATTAGCTGCTTTCCAATCCACTGGTACCTCCCCAGAGTCCAGAGAATTTTGGTAGATTATAACGAATGCATCTGCTATAACTTCCGCCATCTCTTTTAATACCCTGGGATGCATTTCATCAGGACCAGGGGACTTGTCTACCTTGAGTCCCATTAGCCTGTCCAGCACTACCCTCCAAATAGTGATAGTGATTATCTCAAGGTCCTCCCTTCCCACATTCCCATGACCAGCAATTTTTGGCATGGTTTTTGTGTCTTCCACTGTGAAGACCGAAGCAAAATAATTGTTTAAGGTCTCAGCCATTTCCACATTTCCCATTATTAAATCCCCCTTCTCATCTTCAAAGGGACCAACATTTACTTTAGTCACTCTTTTCCGTTTTATAGATCGATAAAAGCTTTTACTCTCTGTTTTTATGTTTTGCGCAAGTTTACTTTCGTAATCTATCTTTCCTTTCTTTATTGCTTTCTTAGTCATTCTTTGCTGTCGTTTAAAATTTTCCCAATCTGCTAGTTTCCCACTAACCTTGGCCACCTTATACGCATTGGTTTTTAATTTGATACTCTCCTTTATTTCCTTGGTTATCCACGGCTGGTTATCTCTTCTCTTACCGCCCTTCTTTTTCACTGGAATATATTTTTGTTGAGCACTATGAAAGAGCTCCTTAAAAGTCCTCCACTGTTCCTCAATTGTGCCACCGTTTAGTCTGTGTTTCCAGTCTACTTTCGCCAACTCTGCCCTCATCGCACTGTAGTCCCCTTTGTTTATGCATAGTACGTTTGAGACACTACTTCCTCACCCTCAATCTATATTACAAATACAACCATACTGTGATCAGTCATTCCTAGAGGATCTTTTATTAGGAGATCGTTTATTATTCCTGTCTCATTACACAGGACCAGATCTAAGATAGCTTGCTCCCTTGTAGGTTCTGTAACATACTGTTCTAAGAAACAATCCCGTATGCATTCTATGAATTCCTCCTCAAGGCTATCCCGTGCGATTTGATTTGACTAATCGATATGTAGGTTACAATCCCCCATGATTACTGCCATTCCTTTTTCACATGCCTCCATTATTCCCTTGATTATTGCCCGCCCCACCGTGAAGTTATTATTTGGGGGCTTATAAACTACGTCCACCAGTGACTTTTTCCCTTTACTATCTCTAATCTCCACTCACAATGATTCAACATTTTGTTCATTAGAGCCAATATCGTCTCTCACAACTGCCCTGATATCATCCTTTATTAACAGAGCTACCCACCTCCTTTCCCTTCTTGTCTATCGTTCCGAATTGTCAGATATCCCTGTATGTTTAATTCCCAGTCTTGGCCACCCTGCAACCATGTTTCTGTAATGGCCACCAAATCATACCCATTTGTAATGATTTGTGCCGTCAACTCATTTACTTACTTAAGAGCTTGTGCCGTAAGACTGTGTTTAATGGTGTTTGCAACATTACAACAGTGATCACATTTCAAAAATAGACTGTGAAACACTTTGGGACATCCCGAGGATATGAAAGGCATTTTTTAAATGCAAGCTCTTTTTTTAATAGCACATGCCATAAGACCACGTCCAAAGGTTCTCCACTGTCAGTTGTAAAGATGCACGCAAAAAAGAGTGGATGTCTCAGTCTTTAATTCCCTTCCTCTCTGGGGGTAAGCTCCTTATCTCCATTTACCAACTCTGATAGCCAGGCTGAGAAAATAAATTATTGAGAATAACATGTATCTACTCTTATTATTAAGATATAAATCTATGGGTCCTGCTTGTTGGACCCTTAACATTCCTTTTCCTTTTGAGACAATGGGCTAGAACCTCCACTTATGTGCTTATCGCCCAAAAATGGGCGTTATTTCTGGCGTTAAAAAAGGGTTTTCAGATTGCCAGCTTCTCACACATTCTCAAAGCACCTAGACTCCATTTTCGAAAATGGGCATTACCGCGAGCGATATGAGATGGGCGGTAGCGTAAAATATTTTTGACCGTCTGCCGTAAAGTGTGGGTGTCCTTAGCAACGGCATGGCAACGCTTGATTCCCGCGATTCAGGAGGTCGAGGGTCATCATGACATGCGCAGAAGAGGAGACAGAGAGAGAGGGAGTTCAGAGGCACTGAAAGCGTGTGTGGGTGTGGTGTGAGCTTGTCTGGCTGTTGTGGGAGGCACGAGGGAGATTCACCAGCAGCAAAAAGCCTACTAAGCACCAAGAGCATAGTTGGCACCGAGTTTTTGTCGAACAAATAAGATATAACATGGAAGGGATGGAGGAGGCCCTGGAGCTGGTACCCAGGAACACTGGTGGCAGAGGGATCCCAGTGGCCCCGGAGCATGGCACTGCACCCCAAGGTGCCACACCCCCATTGCCAACCACACATCAGAGCCAGGAGCAACATCTTGCTTCTGATTTGGAGCACGTTCTCACCTCGGGACTGTCCTCTCCCGTATCCGTCCAAGCGGCCATCACAACCCCTCACCCCCCGCAATGAAGCATCGCCTGAGGAGCTCCTCGGCCAGGCAGCTTGGAATCAGGTGGGGAAGGGGTAGAAGTGGGGAGGAGAAGCGGGGATGGCGGGGGGGGGGGGGGAGGGGAAGGGTTGGTTTGTACAGAAATACTGATGATTTCAGACTAATATTCGGTGCAAATTAACAAAACCATGTTGCGCATTGGCTCAGATAGCTGCACTGTTACACGCTGGTGATTCCTTAACATCAAAGGGTATAATTACACTTAACTTCAATCAACTTCAACTTTAACTGTCACCAAGGTGATGCCCACCATTGATGTATCACCTGCACACCCAGCAGTGTGTCAGCCTTGTAAATAACACCAACGTTCTTTCAGGCAAAGCGATCATTGATGAGCTCCTGACATAAGGCTCTTGCAGCTATCATGCCACCACGGGCCCTTTCATGCGGTCTACAGGGGGGCGGGGGCATGGCCTCAGCATCAACCTGATTGTCTGGGCCGATGTCAGCGTCCGCCTCCTCGTCCTCCTCTTCCTCTCTCTGGTGAGGTGGACTGTCAGACTCATCAGACAATTCTGGTCCCCTCCTAATAGCCAAGTTGTGCAGCATGGAGCACACCACCTCAAATTGAGCTACCTGCTCAGGGTGGTATTGGAGCTCGCCTCCTGAGTGGTCCAAGCCTCAAAAATGCTGCTTCAGCACTCCAATGGTTTTCTCCACGATATTGCAAGTTGTTCTGTGGCTCTCGTTGTATCGCCTCTCGGCTTCGGTGTGGGTGTCACGCAGGGGGGTCATCAGTGGCGAGGCCATATCCTTTGTCACCAAGCATCCAACATTGACCTGGTGGCTGATTGTTAAACAAGTCAGATACAGTGCTCTCACGCAGGATGTGAGCATCATGGATGCTGCCCGGAAATTGAGCATTCACTGCCAGTATAATTTGCTGGTGGTCGACAACCAGTTGGACATTCAGGGAGTGGAATCCCTTGCGGTTCCTGAAAACCTCTGCATCGTGAAACGGTGCCTGCATCACGATGTGCGGACAGTCTATTGCTCCCTGCACCTTCGGGAAGTTTGCAATTCTGGAGAATCCTAGAGCTCTCTCTCACGCTGTGCCTCCCTGGTCATAGGGAAGTTGATCAAACATAGAAACATAGAAAATAGGTGCATGAGTAGGCCATTCGGCCCTTCGAGCCTGCACCACCATTCAATGAGATCATAGCTGATCATTCACCTCAGTACCCCTTTCCTGCTTTCTCTCCATACCCCTTGATCCCTTTAGCTGTGAGGTCCATATCTAACTCCCTCTTGAATATATCCAATGAACTGGCATCAACAACTCTCTGCAGTAGATAATTCCACAGAACAACTCTCTGAGAGAAGAAGTTTCTCCTCATCTCAGTCGTAAATGGCTTACCCCTTATCCTTAGACTGTGTCCCTTGGTTCTGGACGTCCCCAACATCGGGAACATTCTTCCTGCATCTAACCTGTCCAGTCCCGTCAGAATTTTATATGTTTCTATGAGATTCCATCTCATTCTTCTAAACTCCAGTGAATACAGGCCCAGTCGATTCAGTCTCTCCTCATATGTCAGTCCTGCCATGTCGGGAATCAATCTGGTGAACTTTCGCTGCACTCCCTCAATAGCAAGAACATCCTTCCTCAGATTAGGAGACTAAAACTGAACACAATATTCCAGGTGAGGCCCCACCAAGGCCCTGTACAACTGCAGTAACAGCTCCTTGCTCCTATACTCAAATACCCTAGCTATGAAGGTCAACATACCAATTGCCTTCTTCACCTCTTGCTGTACGTGTATGCCAAACTTTCAATGACTGATGTACCATAACACCCAGGTCTCATTGCACCTCCCCTTTTCCTAATCTGTCACCATTCAGATAATATTATGCCTTCGTGTTTTTGCCAACAAAGTGGATAACTTCATATTTATCCACATTATACTGCATCTGCCATGCATTTGCCCACTCACCTAACCTGTCCAAGTCACCCTGCAGCCTCTTAGCATCCTCCTCACAGCTCAAACCACCACCCAGCTTAGTGTTATGTGCAAACTTGGAGATATTACACTCAATTCCTTCATCTAAATCATTAATGTATATTGTAAATAGCTGTGGTCCCAGCACTGAGCCCTATGGCACCCCACGAGTCACTGCCTGCCATTCTGAAAAGGACCCGTTTATCCCGACTCTCTGCTTCCTGTCTGCCAACCAGTTCTCTATCCACGTCAGTACATTACCCCCAAAACCATGTGCTTTAATTTTGCACACCAATCTCTTGTGTGGGACCTTGTCAAAAGCCTTTTGAAAGTCCAAGTACTCCACATCCACTGGTTCTCCCTTGTCCACTCTACTAGTTACATTCTCAAAAAATTCTAGAAGATTTGTCAAGCACGATTTCCCTTTCATAAATCCATGCTGACTTGGACCGATCATGTCACTGCTTACCAAATGCGCTGCTATTTCATCTTTAATAATTGATTCCAACATTTTCCCCACTACTGATGTCAGACTAACCAGTCTATAATTACCCATTTTCTCTCTCCCTCCTTTTTTAAAAAGTGGTGTTACATTAGTTACCCTCCAGTCCATAGGAACTGATCCAGAGTCGATAGACTGTTGGAAAATGATTACTAATACATCCACTATTTCTAGGGCCACTTCCTTAAATACTCTGGGATGAAGACTATCAGGCCATGGAGATTTATCGGCCTTCAATCCCATCGATTTCCCTAACACAATTTCCCGCCTATTAAGCATTTCCTTCAGTTCCTCCTTCTCACTAGATCCTCAGTCCCCTAGTATTTCCGGAAGGTTATTTGTGTCTTTCTTTGTGAAGACAGAACCAAAGTATTTGTTCAACTGGTCTGCCATTTCTTTGTTCCTCATTATAAATTCACCTGAATCTGACTGCAGGGGACCTACGTTTGTCTTCACTAATCTTTTTCTCTTCACATATCTATAGAAGCTTTTGCAGTCAGTTTTTATGTTCTCAGCAAGCTTCCTCTCATACTCTATTTCCCCCTCCTAATTAAACCCGTTATCCTCCTCTGCTGAATTCTAAATTTCTCCCCGTCCTCAGGTTTGTTGCTTTTTCTGACCAATTTATATGTCTCTTCCTTGGATTTAACACTATCCTTAATTTCCCTTGTGAGCCACGGTTGAGCCACCTTCCCCATTTTATTTTCACTCCAGACAGGAATGTACAATTGTTGAAGTTCATCCATGTGATCTTTAAATGTTTGCCATTGCCTATCCACCGTCAACCCTTTAAGTACTGTTCGGCAGTCTATTCTAGACAATTCACGTCTCATACCTTCGAAGTTACCTTTCCTTAAGTTCAGGAGTTCAGGATCCTAGTCTCTGAATTAACTGTGTCACTCTCCATCTTAATAAAGAATTCTGCCATATTATGGTCACTCTTCCCCAAGGGGCCTCGCACAACAAGATTGCTAATTCGTCATTTTTCATTACACATCACCCAGTCTAGGATGGCCAGCCCTCCAGTTGGTTCCTCGACATATTGGTCTAGAAAACCATCCATAATACACTCCAGGAAATCCTCCTCCACTGTATTGCTACCAGTTTGGTTATGCCCAATCTATGGGTAGATTAAAGTCGCCCATGATAACTGCTGTACCTTTATTGCACGCATCCCTAATTTCTTGTGTGATGCTGTCCCCAACCTCACTATTACTATTTGGTGGTCTGTACACAACTCCCACTAGCGTTTTCTGCCCTTTGGTATTCCACAGCTCCACCCATACAGATTCCACATCATCCAAGCTAATGTCCTTCCTTAATATTGCATTAATTTCCTCTTTAACCAGCAACGCTACCCCACCTTCTTTTCCTTTCTGTCTATTCTTCCTGAATGTTGAATACCCCTGGATGTTGAGTTCCCAGCCTTGGTCACCCTGGAGCCATGTCTCCGTGATGCCAATTATATCATTTTCGTTAATTGCTGCCTGCGCAGTTAATTCGTCCACCTTATTACGAATACTCCTCGCATTGAGGAACAGAGCCTTCAGGCTTGTCTTTTTAACACACTTTGCCCCTTTAGAATTTTGCTGTAATGTGGCCCTTTTTGATTTTTGCCTTGGGTTTCTCTGCCCTCCACTTTTACTTTTCTTCTTTCTGTCTTTTGCTTCTGCCCCCATTCTACTTCCCTCTGTTTCCCTGCTTAGGTTCCCAGCTATTGTGTTCCTAACACAGATGAGGCTGCACACAGGGAGGTTAAAGTAATAGTGACCTCAGTCTTTATCAAGATGCTCCAGAGTGAGGAACAGGCCTTAGGGGCCGGCTTATATACAGTGCTCCCAAGGAATGCTGGGATCCCTTGGGACTTCAGGGGATGCGCTCCCTGGTGGCGGAACATAGGAGTGCATGCTTTACAGATACACAACATCACTCCCTCCCAAAGTCAAAATGAAAACTATTTACAAGGTGAGGCGGTCGGGAGCCTTTCTTTCCCTGGCGGACCGCCTCGGTACAAATGTCTGTTCTGGTGTGTTGGCTGTGCCCTCGCTGGTCTGGCATGTTGTTGGCCCTGCAGGGCTGCTGGGTGAGCCTGGCCTTGCTGGGCTGTTGGGCGTGATTGGTTCGATTTCCTGGTCCTGGGCGGTGGCGTTGATCCTTTGGGTGTGTGTTGTGGGCTCGAGAAAAGGTGGTGTCTGCTGTGGGTTGTTCAGGGCAGTCTGTGAACCGCAGCCTCGTTTGGTCCAGGTGCTTTCTGCAAATTTGACCAATGTCTAGTTTGACTACAAACACCCTTCTTTAGCTATCACCGTGCCCGCGATCCACCTGGGATCATGTCCATAGTTTAGCACATACACAGGGTCATTCAGATCAATTTCCCGTGACACAGTGGCGAGACCATCATTTACATTTTGTTGCTGCCGCCTGCTCTCTACCTGATCATGCAGGTTGGGGTGAACCAGCGACAGTCTGGTTTTAAGTGTCCTTTTCATGAGTAGCTCAGCCGGGGGCACCCCTGTGAGCGAGTGGGGTCTCGTGCGGTAGCTGAGCAGTACTCGGGACAGGTGGGTTTGGAGTGAGCCTTCTGTGACTTGTTTAAGGCTCTGTTTGATGGTTTGTACTGCCCGCTCTGCCTGCCCATTGGAGGCTGGTTTAAACAGGACCGAGGTGACATGTTTGATCCCATTGCGGGTCATGAATTCTTTAAATTCGGCACTGGTGAAACATGGCCCGTTGTTACTGACCAGTATGTCAGGCAGGCCGTGGATGGCAAACATGGCCCTCAGGCTTTCAATGGTGGCGGTGGCGGTGCTTCCCGACATTATTTCACATTCAATCCATTTTGAAAAAGCATCCACCGCCACCAGGAACATTTTACCGAGAAACGGGCTCGCATAGTCGACATGGATCCTCGACCATGATCTGGAGGGCCAGGACCACAAACTTAGTGGTACCTCTCTGGGCGCGTTGCTCAACTGAGCACTCATGCTGCATTGCCGTACACAGGACCCTAAGTCAGAATCGATACCGGGCCACCACAGGTGAGATCTGGCTATCACTTTCATCATTACTATACCTGGATGTGTGCTGTAGAGATCCGAGATGAACGTCTCCCTGCCCTTTGTGGGTAGCACTACGCGGTTACCCCACAACAGGCAGTCTGCCAGAATGGACAGCTCGTCCTTTCACCGCTGGAACGGCTTGATTAGCTCTTGCATTTCAACGGGGATGCTGGCCCAGCTCCCATGCAGTACACAGTTTATTACTAGGGACAGCAGAGGATCTTGGCTGGTCCAAGTCCTAATCTGGCGGGCCGTGACAGGTGATTTATCATTTTCAAACGCTTCCATGACCATCAACAAGTCTGCGGGCTGCGCCACCATCAACAAGTTTGCAGGCTGCACCATTTCCACCCCCGTGGTGGGCAATGGTAGCCGACTGAGAGCATCCGCACAGTTCTCGGTGCCTGGCCTGTGGCGGACGGTATAGTTATACGCTGATAGCGCGAGTGCCCATCTTTTTATGCGGGCTGAGGCATTAGTATTTATCCCCTTGTTTTCAGCGAACAGGGATATGAGGGGCTTGTGATCGGTTTCCAGCTCAAATTTGAGGCCAAACAGGTACTGATGCATTTTCTTTATCCCGAACACACACGCTAATGCCTCTTTCTCAATCATGCTGTAGGCCCTCTCGGCCTTAGACAAGCTCCTGGAGGCATAGGGGACAGGTTGCAACTTCCCCGCAACATTAGCTTGTTGTAATACACACCCGACTCCGTACGACGACACATCACATGCTCGCACAAGTCTTTTACACGGGTTATACAATACAAGCAGCTTGTTGGAGCATAAAATGTTTCTGGCTTTCTCAAAAGCAATTACTTGTTTTTTTTCCCATACCCAGTTCTCACCTATATGCAATAACACATGTAGGGGCTCTAAGAGGGTGCTTAATCCTGGTCGGAAGTTACCAAAATAGTTGAGGAGTCCCAGGAACAACCGCAGCTCCTGTGACCTGGGCGCGTTCCTGATAGCCTCTGTCTTGGCGTCCGTGGGCCGAATGCCGTCCGCCACAATCTTTCTCCCCAAAACTCGACTTCTGTTGCCATGAAGACGCATTTCGACCTCTTCAGCTGCAGCCCTACGTGATCCAGTCGCTGGAGGACCTCCTCCAGCTTTTGTAGGTGCTCGATGGTGTCCTGACTCGTGACCAATATGTCGTCCTGGAAAACCACCGTGCGTGGTATCGACTTGAGTAGGCTCTCCATGCTTCTCTGGAAGATTGCTGCAGCCAACCGAATTCCAAACGGGCATCTGTTGTAGCTGAACAGTCCTTTGTGCGTGTTGATGCAGGTGAGGCCCTTCGAGACTCCTCCAGATCCTGCGTCAGATAGGCCGAAGTCAGGTCGAGCTTGGTGAATGTCTTGCCTCCTGCCAGCGTCGCAAATAGGTCGTCTGCCTTAGGTAGCAGGTATTGGTCCTGTCGCGAGAAATGATTAATAGTTATTTTATAATCGCCACAAATCCTGACCCTGCTATCACTTTTGAGTACTGGAACAATCGGGCTGGCCCACTCGCTGAATTGCACTGGGGAGATGATGCCCTCGCATTGCAGCCTGTCCAGCTCGATTTCCACTCTCTCCCTCATCATGTGAGGTACCGCTCGCGCCTTGTGGTGAATGGGTCGTGCCTCTGGGACCAAGTAGATCCGCACCTTCGCCCCGGAAAAGTTTCCAATGCCTGGCTCAAAAAGGGAAGGAAATTTGTTAAGAACCTGGTTACAAGGCCTCATCGACATGTAAGAGCGCTCGGATGTCATCCCAGTTCCAGCGGATTTTGCCCAGCCAGCTCCTTCCAAGCAGTGTGGGGCCATTGCCCGGGACAATCCAGAGTGGCAATTCGTGCACCGTGCCCTTGTAGGTGACCTTGACCATGGCGCTGCCCAGGACAGTGATAAGCTCTTTGATATACGTTCTCAGTTTCGTGTGGATGGGGCTCAGGGCTGGTCTGAGTGCCTTGTTGCACCACAGTCTCTCAAACATTTTTTTACTCATGGTGAATTGGCCAGCACCAGTGTCCAGTTCCATGGCTACGGGTAAGCCATTCAATTTTACATTTAGCATTATAGGTGGACATTTTGTCAAAAATGTGTGCACCCCGTGTACTTCAGCATCTGCCTCCTCTCTCTGAGGCTCGAAATTGCTTTGATCCACCATGGACCGATCTTCCTCTGCCACGTGGTGGTTAGCAGGTTTTGCAGAGCTTGCAGCTCGTTGGAGGTGCCCCATTGTTCCACGACTCTTGTAAACATACCCTTTGAAGCAGCATGAATAGGCTGAATGGAAGCTTCCACAACGCCAACAAAGTGTGAATTGCCTTGCATTCATCCTTTGTTGCGGACTCTGAGTCATCTGGGTCACCTGAGGCCTGCTGGCAGTTGCAGACTCATGGGTTCTGCCCTGTACAGTTCCAGTTAACTTATGAACATTGCTAGCACTTGTGTGCTGAGAGATTTGTTTGGTGTTGTCACTGGTGGACGTAAACGCCTGTGCTATCGCAATGGACTTACTGAGGGTCGGTGTCTCTACAGTCAAAAGTTTTCATAGGATGGTCTCGTGGCCAATGCCCAGTACAAAATAGTCTCTGAGCATTTGCTCCAGGTAGCCATCAAACTCACATTGTCCTGCAAGTCGCCTTAGCTCGGCGACATAGCTCGCCATTTCCTGACCTTCAGATCGCTGGCACGTGTAGAACCGATACCTCGCCATCAGCACACTCTCCCTCGGGTTAAGATGCTCCCGAACCAGTGTACACAGCTCCTCATACGACTTATCTGTGGGTTTCACCGGAACCAGAAGATTCTTCATGAGGCTGTAGGTTGGTGCCCCGCAGACTGTGAGGAGGACCGCTCTCCTTTTTGCAGCGCTTCCTTCTCCGTCCAGTTCGTTGGCTACAAAGTACTGGTCTAGCCGTTCAACATAGGCTTCCCAGTCCTCACCCTCCGAGAACTTCTCCAGGATGCCCACAGTTTGCTGCATCTTTGCATTAGATTCGTATCCTCGTCGCCAGTTATTGTGTTCCTAACACAGATGAGACTGCATGCAGGGAGGTTAAAGTATCAGTGACCTCAGTCTTTATTAAGACACTCCAGAGTGAGGAGCAGACCTTAGGGGCCGGCTTATATACAGTGCTCCCAAGGGATGCTGGGATCCCTTGTTTCTTCAGGCGATGCGCTCCCTGGTGGCAGAACATGGGAATGCATGCTTTACAGATACACAACACCATCCACCTGCCACATTAGTTTAACCCCTCCCCAACAGCACTAGGAAACACTCCCCCTAGGACATTGGTTCTGATCCTGCCCAGGTGCAGACCATCCGGTTTGTATTGGTCCCACCTCCCCCAGAACCAGTTCCAATGTCCCAGGAATTTGAATCCCTCCCTTCTGCACCACTCCTCAAGCCATGTATTCATCTGAGCTATCCTGCAATTCCTACTCTGACTAGCACGTGGCACTTATAGCAATCCTGAGATTACTACCTTTGAGGTCCTACTTTTTAATTTAACTCCTAACTCCCTAAATTCAGCTTATAGGACCTCATCCCATTTTTTACCTATATTGTTGGTACCTATATGCACCACGACAACTGGCTGTTCATCCTCCCCCTCCAAAATGTTCCGCAGCCAATCCTTGACCCTTGCACCAGGGAGGCAACATACCATTCTGGAGTCTTGATTGTGGCCGCAGAATCGTCTATCTATTCCCCTTGCAATAGAATCCCCTATCACTATCGCTCTCCCACTCTTTTTCCTGCCCTCCTGTGCAGCAGAGCCACCCACAGTGCCATGAACTTGGCTGCTGCTGCCCTCCCCTGATGATACCCAAA
Source organism: Pristiophorus japonicus (assembly GCF_044704955.1). NCBI lineage: Eukaryota > Metazoa > Chordata > Chondrichthyes > Pristiophoridae > Pristiophorus > Pristiophorus japonicus. The sequence goes on along the minus strand of NC_091998.1, from coordinate 63,670,313 downwards.
ACGGTGTATCTGTTTTGCAGGGGGATGACCGCGGGGGACCCCTGCACTACCTTCCTTCCACTACTCTTCCTGCTGGTCACCCATTCCCTATCTGTCTGTACAACCTTTACCTGCGGTATGACCAACTCACTAAACGTGCTATTCACGGCATCCTCAGCATCGCGGATGCTCCAGAGTGAATCCACCCGCAGCTCCGGTGCCGCAATGCAGTCTGCCGGGAGCTGCAGCAGGATACACTTCCCGCACATGTAGTCGTCAGGAACACTGGAAGCATCCCTGAGTTCCCACAGGAGGACAGGTGGAGCATGACATGTGTCCGAGCTCTCCTGCCATGACTTAACCCCTAGATTAACTTAATTTAGCAATAACAATGATAAAGGTTACCTACTGATAAAGGAAAAGAAAAAGAAAAACTACTCACCAATCACCAGCCAATCACTTACTACTTCTTTCTACTTCTTTTTTGTCTTCTCTCCCTGCTGCAGCTGCACCAACTGGCCTCCTCCTCAACGCTGCCACTCCCCGACTGATGGGCCTTTTGTAGGCCTACTGAATCTCCCGCTCCACCTCCTCCTCGATGCCCAAGTCCCTCCTGCCCGTGTACAGGGCTTCAGTGACCTGTCTAATGCAGCGATGTGTGGCATGCTGAGAAAGTCCGCGAATGTCTCCAGCTGTGGCCTGAAAAGAACCCGAGGCGTAGAACGACAGTGCCGTGGTGACTTTGACCTCGACGGACAGTGAAGTACTGATGGTGCTGGCAGGCTGCAGATCTGCCCTTATCAGCTGGCATACCTGATAACTTCTTTGTGGCAGCACAGTCTCCGAAGGCAAGTCGACGTAAGAATGCTCTCCTTATACTTGCGGGGGGTGTAACGTCTGGTCCTCATCATCAGTCTGTCACATCTTACATTGGGCACATAATGCAGTGGAGCGTTCCTTCGGCGATGTCGAATCTGCTGCATGTAATTGGTCACCAAGAGAGGGTGAGAAAGGACAGGCCCCATTGCAGTAGCTCTCTGTTTTCCACCGATTGGTCACAAACAAGGAATGATCCGACGAAGACACCTAGTCAATTCCAATCAGTCACTGTATGGTCAAGATGTTTTTAGAGATGTTCACATCAACTCCAATGACGCAGAGTACATCTGAACTCTGCCGATTTTGAAGCACAGCCTTTTAAAGAATGCGACATGTGATCTAGAACATGGCGTCCATAACGCTGTGATTAGTTCCAGTTAGTTCCACTTTTTCTGGGCGTTTTTTTGGGTGCGAGATATTGTGGCCGATATGTGTGCGAGGCGGTGAAATTGACCCTGGGCAATCTCATGGCCGCTAGTTTCGGTAAATATGCTCTTTATGACAAAAAAAATGGGCGGGCATTAATATTGAATCTCGACATTAAATCAGTGCAGAAATTAACACTGGGCGATATTATGGGCGTTGATTTCAGCCATTCTGATGATTCCGCCCAAAAAAAGTGGGCTGGCGGTAATATTTTTCCCCGGCGTTAAGCCCACGGGAAAAGTAATGCTTGGCAATAAGTTTCCTAAAAATGCCCGTCAGTTTCCATTTTGTGCCAAAATGGGCGACATATGGACGTTATACGTCATTTCAGCGGTAAAATGGGCATTAAGAGGGCGTTAAGCATGCAAAAAAGGTGGAGGTTCTAGCCCAATATCTAATTGTGATTTGGTGAAACTGAAATTAACCAATGACCAATTGCTGAGCTGCATAAGAAGCCATTGGTAATTTATAGCTTTCATTAATTCATCTTGCTGCGTGTTTATGATGCTTCCAATGAACTTGGAATGAACAATTAATAACAATCATAATACAGGGTGCATAATCTGCACCGATAGAAAGGCAGATGTATGTTAAACTAATGCTCATTTCAGCTTATCTCCAACACCCTTTGTGCCTGTTAACCTTGAAACACTGTCTCCTAGTTTTTTCTCCACAGGCAATTTTTGTGCACAGTAATATGTCATTTTGATTAGACAGCTGTGCTCACCTTGATCCTAGACTGACTGTAGGAATCTGTCAAAGACCATAAAACAGCAGCAGACGTACCATTTGTGGAAGCCTTTATTAAGGGTATTTTGGAATGATTGGTTTACATTTACATCGAATGTACAGCACAGAAACAGGCCGTTCGGCCCAACTGGTCTATGTCAGCGTTAATGCAGCTCACGAGCCTCCTCCCACCCGACTTCATCTCACCCGATCAACATATCCTTCTACACCTTTCTCCCATATGTACTTATCAAGCTTCCCCGTCTGGTAGTGAGTTCCACATTCTTACCGCTCTTTAGGTAAAGAAGATTCTCCTGAATTCCCTATTGGGTTTACTGGTGACTATGTGTAACCTACCCCCATGGCATAAGTGTCCATGTGAGCTCCACATATCAGATGTGAATGAACTATCAACTTATACCGAATAGAATCATAGAATGGTACAGCACAGAAGGAGGCCATTTGGCTCATCGTGCCTGTGCAGTTTGAGGGTTTCGCTCAACGTAAGCTCGAGGAACAGTATCTCATCTTTTGATTAGGTACTTTACAACGTTCTGGTCTCAACATTCGGTTCAACAACTTTAGATCATAACCACAGCTCCCATTTTCTTTGATAGCAGGTGATGGTAATGGATCTGTTGTAACTATTTACACCTTCTCTGGACCCATCTTTAGTTTCTTTACTTGTCTCATTACCGCCCCCTTTTGATTTGCCCCATCATCCTTTTTGTCCTTTAATCACTCCTGAGCTCCACCCTATGACAGACCTTCCCCTTTGTTCTTTCCTCCCCTCCTGCTGCATTCCACCCCCCCCACCACCCCCCGCCCCCCTTCCCTATTTCTTTTGCCTGGCTCTGCACATGCTTATAAACTGTTGCATCACTAATACCTTCCAGTTCTGATGAAAGTCTGAAGCATTGGCCAGAATTTTCTGGGGTGGCAGCCGGCGCAATTGGTAGCGGATCGGGTGGGAAAGGACCAGCTGTCATCTCGCTTCCAAGCGTCTTTCCCCCAGGCACACCTGTCATCGCGGAGGGCAATTGAAATCATTATCAGATCGTTTACAGGCACTTAAGAGACTTTTAAGTCTTAAGAAACTTATGAGGCATTCCTTCACCGACTTTTTAAATTTCTTTGCATGGCCGCAGGATTCACACAGCTCAGGAACAGGATTCACACAGCTCAGGAACAGGATTCACACAACTCAGGAACAGGATTCACACAGCTCAGGAACAGGATTCACACAGCTCAGGAACAGGATTCACACAGCTCAGGAACAGGATTCACACAGCTCAGGAACAGGATTCACACAGCTCAGGAACAGGATTCACACAGCTCAGGAACAGGATTCACACAGCTCAGGAACAGGATTCACACAGCTCAGGAACAGGATTCACACAGCTCAGGAACAGGATTCACACAGCTCAGGAACAGGATTCACACAGCTCAGGAACAGGATTCACACAGCTCAGGAACAGGATTCACACAGCTCAGGAACAGGATTCACACAGCTCAGGAACAGGATTCACACAGCTCAGGAACAGGATTCACACAGCTCAGGAACAGGATTCACACAGCTCAGGAACAGGATTCACACAGCTCAGGAACAGGATTCACACAGCTCAGGAACAGGATTCACACAGCTCAGGAACAGGATTCACACAGCTCAGGAACAGGATTCACACAGCTCAGGAACAGGATTCACACAGCTCAGGAACAACATAAAGCACCATAAAGCATCCCTGCAATACCCAAGGCATTCCTTCACACTCATCACCATTGCAGGGGGTATCAGCATGTCTCACTAAGCCACTTCCAAAGGTACACACAAATCTGTCCAAAACTGGAAAGTGTTGAAAATAAAGGTTTTTATGTTTGACACCACATTAACAGAAAACTTGCATAGACATTGGATAAAACACCCAAGTGCCTATCCTTGGGTGTTGTTAGTTGGTATGACTGCACTAGGATGAAGTTGAGTGTGAGGGGTGGCTAGTGAGATGGGGATATGATAATGTAGATACAAGAGTGGGATGGGTGGAGGTGCAAGGTATGTTGGTGTGAGTAAGGATATGCAGGAATAGGGTAGGGAAGGCAGAGTGATGGGGATGTGATGAGAGGCACAGTAGGATGTAGTTGAGTGTGACTTTATAGTAACGTTTCCTCATCTAATAAGGTCATTGAAACATTTGCGGCACTGCACCCAGATCCTCCTGACAACATCCCTGCTTGTGATCTCCTCTGCAATCTGCAACCAGGCTGTCTTGTCTCCTGGGGAAGTCTGTTCCACCCATTGGAAGGGAAGAGGACCTCCATGCATGCTCTGACACCCTCCATATGCATCTGGAGGGAGTCATCGGAGAACTTGGGTGCAGCCCTCTGCCAGTGTGCAGTCATTGTCAGTGTTTGCAGCACTTCAATGCTGTAGTGTACTGACAGCACTATGTTAGATTAAACGTCAAATGTAATGTGGCCATGGTCCTTTTAAAGAACCTGGCTGGAAACGGGAACATGAATGACGTCACCAGACCCGCTCCATCTCATTGGGCTGAGTAAAGCGCTGGGCGGGCTTAATGGCCCCATTAAGGTAAGTACATTTTCAACAGCGGGATGGAGCCAACAGCGGGGTCGCGATCCACCACAGACAACGCCCGCACCGGACCCACCCATGTAGGCAAAATTCCAACCATTAACTTTAATTCTCTCTCCACAGATTCTGCCTGACCTGCTGAGTGTATCTCGCATTTTCTGTTTCTATTTCAGATTTACAGCATTCACAGTATTTTACTTGTGGGGTAGATGTTCGGATTGATTCCACCGAAGGAATGAAAAGTGGGTGTAGATCGTTCTGAAATGAGTAACAAACATAGAATAATAATCATGGGGGATTTCAACTACCTCGAAATTAATTGGCCAGAAGAGGTAGGTAAAGGGGATAAGGGAACAATGTGTACAGGGTTCCTTTCTAACCTAGTATGTAAGAAGCCCGACAAGGGAAGATTCGCTACTGGATCTAGTAATGGGGAATGAACCAGGCCAGATAAGAGAAGTAAAAATAGGGGACTATCTCGGCAATAGCAACCATAATATAATGTGCTTTAAGATAATAATTGAGAAGGACATAAGTATGATGAAGACCAGGGTAATAGATTGGAGAAAAAATGAATTTGAGGGGCTGAGAATAGAACTTGGGAAAATAAAATGGACAACAATATTGACAAACAATGATGTAGAATAGCAATGGGGAAACATTTAAAACGGTGTTCAACAGAGCCCAGGAAAAATATAAACTGCTAAAAAAACAAGAACAAGCTAAACACTAATGAGACACCATGGATGAATAAAGACATTAGAGAAACATTGAGGGTAAGGAAAGAGACATACACTAAGTACATGGACAACGGGGGAGAGCATGACAAGGGAGATTATCAAGAGATTATGCGAGAAGTATTAAAAAAACAATTAGGAAGGCAAGGAGGAACTATGAAATCAAATTATCAAGGAACATAAAACAAAAAACAGTAAAATATTCTACAGGCACATCAATAAAAATCGGAGAGTTGAGATGGGAATAGGACCACTAAGGGACGGTCAAGATAAAATAACAGACAGCAATAGTGAAATGGCAGAAATATTAAATATTTACTTTACTTCAATATTTACCAGGGAGACACATCAGGTGGACATGACATCAGAAGATGAGATGAGAAATGATATAACTGCATTTAAAATAAAAAGAGGAGAAATATTAAATAAACTAATCAATTCAAAGAGAATAAAACACCTGGTCCAGACGGATTACATTATAAAAGAATCTAGGAAAGATTCATATTTACACATATTTAATAATTTGTTCGAAAAAAGGTGTAGTGCCAGAGGATTGGTGGATAGCTAACATAATATTTAAGAAGGGAGATCGAACATGTCCAGGGAACTATAGACCAGTCTGCTTAACATCAGTGGTAGTAAAAATAATGGAATCCCTACTAAAGGAAAAAAATAGAAGATCTAGAAACCAAAAATATAATAATGAATAGTCAGCATGGATATCAAAAGGGAAAGTCCTGCTTGACCAACCTCATTGAATTCTTTGAAGAGGTAACAGACAGAGTAGACAATGGTAATGCAGTAGATGTCATTTATCTAGATTTCCAAAAGGCCTTTGATAAAGTATAGTATAGTATTAGGCAGTCCCTCGTGACGAGGATGGCCCGCTTTCGCACCAAAAAAAAGATGAGTTCACGGGTGTTTCAATGAGGGACCTGGGATTCTAGGTCACACCGGCCACCACACGGGCTTGACAGAGCAAGACCTTGGTCCAGTGGCAAGGGTTAACCAAGATAACTGGAAACCAAGCTCTGCTGCGCCATCCCTGGGCCCCAACCCCATTAAAGTATCACATAATAGACTAATGAATAAGGTCAATGAATGCGGAGTCATGAGACAAGTAGCAGAATGCATAGCTAGCTGGCTTCAAGACAGAAAGCAGTGAGTAGGGGTTAAGGGTAACTATTCAGAGTGGCAGAATTTATATTAACGATTTAGACCTTGGAATCCAAAACACCATTTCTAAATTTGCGGATGACACCAAATTGTTGCAGGAATAGTCAATGCTGGGGAGGACTGCAACAAATTACAGGGGGACATTAATAAACTTGCAGAATGGGCATATAATTGGCAAATGAATTTCAACACAGATAAATGTGAGGTATTACATTTTGGTAAGAAAAATAAGGAAGTAACATATTGCTTGGAACATAAGAATCTAAATGGGGTAGAAGAACAAAGGGATCTCGGAGTACAAATACACACATCGCTAAAAGTAGCAACACAGTCAATTAATAAGGCCATAAAAAAGCAAACAAAGCAGTGGGGTTTATTTCTAGAGGGATAGAATTGAAAAGTAGAGAAGCTATGCTAAACTTGTATCGAACCTTGGTTAGACCACACTTGCAGTACTGTGTACAATTCTGGATGCAATATTATAATAAGGATATAGAGGCACTGAAGAGGGTGCAAAAAAGATTTACAAGAATGATACCAGAAATATGAGGTTATATCTAGCAGGGTGGGTCTTTTTCTCTTGAAAATAGAAGGCTGAGGGCTGATCTAATCGAGGTCTTTAAAAGGTTTTAATAGAATTGACACAGAAAGAATGTTTCCACTTGTGGGGAAGAGCAAAGCTAGAGGCCAACAATATAAGATAGTCACCAAGAAATCAAATGGAGAATTCAGAAGAAACTTCGCCCAGAGAATGGTGGGAATGTGGAATTCACTGCCACAGGGAGTGGTTGAGTGAATAGTATCGATGCATTTAAGGGGAGGCTAGACAAAGATATGAGGGAGAAGGGAGTAGAGGGTTATGCTGATAGAGTTAGATGAGGAAAGATGGGAGGAGGCTCGAGTGGAGCATAAACGCCAGCATGGACTGGTTGGGCCGAGTGGTCTGTTTCTGTGCTGTATATTCTATGTCGTATTTTAGTTTTAGGATCAATATTATGGTTGATTCTACCGGAGGAAGCAAAAATGGGTGTAGATACATTTATTGTCCCACTGAATTTTCTGATCAGGTTTTCTACTGGTGCTCTGTTCGGATATTGATCCATTATTTATGTGGTCAGATTCTAGTGGGACTGCCCTTAATTCTCACTTTTCTATAAAGGTGTACAAAACCTCGATAGATTAGATAGGAAGGATCTATTTCCCTTAGCAGAAAGATCAATAACCAGGGAGCATAGATTTAAAATATTTGGTAGAAGGATTGGATAGGAGTTGATGAGAAATCTTTTCACCCAGAGGGTGGTGGGGATCTGGAACTCACTGCCTGAAAGGGTGGTCGAGGCAGAAACCCTCATTGCATTTAAAAAGTACTTGGATGTGCACTTTAAGTGCCGTAACTACAGGGCTACAGACCAAGAATTGGAAAGTGGGATTAGGCTGGGTAGCTCTTTTTCGACTGGCACAACACAATGGGTTCAAATGGCCTCCTTATGTGCCGTAAACTTCTATGATAGTATGATTTTTCCCGTTGTCAGATTTTCTGATCTACTGAGCCCTTGGGGCTCTCTGTGCATATGTTAAGTGACTTTCAAGTATTGAGAGTTGTCTATCAGAAAACCCAGTAATACAAAAAGCTACAGGCAGATACATTAGTTGGAGTAAGGGTCCCAAAACACAGCACTGTTTTGAGATGTGTATTAGTCTATGAGTGAAGTCAAGCTTGATACAAAGCAATAGTGGCCAAGCAAAGGCCATCAGCAGCGACAGCTGTTTGATACAAGAAGTCATGAAAGGAAAATGTCAACTCAATTACAGAGTCAGCTAAGGGTGGTGAGGCAGGGAAATTTCTAGAAGGAGCCAGGAACAAGTAGCTCTCTCGTTAACGGCCAATGACGAAAAAAGGCCAATCTCCAACAGCAGTTTATTTCACACAGAGTCAGCCATTGAAGGATTGGCTTTGCTTTTTTATTTCTGCAGATCAGAAAGTGGATCTTTATTTGGGAAATGGTCTTAAAATCATGGCCGTCTCTTAGCTGCGAGTATGGGCGATCAGTCAGCAGCACACTCTACCGATTGGTCCCCCAAAGTCAAAACCAACCCCGTAAGAGTAGGTAAAAATACTACACCCATACAATAGTGATGTGCAGGAAGTTCAAATCCTAAATTACCCAAATCTGGTGGAATTTACAAGTTAATTTACCAACGTATCAGTTTTTACTCTATTTGACCGTTTTGGAATCTGTTTAATTCCATCCTGCTGGTACAGTTCTCTCCATCCCTACACATCAGCATTATCCTTGGTCCCTACTAGTTTCTTTTGCCATGATTAGAGGCAAGCAAAAAAGCCAGGTAAATGCATGTTTAGTAGCAAAATGCTACAGTGGATTCGATTACCCCACTAAAATGGGGGCATGAGTAAAGCTTCTTCTAGCTCAGTGGTATGCCTCTTACAGCAAGCAATGACAGGAAGCAATCCTGTAGCGTAAACCACCTGGTGCCAGCATTGTCAGTCGCACTTGTGTCAGGCCATGAGTGATCTGTTCTGGTGCTTAGCGCTCCTATCACTATTTCAAGAAGAGAAAGGAGGTCTCTTTGTATCCTGGCCAACATTCTTTGCCCAACCAACACCACCAAAAATAGATTGACAGATCATTTAACTCACTGCTGCTGTGGAGGTTTTGCTCTGTGCTAGATGACTGCAACATTTGCCTACAGAACAACTTACTAGCGCACATCATAGTAATTCCTTACAGGTGAAGAGTTTTGTGATGTTTCCAAGAGACCAATCAGCTGGCATGCAAAATCCCATTAAATGAATGCCAGTTCACCACCAGAAATTAATCTCTCCAGGCCACTGGGAATTTGCTTATACTCTGGACTAAACCATCAGGGTTCATCCCACTAGACCACCCCAGGACAGCTTGCCCTGCCTAGATGAACACCAGAGACTGGCCTCGCAAACACAAGATTACCAGTTTTAGAAATAAAGCACTTTGATACTAAACATGCATTTACCTGGCTTTTTTGCTTGCCTCTAATGATGGCAAAAGAAACTAGTAGGGACCAAGGATAATGCTGATGTGTAGGGATGGAGCAGGATGGAATTAAACAGATTCCAAAACGGTCAAATAGAGTAAAAACTGATACATTGGTAAATTAACTTGTAAATTCCACCAGATTTGGGTAATTTAGGATTTGAACTTCCTGCACATCACTATTGTATGGGTGTAGTATTTTACCTACTCTTACGGGGTTGGTTTTGACTTTGGGGAACCAATCGGTAGAGTGTGCTGCTGACCGATCGCCCATACTCGCAGCTAAGAGACGGCCATGGTTTTGAGCCACCAGTCAGGTGGGGTGCCAAACAGGCAATGGTGATGCAGCTCACCGGATTGAAGCTTCCCAATATTGGGCAGCCCCGACTGCCAACAAGGTATGTGGGAGAGTGGCTTTTCAATTGGGGAGGTAGTTGGTGATGGGGGGGTTGCTGGTGGGGGGGTTGTTGGTGGGGGGTTGTTGTTGGTGGGGGGTTGTTGGTGGGGAGATTGTTGGTGGGGGGGTTGTTGGTGGGGGGTTGTTGTTGGTGGTGGGGGGGGTTGTTGGTGGGGGGGTTGTTGGTGGGGGGGTTGTTGGTGGGGGGGTTGTTGGTGGGGGGTTGTTGTTGGTGGTGGGGGGGGTTGTTGGTGGGGGGTTGTTGGTGGGGAGATTGTTGGTGGGGGGGTTGTTGGTGGGGGGGGTTGTTGGTGGGAGTTGTTGTTGGTGGGGAGATTGTTGGTGGGGGGGTTGTTGGTGGGGGGTTGTTGTTGGTGGTGGGGGGGGTTGTTGGTGGGGGGGTTGTTGGTGGGGGGGTTGTTGGTGGGGGGGTTGTTGGTGGTGGGGGTTTGTTGTTGGTGGGGGGTTGTTGGTGGGGGGGGTTGTTGGTGGGGGGGTTGTTGGTGGGGGGGTTGTTGGTGGGGGGGTTGTTGGTGGGGGGTGTTGTTGGTGGGGGGGGTTGTTGGTGGGGGGGTTGTTGGTGGGGGGGGTTGTTGGTGGGGGACGTTGTTTGTGGTGGGGTTGTTGGTGGTGGGGGGGTTGTTGGTGGGGGGGTTGTTGGTGGGGGGGTTGTTGGTGGGGGGGGGGGTTGTTGGTGGGGGGGTTGTTGGTGGGGGGGGGGTTGTTGGTGGGGGGGTTGTTGGTGGGGGGGTTGTTGGTGGGGGGGGGGTTGTTGGTGGGGGGGTTGTTGGTGGGGGGGTTGTTGGTGGTGGGGGGGTTGTTGGTGAGGGGTGTTGTTGGTGGGGGGGTTGTTGTTGGTGGGGGGTGTTGTTGGTGGTGGGGGGGTTGTTGGTGGGGGGTGTTGTTGGTGGGGGGGGGTGTTGTTGGTGGGGGGTGTTGTTGGTGGGGGGGTTGTTGGTGGGGGGGGGGGTTGTTGGTGGGGGGGGTTGTTGGTGGGGGGGTTATTGGTGGTGTGGGGGTTGTTGGTGGGGGGGGGGGGGTTGTTGGTGGGGGGGTTGTTGGTGGGGGGGTTGTTGGTGGGGGGGTTATTGGTGGTGTGGGGGTTGTTGGTGGGGGGGGGGGGGTTGTTGGTGGGGGGGTTGTTGGTGTTTTTTTGTGGGGCCCAGAGGAACATTCCTACTATACAAAAATAATTGATCGAGGCTGTTTCGCTCCACCACCTGTGGAACTGGTCGCAGTGAGCACAGCGCAGCCTTTGATCCGTTTTGACCTAAAATGGCCGTCAGGGTCCTAGGATAGCAATTTGCAAATTAAAAAGTGCCAACCACCTGAGGCGAGCGAACCCTTCAGGCACCCAGCGAGATTCTGCTTTTAAAATGGAGCTGGCCTCTTTGCCGGTGTTAAAGGGGCGGTAAGGCCACTGAGCACATTCTGAGGCTGTTACTGCCCCATTAATGCTGGGCAAAACAAGTGAAAACTTAATTGAGTAATTAAAAAAAACTAAACTGTTCAGAAGCTTGGTGGCATTCTAGAATAGACTTACTTGGGCTGGATTTTCGACTTTTGTGATTTCGGGGCGGTAATGGCAGCGAGGCGGCCCTGATACTGCCTGTAAAAGGTTTGCGCCCTCATCTGCAAAATTCGACAAAAAATGAGATTCCATGATGGGGACGGGGGAAGGGGGAGCAAAATCAGGCATTACACTAGGTCGTTTTTTGCGCCCAAGCTGAAAATCGCTACCTTTAAAAAGTTCGACATTTCGCACATGCGCAGACACGTTTCAATTTCCCCGGGTGCAGGTGGTCCTTCCAGGCTCAGAGCTGGTCCAGGGCGACCTCCTTCGCCGTCTGAACTGTCTGCCCCCTTACACAGCAGCCCTTAAGCAGCCTTGCTGTAGACACTGAGGCCTCACTGCATGGCATGGGAGGGGGGCAAAAGGTCGGGGTGAAAAAGCGCATGGCAAGTCAGAATAATGTGCAGGCAAGGAACATTTCCCTTGTTAATAGCTTTGTTGATTTAAGAAATGTCATTGTTGTTCAGTTGCCTGCAATATAATGTTGTATATTGAATGGTTTTCTTTTGGTGGGGGGAGTTTTTGTTACTTGTTGCAGTAAAAGTTATGATTCAACCTTTGCCATTGGTGTCTTGTGTGTCATTGCAATGGTCACTGGAGATGTGCCTTTATGGGGCATATAGTGTGTCCAGTATTAGCTCCATCCCTCAGTTTCCTCCATTTAGGAGAGCTGGTCCATTATGAGCTGGGGACGTGTGACTCCTGCAGCCTCTCCACGCTGCCTCCCCTGTGGATGGTGTGGCTGTCCATTGGGGGCCTCACCAGGATCCTCTTTGTTGTCCTCCTCCTCCTGAGGTGGGCCTACAATCCCCACTGACAATGCCTGGCCCCTCATGATGGCCAAGTCGTGCAACACCCAGCACACCACAATGAACTTGGAAAGCTGTACAGGGGAGTATTGAAGGCTGCCTCCAGAGCAGCGCAGGCATGGGTCTGCCTGTAGGAGACGGCATATCTCTGTCAACACTTCCTTTCGGAAGCGCAGCCTTCTCACACACTGCTCCTCAGAGAGCTGGAGGTATCAGCGTTGGTGCCTTTAAAACCGTGGAGGATAAGCCCTCCTCCACAGATGTCTTCGGCCTCTCCTCATCCGTGGCCCAACATGGCCAAGAGACCTTGTTGTATCCTGACGCCGCCTTCCAACAACATGGAAGATGAAACACTGACGAACTAGTAATACCCTCATTAAATGTTTTCAGTGAAGATGTAAGGACACTGTAATGGCAGATAAAAGTACCACTTTCAAAACAGAACTTCACGGAGTGTGCTATGCACAAATGTTGCAATCAATGGCCTGCGAAGTAGGAGACTCCTCCCTCAAATTACATATGCCGCAAATACCGCCGACTGGACCGTGGGAACGCCTGTTTTTTCAGGTGTTTCCTGGGGCAGGCGTATAATGGGACGTTAGGGCCTAATTTTGCATCTGGAGCACTAACGGAGCATTGCACGATGATTGATGTCATGATCTCAGTGAACTAGAGAACGGTAAGATTTTGCACCGACACAAACTCTGAGCCAAATTTGCTGACCGGGCAGTAAAAGCTGGATGCCCGCCGTCACACTTAAAAACACCCTTTACCGCTCCTCCGGGGCGCTACCAGAGACACAAGGGAGTGGAAAATCCAGACCATAAAATTATATCGCGGAGAAGGAGGCCATTCAGCCCATCACACCTGTGCCGACCCTTTGAAAGTGCTAGCCAATTAATCCCACTGCCTTGCTCTTTCCCCATACACCTGCAAATTATTCCTTTTCAAGTATATATCCAATTCCCTGTTGAAAGTTGCCATTAACTCTTCTTCCACCACTACAGGGCAGTCCATCCAGATCATAACAACTCGCTGCTTAAAAAAAATCTCCTCATCTTCCTCCAATGGTAAAGAGCGCATTTTGTTGCCAATTATTTTAAATCTGTGTTCTCTGGTTACTAACCTTCTTGCCAGTGGAAACAGTTTCTCCCTATCTACTCTATCAAACCCCTCCTAATTTTGAACACCTCTATTAAATCGATTGAATGTGCTGTTAAATCAATGTACTACCAAGTGTCTGGTTCAATGTACTTCATTGGCTGAAAAGCGCTTTGAGACATCCGGTGGTCATGAAAGGCACTATATAAATGAAAATCTTTCTTTAAGGTTATCTTTCAAAGCTGATCATTCCCTACATGGCAAGTCTGGGATGACTCAGCAAGTAATAGTGCTGCTAAGATTGGCATCTTGCCATTCGGGGAGCCAATCTACAATACATTGGCCTGAGTTCATCTTACTGTTTCTAGTATAAATCCCATGAAGGATCACCAGAAATTATGGAGCAATTTTTGCTTTTTCTCACAAATGTTACAACTTTTTTGCGATAATTAAAACAAAGAAAGTGCAGTTTGAACTAGTCTGTCAATTATCAAAAAGTTAAATATGTGGAGTTGTTACAATGACTTCCGAGATGTCGTGTTAATTATTAAGCGCAACCAGAAAGTAATGGTAAAGAGCAGCTTGTGAGTATGTGTGTGTGAGCAAGTATGTGTGTGTGTGAGCATGTATGTGTGTGTTACGAGGTGTGTGTGTGTGTGTGTGTGTGTGTGAGCATGTATGTGTGTGTTACGAGGTGTGTGTGTGTGTGTGTGTGAGCATGTATGTGTGTGTTACGAGGTGTGTGTGTGTGCGAGCATATATATATGTGTTACGAGGTGTGTGTGTATTGCAAGGTAAGTGTGTGAGTCTATCTCGGCCCCACTGCTACAGCCTCCCTGCTAATCTAAATGTTGCTAAATATAGATTTCTGCATTGCAGATGCACAATCTTCACAGTCTGCTGTGCAGAAGACAGACTGGTAAAGCACATGAAATGGCCGTGAATTCCCCAACATCGGCAGGTGCTGTGCGGCAGCGGTCCGTGACGGCTGCTGGCCCCAGCCCGTCATGCAGAAATGATTTTACACTAATTGCCCCTGCCCAGCGCGTTTCTCAGCCAACTGAAGGAAGCCGGTCTGATGACATAATTTGATGACGCGTCATCAGCCAGTTTCCTTAAAGGGACTTATGCGCAAATTTACTTTGACAGTTGTGCTGTCAGTGTTCTACAGCATTGAGGTGGTGCAAACACTGACAAGCACTGCACAATATGCTTATGGGGGAAGTTACAGCACACAGAGAGGTTCTCTTCCCTTCCAATGGGTGAACGAGACATCCCCAGGAGATCAATGCAGCCTGGTTGCACATTGCACAGGACAACACAAGTAGGGATGTGGTCAGGAGGACCTGGCTGCAGTGGCATAAACCTTTCAATGATCTCAGTGGATCACGAAACATTACTACAAAGCTACACTCAACCTCATCCTGCTGTGTCTCTCCCCATCACTCTGCCTTCCACACCCTATTCCTACACATCCTTACTCACACCAACTTATCTTGCACCTCACCCATCCCTCTATCTACATTATCATTTCCCCATCTCACTAGCCACCCCTCACACCTCATCCTAGACCTATCATACCAACTAACAACACACAAGAGTAGGCATTTGGTTCTTTTAGCCAATGTTCATGTAAAGTTTCTGTAATGTTCTGTCAGACATTGAAACCTTTATTTCCAACACTTTGCGTTCTTGGACAGATTTGTGTGTATGTTTGGAAGTGGCTTAGTGAGTTGCAGTGAATGGTGAGACATAACAGTATCCCCCGCAATGATCATGAGTGTGAAAGGAATGGCTTGAGCATTGCAGGGATGCTTTATGTTGTTGGTGTGGGGTGGTGCAAACCTGGCGCATCATGTGGCAGCCACGGTATACAGCGTCAAGTGAAGTAAATCTGGCCATGGTGGGGCCATTCCTGGCCTCCCGGGCAGCAACGTGGTCGGGTGCTGATGCCCTGTGGATCATCAGTTGATTGCGGAGAATGTTGGTATTGTTGTTGGTGCTGCTGGTGTGCCGTTGGTGATGTTGGTGTTGGGGCTGAACATGGTGCGATTCTGAAGACCAAGGCGAGATAGTTTCAAGGGCACCGATGCTAATGTAATAGACAGCAGATGAACTTGAGATAACAGAAGCGATCTGTCAATGGTGAGAGAGATTGTTCCAATGAGGTGACACTGGATAGAGAGTTTGCTCCAAACACTTGCAAACTGCATAAAGTTAATTTTGCCTTCCAAATTCAGTAAGCAACAGCTTTTGATCTTGAAAAGTGGACAGCTATGAGATGGGAGCTTTTATGGCACAATTGCAGCTGTCAAGTAAAGAAATTAATTCATGGTCACACAACTCCCGACGTCCTTACCTGATGTGATCCCCAAGCAGCGTAAACCCCGTGGACAACCTGGTAAAATGGTAAGTTTAGCTCAAAATTCTTTTTAATAGGGTCTTAACAAGGTCATAACGACCTAAATTGCATCCTCTGGCGCTGCATGTCGAGTCTGTTCAGCATTGACAGACCTGACATCTGGGAAAGTAGTGCAGTGGCAGCTTGACAGCAGGGTCACAACCCGCTATGGTGCACATGCGCACGGCCTCACAGTAATCTGAAAGGTCTCGCGCAGGCCGCTCACCGGATTTTACACTGCACACACCGCGCATATGCAGAAATTTAAAGGGACCGCGCATTAAACGAAACAGGCTGCGCAGAACAAAGTGCCGCTCGCAGGGAACATTGCTCTGGACTACTGGCAGACCTCGCAACTGCAAATTGTTCAAGCTTCTTTTGATTCGTTTATTGAATAGAAGCCGCTCCCTGCTGTCTTTGTGGGGGAAAGGCACTGCCTGGAGTATTATTGGCGATACAGAACAGGAAAGTCACAGCATTGATTCCTAATCTGTGCTGAGTGAGTCTGTACTCCAGGGAAAAGAAAGCAAGGTTCTCCTCCCTAGTTACTATCCAATCACCCCTGATGGCCTTGGAAGGGGTACAATGCAGATTGAGCAGAATGATACCGGTTCTAAAAGAGTTAAATTATGAGGACAGATTGCATAAACTTGTATTCATAAGAACATAAAAACATAAGAATTAGGAACAGGAGTAGGCCATCTAGCCCCTCGAGCCTGCTCCGCCATTCAACAAGATCATGGCTGATCTGGCCGTGGACTCAGCTCCACTTACCTGCCACTTACCTATTCCCTTGAATGTAGAAGATTAAGTGATGAATAATTGAGGTGTTTAAGATGATTAAAGGAATTGATAGGGTAGATAGAGAGAAACTATTAGTGGGAAGAGTTTAGAACAAGGGGGCATAACATTAAAATTAGAGCTAGGCGGTTCAGGGGTGATGTCAGGAAACACTACTTCACACAAAAGTTAGTGAAAATGTGTAACTCTCCCCAAAAAGCTGTTGAGATTTCAAAATTGAGATTGATGGATTTTTGTTAGGCAGGGATAAAGGTTACAGAACTGAGGCGGGTAAATGGAGTTAAGATACAGAGCAGCTATGATCTAATTGAATTCTGGAACAGGCTCAAGGAGTTGAATGGCCTCCTCCTGCTCCTATGATGTAAAAAAAGTGTTTGTTGAAATCAGGTGAAGACAGGTTTGGGTTCAGATGTGATGCACCCATAGTGTAATAGCCTGCCTATAATTGCTTCTAGGCTACCCACAGAGAATTGGCGTTTGAGACAATTGTCGAGTCCAGAGCCCCGATGTAACTGTAAACCAGCAAGAGCAGAGGTGTGAAATGGGAAGAAATTGGAAGCTAGCTGTGACTGTGCTTCACCAAAGTGAATGGATTTTTGTAAATGTGTTGTACAGAGAATAATTAATGACAACTTCTCGACAGTAATCCAATTGAAGGATTCAGATTATATTGGAAACCTTGCCAGTAAAGCCCAAACAGTCCTTTCATTATCTGAAGCCAATTATAATAACATGTACAGGGCAGTGAACTTTCTTTGAAAGTATTTTTTGCAGAACTGGAATATCCTTTTTCCACTTCTGTTTGAAGATGCTAGAGCTAAACTACAGAGAGCGGGACTGCAGGATTTAAGGATAGAATGAATTTTGTGACACAGGGATGGCGCTCGACTATGGGTGAAAAACAGGTAACGTGACTGCAGTGCGCACCCAAAGAGGTCAGTTGAGGATTCCCCAAAATGGTTCTCGATCCTCATCCTAATAATGGCACCAAGATACTGGGGATATGTCGCACCTCCTGTCGCAGCTCACCGCTCCCCGCAGGACCAATTCGGACCGTGTGCCTCACCGGCAGCGGCCATTAGATAGGTCCTGGGAGGGGGTGGCATAGGGCGATGGCAGGCCAGCAGAAGCTCACAGTACTGCCATAGAATTGGGAGGTGTACGCCTGCTTCCATCCAGTGGCCCTTTAAGGTTAGTCCGCTGCAGAAGTGCTCCGTCCAGTCTTTGACGAATATTGCAGAAGGGTCCCGGAACAAGCGCATATTTAAATCGTACCAATGCTGCTTTCAGGGAGCCGCCAGGGATGCCCAAAAACTGCGAGGACGAATAGAGCGGGACCATAAATCGTTGACATTAATTGCCTTTAATCAGGAACGACTCCTGGGCTGGGCTGGGCGAGAGCTCGGCTGGGTGAGGGCTGGGCGAGAGCTGGGCTGGGCTGGGTGAGAGCTAGGCTGGGCGAGAGCTGGGCTGGGCTGGGTGAGGGCTGGGCGAGAGCTGGGCTGGGCGAGAGCTGGGCTGGGCTGGGCTGGGTGAGGGCTGGGTGAGAGCTGGGTGAGGACTGGGCGAGAGCTGGGCTGGGCTGGGTGAGGGCTGGGTGAGAGCTGGGTGAGAGCTGGGCTGGGTGAGGGCTGGGTGAGAGCTGGGCTGGGTGAGGGCTGGGCGAGAGCTGGGCTGGGTGAGGGCTGGGTGAGAGCTGGGCTGGGTGAGGGCTGGGCGAGAGCTGGGCGAGAGCAGGGCTGGGCTGGGCTGGGCTGGGTGAGGGCTGGGCGAGAGCTGGGCTGGGTGAGGGCTGGGTGAGAGCTGGGCTGGGTGAGGGCTGGGCGAGAGCTGGGCTGGGTGAGGGCTGGGTGAGAGCTGGGCTGGGTGAGGGCTGGGCGAGAGCTGGGCGAGAGCAGGGCTGGGCTGGGTGAGGGCTGGGCGAGAGCTGGACTGGGCTGGGTGAGGGCTGGGTGAGAGCTGGGCTGGGCTGGGCTGGGTGAGAGCTGGGCTGGGTGAGGGCTGGGCGAGAGCTGGGTGAGGGCTGGGTGAGAGCTGGGCTGGGTGAGGGCTGGGCGAGAGCAGGGCTGGGCTGGGCTGGGTGAGAGCTGGGCTGGGCTGTGTGAGAGCTGGGCTGGGTGAGGGCTGGGCGAGAGCAGGGCTGGGCTGGGTGAGGGCTGGGCGAGAGCTGTGCTGGGCTGGGCTGGGCGAGAGCTGGGCTGGGCTGGGTGAGGGCTGGGCGAGAGCTGGGCTGGGCTGGGTGAGGGCTGGCCTGGGCTGTGGAGGGAGCTGGAAAGTAAACCCTGTTATTGTTTAGTTCATCGCTGTACTTAAAACGCAACTACCGTGGTGAATAAACCGGACTTATTTTAACCACTAAAGCTTTGGTTTGCATGTCGAATGGTGCACTGGGTCCTGGGCTTGCTTCAACTTATTACAGTGGGTATTCCCATCAAGTTTCTGCGAGATTGGGAATCCTGGTGACTTTTGAGAAAAGGTGTGCATGTGTGATTAATGTGTGAGAATCATCAAATCATCAACAATAACATTCGAGTAACAGTCTGTTTGCTTTCCAGTTGACGTAGGAAGGTGCTGCACTGCGAGGAAGGATGTGTCAGGTGGCCAATTGTAGGGGTGTAGGGGTGGGACGATTGGAGGTGGGAGGTCATGCGATGAAACATCCTGGAATGTGTTCAACCAGAGTTGCCAACCTTGGCAGTATTGTATTCCATGAGTGAACAGCCTACTGATACTTGCTTTTTCGGCTCACACAGGAACAGCCATTTGGGCGGAATACTGGAGTGACACTGCAGGAAAGGGAAGAAAACCGGGCAAAAAGCGATGCACTGGATCAGTAATCTGTTGTATTGCCCTCTTGTGCTTTCTGATGAAACACAGAGAAAGATAACTCCTGGTGTCATGACAACCAGCAGAGCCAATTTACACAGCATGCAATTACCAATTTCCCTGAGCCAGATTATTGAAAGCAATATATGTTGTTTGTGCAGAAGCTTGACACATATAAGCAGTAAAACGGAAGAAAAATAGCTATTAAGCACTTCCAAGGGTAGGGAAAGCTTTATAGCTGTCTGCTGTGAGATACTCAAAGATAGAACTTGCATTTGTAAAGTGTTTTTCATGACCGTAGGATGTCCCAAAACACTCACTGCTGCAATGTAGGGAAACTCAGCAGTCAATTTTCACACAGCAAACTGTTTCTTGAGAGATAAATATTGGCCAGGACACCAGGGACAATTCCCCTGCTCGTTAGTGCTCTTATTAATTAGCCTGGGGAGGAAGAGGCTGCCTACGTTATATCCTCCCTTCCTTTTCTTGTTCCTCAACTTCCTGTTGCACTTCCTCCTCCACTTCCTCGTGCTCCTGCTCCACAGCTCCTAGCCTGAGAGGTGGTAGCAAGGGCTGTTCCCTCATAAAGCACCGGTTGTGCAGTGTGCAGCACACTACCACAAATCTTGATACCCGCTCAGACCAGTGCCGCAGGGCTCCTCCAGAGTGCTCCAGGCAGAGGGAGAGTTGCTTGAGGACGCCGATGGTGTGCTCCAAAATGTTCCTTGTGGCAGCATAGCTCTCATTGTATGCCTACTGTGCACATGTGTGTGGGTTCTGGACCGGAGTCATGAAACAGGTGAAGAGTGGATAACCCTTGTAGCCCAGTACCCAGCCTCTAACTTGCCGTGGTGGGTTAAATGCAGCTGATACAGAGGACTGCCACAGAATGAAGGAATAGTGACTACTGCCTTCATGATGCGCTGCCTGTGGCCACACACGAGCTGCACATTGAGGGAGTGGAATCCCTTTCAGTTCAGGAAAATGGCAGAGTTGACATGAGGCGCATGCAAAGCAGTGTGCATGCCGTCGTTGGTACCCTGCACCTTGGGGAAGCCTGCAATCCGGGAAGACCCTCATGCTTGCTCTGCCCGCTTGTCTCTGAGATTGTATAAGGAGCGCCTCAGTGACCTCCTGTGGAAATGTACTTTTAAAGTTGCATTTCCTGTTACATGTACCCTTTGGCAATGAAACAAAATGGAGTCCCGGTCCTCCCAGAAGCCCCTGCAGCGAACAGTCTGCTTCTGCATAAACATGCTAACCTTGACTGAAACTGCTGATAGCTGATTAATTGAGAAAAGCAGGAGCCATCTGTATGAGCGAGGAAACCTTGAATATACCCACCCAGCCGGAGGCTTAACCACCAGATAACAGAAAGAATGTCCTGTTGGAATAAGTACTACCCATTGTACTCCCCTGTACTACTAATAACCTGTTGCTATGCTAAATCTTAGAAGGACTAGATTAAGGTTGTACAGATACGTAAAGACTCAAACAAATATGTGGTACTAATTAAATTGGAGAACTCTTTATCTGTATTTGCTGACCGTAAGGGCAGAACCGATACACGTGATGGAACCATAACTTGTTTGTTCTACTGTATAAAGATATTGTAAATCTGTACCACTGTGGGAGTCTTCGCTTAGCCTTTGACTGAGCGAGACTCTTCCTTGCTGCAAGTAAAACTTATTGAGGAACATCTACCGGAGCTGATTGTGTCAGAGTCTTATATTGAGAGTCGAGATTTCGACACACCCTTATGCAGCTGTGTACTGCAAACTGTGAGATGTTGCTTATATCTCCAGCAGCAGCCTGGAAGGAGCCAGGCGCATAAAAAGTTAAGGGTTACAGTCAGCCTGACAGCCACAGGCAATGCTGTCCTTGGCCCCTTTGTGGTTTCAGTTGTGGATGTAGCAGTTGGTACATTTCAGTCACAACCTCTTTAGTGAAGCGAAGATGTCTCGTGCATTGACCTTCACTTAAGTTCAGGTAAGAATATTGTTCCCTGTCCACCCTCAATGGGCATGGCCTCCTGTGGAGAGTTCTTCTCCCCCTCCTCCCTCTTCTAACAGCATGTCCTGCTCTGCGTGGCCTCTCTTCATTTTCCCAGTCAAGCTCAATTCCCAAAGGAAGCCCTACCAAGCCACTCATGTCTGGAAGCAACTTGTTCCAGCACAACCTCGTAAATGACCCAAAAAGAACTTCAGCACCAGCCAAACCGTCCCCTGTGGAGTATTACAACTTTAGACAACTAGAATAAAGCTCCAAAAATGCGCAGAATTGCATCAGCAGCCAGAAGAAATAATCCAGCAAACTAACCTGTAAGTAGTTCATGATCACTTTTAGCAGCACTGTTGGGGGGGGGGTCCATCATGCTATTTAACGTCGTGTAGAGCTGTGGGAGGTTAAGAGAGGGCATTGCCTGCAGTGTGGAGCTTGAAAATGGCAGCGCCGACGTCAAATCAGTGTTGACAAATCTGGCATCCGCCACACTTCCCGTCAGTTGTGTGCACTGCCATTGTGGACGCAATTTTCAACCTTTAGTGGGCCTCATCGAAAACCAGGGGCCAGATTCTCCTCTGCGGTCCAAACCAAAATAGCAATGGAGAATGAAGCAAAATCTGGTGGTGAAGCCTACTGGCTGGACCATGGCGTTCCAAATCAGCATTGCACACTGATTGTCTACATAATGGACCTGCTCTGCATGCTGCCGGCGATTGCTAAGTGCGTGCACGCACACTACTGTACCAAGATGGCGTCCGGCGTAATTCCCGTCAGAAGTGTGCACGTGCATCTGGAACCCGATTTTCGACCTTCAGGAGGCCAATTTGCACCTATAAAAAACAGATGCTACAGAACTTAATTTCTCCTCTGTAATATATTTGCTTCATCGGTTCTTTGCTTAAGCATTCATAGCAACACATTACTATTAAGAACCAGTTGGTTTATTAGCAAAGTTTAACAATCACACTGCACATTACCAGTTCATCCACTAGGCTCACAACCGCACGCCTCATCGTGGATCCCCCTAAACCCAACTGGCTGGGGTTTTATTGAGTTTTGTGAGCATCACGTGACTGGCTAAGCCACTCACAATGCAACAGCTCTACAACTATTTTTAGTTGAAACTATAAATCAAGTGCCGCCTTATTAAAGGGCCACTAAAACCGACAAATTAAATAAATTAAACTTTTAACATTAGTGGATCAAGTTAAATTTGGTTGCCGGGGGTGATGATGCACTCCAGTCCCTCTGGCGCCCACCTCTCGCAGAAGGCCGCGAGCGTACCGATGGACACTGCGTGCTCCATCTCCAGGGACACCCTGGCTCGGATGTAACCGTGGAAGAGAGGCAGGCAGTCGGGCTGAACGACCCCCTCGACCGCCCGCTGCCTGGACCAGTTAATGGCCCCCTTGGCAGTGCCCAGGAGCAGTCCTACGAGGAGGCTTTCCGACCTGCCAGCTCCCCTCCGCACAGGGTGCCCAAAGATCAGGAGCGTGGGACTGAAGTGCAACCAGAATTTGAGGGGCAGCCCCTTCAAATAATGGAATAAGGGCTGCAACCTCACACATTCAACATAAACGTGGAACACGGACTGCTCCAGACCGCAGAAGCTGCAGGCGCAACAGCTCTACGATGCTGTAGAAAACAAAATGAACAGTTAAATCAAGTGCCCCCTGATCTGGGGGACACTCCAAACGCTTATCAAGGCCCTTTTTTGTTTTTTTTTCTTTTTTGTGTTTTTTGTGGTTTTTTGGGGGGTTTTTTGGGCACTAAAGCCATACATTATACAAGTGCCCCCTTTAAAAGGGGAGGGGGACACTAACACCCAGCAATAAAAACAATTTAAACTTTAAAACAGTTAAAATCAATTTAAAGTTTGGTTGCCGGGGGTGATGATGCACTCCAGTCCCTCCGGCGCCCACCTCTCGCGGAAGGCCACGAGCGTACCGGTGGACACCGCGTGCTCCATCTACAAGGACACCCTGGCTCGGATGTAACCGCGGAAGAGAGGCAGGCAGTCGGGCTGAACGACCCCCTTGACCGCCCGCTGCCTGGACCTGCTGATGGCACCCTTGGCCGTGCCCAGGAGCAGTCCTACGAGGAGGTCCTCGGACCTACCCGCTCCCCTCCGCACAGGGTGCCCAAAGATCAGGAGTGTGGGACTGAAGTGCAACCAGAATTTCAGGAGCAGCCCCTTTAAATATTGAAACAGGGGCTGCAACCTCGCACATTCAGCAAAAACATTGAACACGGACTCCTCCAGGCCTGGGAGCCCGTGAACCGGCTTAAAAATTTATTGCACGGGACTACTCCGTGCACCACCCTCCAGGCCAAGTCCCCGATAAACAGTGGGAGGACTCCCGCGTAGAGTGCCCTCCATCGGGGACCCCCGCCTCCTCCGGACGGCAAGATGATGCGCCATGGCGTGTCCGGACGGCAGACGAGGATGGCAAAGTTGAGAGTGTGCAGGAGCAGCCCGTACAGGAAACCCCTCCGCGCAGAACTGCAAGGCACGGAGGGGATTTCCCCGAGGCGGCTCAAGTTGTGAGGCGCCGGCTCCCGAGGGAGGTTTCGGGGCTTGGCGCCGATGAGGAATTCCGTCCGGACGCACCTAACGGAGTCAGGGCCCAGAGCTGTTTTTAGCGACTCCATGGCATTGGCCACGCGCCGGATGTTGGCCCACGATAGGCGCCGTGCCAGCACGTCTGGGCAACAGCTCTACAAACCTGTGAGCATACTCACAGGTGCATACATCACTCTATAACCTGTGCCATGCTAAATGCCACCACATTTCAGATGAAGGTGATTGCCTTGGCAATAGGCAAAAACTGAACCAGAGATTGATGAACATACAAATGTCCAAAGGCAGGAAGGACTTTCCAAACTCAGAGTGAACAGCAGTACAGTTGGCGCTGGCATGGGGAAGAGTTACTCACCCACCACACATGGGTTCAAGTGCTGCAGAGTGTGGAGAGGATGCAAAAGAAAGGAAATCAATAATTAAAAGCAGGAATGAATGATGAGGCTAAATGTTTGCTGCTGCAGATGTGGATAAATACATTTGCGCAGTTTTTCTTTTCCAATGTGACCAAATCGCTGCATCTTTTAAATGAATGCAGGCTGTGTGATCATTCTAAGCCTGTGTCTGCTGCAGCATCCTGTGCAAATTGGACTCTATACACCTGCAGTAAAAATAAATTACAGCCTGTGTGAATATATTTTACTCTCTTCCCATATACATAATTTCTGCTGCATCTGTATGTTCAGAGTCTGACTCAGCCTCTGCTGTCCTCATGGGATATTTTTCCAGCTGTCAAAATCACTTTTTACATCCCTTTGTCTTCACAGAGCAAATCCAATTTCCACTCTGCTGCTCTGTATCCTAACTCGCACCAAGTCCCGTTCACCCACACCCTTGTGCTCGCTCGCTTACACTGGCTCCCGGTATTCTCATCATTGTTTTCAAACCCCTTCATGGCCTCCTCCTTCCCTATCTCTGTAAGCTCCTCCAGCCCTACGAACTGCTGAGGTCTCTGCGCTCCTCCAATTCTGGCCTCCTGACCTCCTCTACCTTTCTCTTGTTCTCCCCTCCCCCAAAGATGGTACACAGGCAGTGGCCTCCTTCTGGTACCCTTACCCAAGGGGTCACTCTGCCTCCGTGAGCCCAGCCATTGAGCGTCTGAGGATAATTTAACCATGATGCATGTGTGAATGATTAAAGTGCCACCTGGTGGAGAGGATCAGAACAACGCCACAATAATTCCGAATACTTGAGGACAGAGCCACGTGGTGGCTGTGATCTGGTCCAACACTATAAGATACAGTACTGTTTAATGCAGCACAATGCGGCAACAGTAATGTTAATGGTCTGCGAAAAAAAACAGGGGCATTCAGTAACGCTTTGTGGAGTTGCACATGTGCTTTGCTCCTAAATCTACTATAAAACCATTACAGTAATATTTTCTTTAAATGCTAGCAGTTAATGTCAGGCTGCAATTTAATCCTGTGTCCATAACCTTGGTGTCAAATTTGACCCTGAAATGAGCTTTGACCACATATTCGCAGTATAACTAAGACCGCCGATTACCACCTCCGTAACATCACCCGTCTCCACCCCTGCCTCAGCTCATCCGTTGCTGAAACCCTCACCTCTGTTACCTCTAGACTTGACTATTCCAAAGCACTCCTGGCTGCCCTCCCACATTCTACCCTACGTAAACTAGAGGTCATCCAAAACTCGGCTGTCTGTGTCCTAACTCGCACCAAGTCCCGCTCACCCATCACCCCCTGTGCTCGCTGACCGACATTGACTCCCAGTTAAGCAACACCTCGATTTCAAAATTCTCATCCTTGTTTTCAAATCCCTCCATGGCCTCGCCCCTCCCTATCTCTGTAATCTCCTCCAGCTCCACAACCCCCCGAGATGTCTGCGCTCCTCTAATTCTACCCTCTTGAGTATCACTGATTATAATCGCTCCACCATTGGTGGCCGTGCCTTCTGTTGTCTAGGCCCCAAGCTCTGGAATTCCCTGCCTAAACTTCATCTCTCTAACTCTCTTTCCTCCTTCAAGACGCTCCTTAAAAACTACCTCTTTGATCGAGCTTTTGGTCACCTGCCCTAATTTCTCCTTATGCGGCTCGGTGTCAAATCTTTTGTCTCATAATATTCCTGTGAAGCGCTGTGGGACATTTCACTACGTTAAAGGCGCTATATAAATACAAGTTGTTGTTATGTTCATGGCAATATAATTGAACCACTAGCGTTTCATTTTTGTTTGCATCATCTTCAGGGTTACTCTGAATGACTTTATACCTGTCTGCATCAATCAGCATCAGCTCTTGCTCAGTTTTATTACAGTTCTTATATGTCCAACACACGTCTTTCCTCAGCTCAGTTGGCAACTCTCTGGGCTCTCAGTCAGATGGTGCAAGTCCCACTCCCACAGGAATGCCTAAACTGGGCGACTTTACAGGATGTTTTTTGTATTATTGGCCCAGATGTTGCTGGTGCGGTGCATCTTGTGGCGTGCCTCATTAGTTAGATTTTTTCCCTCATCATTCAGCTCAAATTATTTTTGTCCTGCAAGTTCCCACATTACAACAGTGACTACACTCCAAGGACTGGGTTTTCGGCTTTGATGATTTCGGGGCGGTAACGGCGGCGGGGCGGGAAAGTTAGCGCCCGGAAACAGTTTGCGCCTCAGTCAGTAACATTGGGCGGCTGGGCCCTGCGTCAGGGGGCGCAGCCCTAAGGGAGGCGTTGCACCCCTCTCTTGGGGCGTTAGGATGGGAAAATCCCGAGCTAAAGAGCCGGGCCGGGAGCGCTCCCAGAGATGCCTGGGGGTCGGGGGGTGGGGGGAACCTAAAATAAATACCACAAAAACATTCCCAAAACATTGTCCACGCCACGACAACATAAATCACAAAAAAAATTAAAATAAAAAATCACACTTACCTTAGGCGTCCATTGCCGACCTCTCCGCTGTCGGTATCGTTGAACCGTCTTATTTCCCAGGCGGTCACTGCGGGGCGCGCTTCGGGGCGGACGGGTCAGGCAAGAATCAAAACTCGCGCCGATGTCGCAACCGGGGGCGTTACACACCGGGCGCAGCTCTTCCGGGCCGTGCTGCTCAGCGCACGCCACTAAATCAGAGCCGAGGATCGCCGCGGGGCACTGGAGACTGACCGCCCGCCCAGAACACCTCACCCCCGCCATTGCCGCCGCTCCGGGGCGAGAAACGGAGCGCAGAAGACCCAAAAGTCAAGCCCCAAAAGTACTTAATTGGCTGTAAAGCGCTTTGTGACGTCCTGAAAGCCGCTGTATAAATACAAATCTTTATTTTTCTTTCTTTTGCTGCAAGAGCAAGCTGATAACAGCGTGATGAATGATGGGACTAACAATCTATCTCCTGAACCAATGAGATTTAAGGATTGAGGAATCCCTGAGGAACGGCAGAAAAGGAAATTGTGAATTCGAGTGAAATCAGGTACAGAAAACGATATAAGGAGGGGGAAAGAAAGACTGGATTAAGAGAGGAAAAAAGAAATAGAAAGGAATGTAAGAATAATATTTAAATTTTAAAAAATCTCTAGGAACATTTTACTACCTGTAGGAATGAGATTCCAGGGTACTTACGCTGTTAAGTTCTAGACCTAACTTTCCATGGTGACTTTAATTGACAATTAATGGGTAAATGCCGCAATTTCATGAAACTCACGGGGAGGTTGCGGGGGTGCTGCTGTTTCCGCGAGGCTAATGGAGGAGTAAATTGTGGGGATTCGCATTTCACGGGGTATCTCTTCCTCGCCTCAGGGTGCTGTGTTATATACACAACAATTAGTGCGCATTTAGCTTGCTGTTATTTTGGCAGCAAGTTCTGGGCCGTTATTTGTTCTCGGGTTGTGGCTGATGCTGGCCAGGCTGCATCTATTGGCTGTCTCTAATTGTTCAGAGGCGATGCGGTTCTTAGGATCCCATGGCACCATATGAAGTAGAGCGGGAAGTTTGCAAAGAATCCTGGTGAGCATCCCTCCCTCAATCAACACCACTGAGCAATATAACTGGTCATTGCATATAGAATTACTGGCACAGCAATAACTAATATCAGTTGTTCCAAAATTAAAATGTGGCTTTACAGAATATAAATTCTACTCATTAAATAATCCCTCGAATCATATGACAATACTTTTTCGTAGTGATGATATCACCATTTGAAAGTACCATTAAAATTGTTATACCACAATATAAAATTATAAAAACATAGAAACATAGAAATTAGGTGCAGGAGTAGGCCATTCGGCCCTTCGAGCCTGCACCGCCATTCAATAAGATCATGGCTGATCATTCAACCTCTTTCCTGCTTTCTCTCCATACCCCTTGATCTCTTTGACCGTAAGGGCTATATCTAACTCCTTTTTGAATATATCTAACAAACTGGCCTCAACAACTTGCGGTAGAGAATTCCACAGGTTAACCACTCTCTGAGTGAAGAAGTTTCTCCTCATCTCGGTCCTAAATGGCTGACCCCTTATTCTTAGACTGTGACCTCTGGTTCTGGAACTCCCCAGCAACGGGAACATTCTTCCTGCCTCTAATCTGTCCAATCCCGTCAGAATGTTATATGTTTCTATGAGATCACCTCAAATTCTTCTAAACTCCAGTGGATACAAGCCCAGTCGATCCAGTCTCTCCTCATATGTCAGTCCTGTCATCCCGGGAATCAATCTGGTGAACTTTCACTGGACTCCCTCAATAGCAAGAATGTCCTTCCTCAGATTAGGAGACCTAAACTGAACATAATATTCCAGGTGTGGCCTCACCAAGGTTCTATACAACTGCAGTAAGACCTCTCTGCTCCTATACTCAAATCCTCTTGCTATGAAGGCCAACATGTCATTTGCCTTCTTCACCGCATGCTGTACCTGCATGCCAAACTTCAATGACTGATATACCATGACACCCAGGTCTCGTTGCACCAACCCTTTTCCTAATCTGTCACCATTCAGATAATATTCTGTCTTCCTGTTTTTGCCACCAAAGTAGATAACCTCACATTTACCCACATTATACTGCATCTGCCATGCATTTTCCCACTCACCTAACCTGTCCAAGTCACCCTGCAGCCTCTTAACAACCTCCTCACAGCTCACACCCCCACCCAGCTTAGTGTCATCTGCAAATTATATTAAAAAAGAGTATATAGGGATTCACACATAAAGAAAGACTTGCATTTATATAGTTCCTTTCACAACCACCAGACGTCTCAAACCACTTTAGAGGCAATGAAGCTCTTTTGGAGTGTTGTAATGTAGGAAATCCATCACACATCTAAAACATCGCACCACGCCCCTGGAGCACAGTACAGCTTTATTCTTCATTTATAGCTTTCCAAAATAATCTATAAACAATCGACCTGATAGAGGTCATTAAGATTATGAAAGGATTTGATCGGGTAGACATGATCTTTCCACTTGTAGGGGAGGCCAGAACTGGGGGCCATAAACAATGTTCCGTCTGATTTATTCTGGATGCGCGACACCTTTAAGCTTTTGTGCATGTACGGTTTTTCCATTGAGAAACCAGCAAGTGGCCTGCACGGGAGCCTCAGACAGCATGGGCCATAAGTATAACATAGTCACTAATAAGTCCAATCGGGAATTCAGGAGAAACATCTTTACCCGGAGAGGGGTGAAACCCACTTCTTTGACCAAGATTTTTTGGCCGTAATTTCTTCTTATGTAGCTCGGTGTCAAATGTATTTGTTTTGTCTTATTAATACTTCTGTGAAGCGCCTTGGGACATTTTACTACGTTAAAGGCGCTACATAAATAAAGGTTGTTGTTGTTGAATGTGGAACTCGCTTACATAAGAAGTAGTTGAGGTGAATAGCATAGATAAATACATGAAGGAGAAAGGGATAGCGTTAGAAAAGTAGGGTGAGAGAAGGCTTGTGTGGAGCATAAACATTGGCGTGGACCTGTTGGGCTGAATGGCTTGTTTCTGTGCTGTTCATTCTCGGTAATTCTATGAGCCATGAGCATAGTAGTACAATACTCCCTACACCATTAATAGCCAATAAAAGACAACTGATAATGATCTGTAATAGAATGAATTTTTTAAATTTAAACAGTAAATACATTTTAAACACTGTCCATCAGCTGGTCTCAGCATTTCTCAACGTCCCAAGGCCTTTCACAGGAGCGGGCATCAAATAAAATTTGGCACATAAGGAGATATTAGGACAGGTGACCAAATGCTTGGTCAAAGAGGTAGATTTTAAAGGAGAGAGAGATGGAGAGGTTTAGCGAGAAAAGTCCAGAGCTTAGGGCCTAGGCAGCTGAAGCCACGGCCGCCAATGGGGGAATGATGAAAATTGGGGATATGCAAGAGGCCAGAATTGGAGGAGTGCAGATATTTTGGAGGGTTGTAGGGCTGGAGGGTTCCAATATTTGAAGGGGCTGCTCCTCAAATTCTGGCTGCACTTCAGTCCCACGCTCCTGATCTTTGGGCATCCTGTGCGGAGGGGAGCGGGCAGGTCAGAAGGTCTCCTCGTAGGACTGCTCCTGGCCCTGGCCGAGGGGGTCATTCAGCCCGACTGCCTGCCTCGCTTCCACGGTTACATTCGAGCCAGAGTGTCCCTGGAGATGGAGCACGTGGTGTCCACCGGTATGCTCGCGGCCTTCTGCGAGAGGTGGGGGCCGGAGGGACTGGAGTGCATCATCACTGCAACCAAATTTTAATTTGAACCATTATTGTAAAAAATTAGTTTGTTTAATTTGTCGGTTTTAGTGCGACTTTAAAATAAGGGGGCACTTGATTTATTGTTTTACCAAATAGTTGTAGGATTGGAGGAAGTTACAGAGCTAGGGAGGACTCTTTTTTGCCTTGCATCTTTTTCAGGGCGGGAACTACTCTGCGACTGGCTGTGGCTTGGCATCTCTATCATTTCTAGTTGGCAGTGTTGTGCAACATGCAGCAGACAGCGATAATCTTGGAGCCCCTGGTAGGGTTGTACTATAAAACGCCTCCTGATTTGTCCAAACATTCAAAGCTGCTTCAAGATTAATCATCATCATCATAGGCAGTCCCTCGGAATCGAGCAGGACTTGCTTCCACTCCCAAAGTGAGTTCTTTGATGGCTGAACAGTCCGATACGAGAGCCACAGACCCTGTTGCAGGTGGGACAGACATTCGTCGAGGGAGGGGGTCGGTGGGGCTGGTTTGCCGCGCGCTCCTTCCGCTGCCTGCGCCTGGCCTCTTCACACTCTTTGCGTTGAGACTCAAAGAGCTCAACGCCCTCCCGGATGCACTTTCTCCACCTCGGGCGATCTGCGGCCAGGGTCTCCCAGGTGTCAGTGGTGATGTCGCACTTTACCAGGAAGGCTTTGAGGGTGCCCTTATAACGTTTCCGCTGCCCACCTTTGGCTCGTTTACCATGAAGGAGCTCCAAATAAAGCATTGCAAGATTAATATACTCAATAAATATATCGGTGGCTGTTGAACCTCACTATACCTGCATTCATCTGGTGTCTATGGTTATCACAAGGGCTTCAGAAGGCCTTCAAGCAGCCAACATTCAAGTTTAGCATTCTTTTCAAATAATCCAGGCTCAGAGCTGTAAAAAAAGACTTGCATTTATATAGTGCCTTCCAATTAAGTACTTTATTGAAGAAGTGTAGTTATTGTTGGAACAGTCACATATTGAATACTGCATTAATTTCTTGTCTCTAAGATGGGGAAAACATTTAAGCTGTGGAAGTAATGGAAAGAAGTCTGTTGTCTAGTGTCAGAGGATTGAGTTGTGAGAAAAGCTTGGAGAAACTATTTGAAAGGAGGTGAACAAGAGGGGATTTTATTAAATTATACAAGATATAGTAAGTGACATAGAAAAGTTTAACGTAGAGTCCTATTCATTGTAATGGTGACCATCAAACCATTTGGTTCACTAATGGCCTTTGGGAAAGAAATCTGCTGTCCTTACCCGGTTTGGCCTACATGTGACTCCAGACCCACAGCAATGTGATTGACCCGTAAGTGCCCCTTGAAATGGCCTAGCAAGCCACTCCATTGTACCAAACCACTATGACAAAGTCACTGTGGGAATATCTTCACCACACGGGCTGCAGCGGTTCAAGGCGGCAACTAACCACCACCTTCTCAAAGGGCAATTAGGGATGGGGAATAAATGCCGGCCTTGCCAGCGACGCCCACATCCCATGAATGAATTTTTTAAAATTCATTAAACCATGACTGTAGGATAAGTGGTACATAGAGACAAAACAGTACAAGGCAAGCTCAGGACTGATGTTACGCAGCGAGTCGTTATGATCTGGAATGCACTGCCAAAAAGGGTGCTGGAAGCGGATTCAATAGTAACTTTCAAAAGGGAATTGGATATATACGTGAAAGAGTAAGATTTGCAGGGCTATGGGAAAGAGCAGGGGAGTGGGACTAATTAGATAGTTCTTCAAAGAGCCGGCACAGGCATGACTGGCCAGATAGCCAGCATGTGGCCACGTATCGATGAGGAAGTCCCATGCAGGCCGCTCACCAGCTGTTGCCACTGGAAGATACCGTGCAGCAAATTTAATGGGACCCCACACAAAAAGTATTAGAGGGAACGTTGCTCTCTACCTCTCTTTCCTCCTTTAAGTCGCTCCTTAAAATCTATCTCTTTGACCAAGCATTTGGTCTTCTGCCCTAATTTCTCCTTATGTGGCTCGAAGTCTTATAATATTCTTGTGAAGCACCTTGGGGCGTTTACACTTCGTTAAAGGCGCTATATAAATACACGTTGTTGTTGGTTTAAGAAGAAGGCACACTTCTCTGGGAATGGACAATAAATATGACCTTGTCTGCATCACCCACATGCTGAGACCAAATTTTTTTTTAAAGTAAGTCAGCATCTGTAAAGGTGAAAGAGGTTTCCACCCAAGTTACAATCCTTCTTCCAAACATGCTCTGACAGTCATGAAGAGTTATACTTCTATTCTGAGTCAGACGGTTGTGGGTTCAAATCCCACTCCAGAGACTTGAGCACATAAATCTAGGCTGACACTCCCAGTGCAGTGCTGAGGGAGTGCTGCACTGTTGGAGATGTCATCTTTTGGATGAGATGTTAAACCGAGGCCCCGTCTGCTCTCTCAGGTGGATGTAAAAGATCCCATGACACGAGTTCAAAGAAGAGCAGGGGAGTTATCCCCAGTGTCTTGGCCAATATTTATCCCTCAATCAACATAACAAAAACAGATTATCTGGGTCATTATCACATTGCAGTTTGTGGGAGCTTGCTGTGCGCAAATTGGCTGCCGCGTTTTCCACATTGCAACAGCGACTACACTCCAAAAGTACTTCATTGGCTGTAAAGCGGTGGTCTTGAAAGGCGCTATATAAATGTAACTCTTTTTTTCCAAGGTGACTGTGGTTGAAGAAAGCCATTCAGCCCATCTTCGTCCATCCATCCAGGAATATCCCAATGTCCTCCCTCCCAACAGAGCATCCACATGTTTGTGAAATGATTGCAGAGCTTTCGCCTCCACTGCTTTATCTGGAAGTTTAATCTACACGTTGATCACTCTGTGTGTGAAGAAGAATTTCCTGATTATCACTCCTTAAATGACTTTTTACCTGTTTGAACCCCTACTTTAAGACATCCTAATTTAAAGTCATGCTAAGTACTTTGCGGGCCACTCAGCCCATCAGCAGCCAGTTCTGACCAAAGGTGATATCTGAAACACTCCATCGAGCCTTTCTCTTTGCAGAGGCTGACGGACTTGCTCTTTTACTCTTTTATTTCTATATATTCACCTCAGATTTGTTCCGTTTCTGAAGGGGGGAGAGGAATGTTTTAAACTTTGCCCAACATAACGACCTGTTCCACGCCGACCGTCGGCGAAATGCTGCCGAGAATTTGCCCAAATGAAGAATAAAGAGAAAATATTTGAAGATTGAAGGGCTTGGCCGGCGCTGGACGGACGCGCCGCTGGTGTAGTGGTATCATGCAAGTTTCCCATTCTTGCGATCCGGGTTCGATTCCCGGGCGGCGCACACTTGGCTAAAATTCGCAATTATTTTCAGTGCATTATCACTTTTTCACAACTGCAAATGACTTTGAGTTTATGTGTTTTTTTTAAAATCTGTTGATCATAAAAATCATTGCTTTGATTGATGTCCCTATTGTGCTTTTTCAGCAAAACTACACATCTGTATGTAAAGATGCTGGCATATAAAAATTCAGAACATTTGCGTAAATTTACATTTGAAAAGTCTTCGATATAGACGAGAAATGATTTAAGACAAAAAAAAAATTCTTTAGTTGTCTGTGAAAACAAAACCCTCTAAAAGTTGTTTAAAATAGGGTGTGGGGAGGCGTATGGGAGCGTTAACAGGTAGTTGCATAAATATATTTTTTGGTTTTTTAAAAATTGTAAATAAAACAGGTGTATTTATTGGTGCCTTATATATAATTTCTCAAAAATGTCCCAAAGCATTTTGGAGACAATTGCTACTATAAAGTGCAGCACTATTCGAAAAAAATGTATATATATTTCTTAAATAAAACCAGAAAATGCTATAAATATTCAGAAGATCAGGCAGCATCTATGGAGAGAGAAACAGAATTAATGTTTTTATTTCAGATTTCCAGCATCCGGAGTATTTTGTTTTTATATATATTTCTTTCTTTGCATATATATGTCTTTATACATAGCTTTCTATATAGAATCATAGAATAGTCAAGCATAGAAGGAGGCCATTTGGCCCATCGCGTCTACGCAAGCTCTATTCAAGAGCTATTCCGTTAGTCCCAATCCCCATACACCTCAAGGACACCCTCAAAGCCTCCCTGATAAAGTGCGACATCCCCACTGACACCTGGGAGTCCTTGGCCATAGACCACCCTAAATGGAGGAAGTGCATTCGGGAGGGCGCTGAGCTCCTCGCGTATCGTCGCCGAGAGCATGCAGAAACCAAGCGCAGGCAGCGGAAGGAGCGTGCGGCAAACCAGGCTCCCTGCCCACCCTTTCCCTTGACTACTATCTGTCCCACCTGTGACAGAAACTGTGGTTCTCATATTGGTCTGTACAGCCACCTAAGAACTCATGCTAAGAGTAGAAGCGAGTCTTCCTCGTTCCCGAGGGACTGCCTATGATGATGATGATGATGCTGATGATGACACCTGCATTTTTTTTCTCTCCTTCAAGTATTTATCCAAGTCCCTTTTGAAGGTTACTACTAACACTGTATCCACAACCCTATCAGGCAGTGCATTCCAAATCCTAACCACTGGTTGTGTAAAAATGTATGTTGCCTCTAGTTCTTTTGCCAATCATCTTCAAACTGTGCCCTCTGTTTATCGACCCTTCAGCCACTGGAAACAGTTTATCTTTATTTACTCTTTCTAAACCCTCCATAATTTTAAGCACTTCTATCAAATCTCTTCTCAGCCTTCTCTACTCCAAGGAGAACAAGTCCAGATTCTCTCTCTATATATATACAACAACAACTTGTATTTATAGTGAACCTTTGTAGTGAAACGTCCCACGGCATTTCACAGGAGTAGTATGAGATAAAAAGAAATTGGACACCGAGCTGCATAAGGAGAAATTAGGGCAGGTGACAAAAAGCTTGGTCAAAGAGGCAGGTTTTAAGGAGCATCTTGAAGGAGGAAAGAGAGATAGAGAGGCGGAGTGGTTTAGGTCAGGAATTCCAGAGCTTGGGGTCTAAGCAACAGAAGGCACGGCCACCAGTGTTTGAGCGATTATAATCAGGGATGCTCAAAAGGGCAGAATTAGAGGAGCGCAGACATCTTGGGGGTTTTGAGGCTGAAGGAGATTACAGAGATAGGGAGAGGTGAGGCCATGGAGGGATTTGAAAATAAGGATGAGAATTTTGAAATCAAGGCATTGCTTAACTGGGAGCCAATGTAGGTCAGCGAGCACAGAGGTGATAGGTGATCAGAACTTGGTGCGAGTTAGGACACAGGCAGCCAAGTTTTGGATCATCGCTAGTTTACATAGGGTAGAATGTGGTGGGTCAGCCAGGAGTGCATTGAAATAGTTAAATCTGAGGGTGAGGGCTTCAGCAGCAAATGAGCTGAGGCAAGGGTGGAGACAGGCGATGTTACGGATGTGGAAATATGTGGTCTTCGTTATGCTGCGGATATGTGGTCGAAAGCTCATTTCAGGGTCAATTATGACACCAAGGTTGTGAACAGTCTGGTTCAGCCTCAGTCAGAAGGTGGGGAGAGGGATGGAGTCAGTGGTTAGGGAACGGAGTTTGTGGTAGGGACTGAAAATAATGGCTTCGGTCTTCTCAGTATTCAATTGAAGAAACGTTTTTCTGGATGTCGAACAAGCAGTCAGAAAATTTAGAGACCGAGGAGGGGTCGAGAGAAGTGGTAGTGAGATAGAGCTGGGTGTCATCATGTGGAACTGA
This sequence comes from Pristiophorus japonicus, assembly GCF_044704955.1. Classification (NCBI taxonomy): domain Eukaryota; kingdom Metazoa; phylum Chordata; class Chondrichthyes; family Pristiophoridae; genus Pristiophorus; species Pristiophorus japonicus. The sequence goes on along the minus strand of NC_091998.1, from coordinate 63,633,918 downwards.
GGCTGTGTTTTCGGATGATGTTAAGGGGCAACATGTAGCTGAGAAATAGGAGGGGGCCAAGGATAGATCCTTGGAGGACACCAGAGGTAACGATATGAGGGTGGGAAGAGAAGCCTTTGCAGGTGATTCGCTGGCTACGATTAGATAGGTAAGAATAGAACCAGGCGAGTGCAGTCCCATCCAACTGGATGACAGTGGAAAAGGATAGAGTGGGCAGAGAAAGACTTGCATTTATATAGCGCCTTTCATGACCACCGGGCGTCCCAAAGAGCTTTACAGAGATATGTTTTGAAGTGTAGTCACTGTCGTAATGTAGGAAAAGCAGCAGCCAATTTTTGCACAGCAAGCTCCCACAAACAGCAATGTATTCATGACCAGATGATCTGTTTCTCGAGGTGTTGATTGAGGATTAAATATTGGCCAGGGCATTGGGGAATAACTCAACTGCTCTTCTTTCAAACTGACCACTTGAGAGGGCAGACGGGGCCCTAGGTTTAACGTCTCATCTGAAAGACAGCAACCCCCACCCCACGACAGTGCAGCACTCCTTAAGTTCACTTGTGAGGAGAGCCCACGCAGGCTCAGCGAGGCGGGCCCGTAGAGTGCATTCCTTCAGTACTGCACTGGAATGTCAGCCTAGATTTGTGCACTGCACTTAAGTCCCTGGAATGGGACTTGAACCCACAAACTTCTGACTCAGAGGTGCGGGTGCTTCCAACGGAACCACAGCTTATACATAAATAAATGTATATATCTATATATAGAAATAAATATGTATTTCTATCAAATCTGTTTTTTTGTTGTGTTGATTTAATATATAAATATATATAAAAATATATATAGAAATAAATATGTATTTATTTATATATATATTTCTAAACTAAATCAATATAACAAAAAAACAGATTATCTAGTCATTATCACATTGCTCTTTGTGGGAGCTTGCTGTGCGCATATTGTCTCCCCATTACAACAGTGACTACACTCCAAAAAGTACTTCATTGGATGAAAGGCGCTACATAAATCCAAGTCTTTCTTTTATATATATTTAGTGCATATATAATGAAATGTAAAGCAGCAAACAACAATTTTTATTTATATAGTGTCTTTAACGCCCCAAGGCGCTTCGCAGCAGTGTTATAAGACAATTTGATAAACTTGATCAATAAAATTATATAAATAAATACATTTGATCAATAAAATTATATAAATAAATACATTTGATCAATAAAATTATATAAATAAATAAATAAGCAATTTGATGAATAAACAATCCAACATGTGCTATTTTCATTACATTTATTTCCATTTTGCAGTGTTCACTCAACGTGCGGAAAAGTTTTGAAAAAGCCTGCCAAACTTTCACGCGAACACTTGCAACTTGTGAGCTGCGCTCGAGAGGCGGACTCCGGCAGCAGGCGCAGTGAGGAGAGTCCCGGCGCAGGCGCAGTGAGGCGGACCCCCCCCTCCTCCCCCCCCCCTCCGGCGCAGGCGCAGTGAGGAGAGCCCCCGGGCGCCGGCGCAGTGAGTGAGGAGAGCCCCGGCGCCGGCGCCGGCGCAGTGAGTGAGGAGAGCCCCGGCGCCGGCGCAGTGAGGCGGGCCGCCATTTTCTCTCTCGCTGTGTTTGTGGAGTTATTTTTCTCCCCCCCCCACCTCCTCTTCCACTGGCTTTGTTTCGGCCGCTGCTCCGCTCGGCTCAGGCCCTGCCGCTCTGTTTACCACAACCCCTCCCTCAAAAATATATATATATATAAAGAAGGGGGGAAAAAAAAAACCCAAACCCCCTCACCCACCTCTTCCCCCCCTCCCCCCTTCCCTCCCAAGTCGGGAAGCGCAGTGGGGGGTTTTTTTTGTTTGTTGTTTGTTTGTTGTTGCTGCCAGAGAACAATTTCGGTCCTGTTCAACCCCTCGGCGCTTGACGCAAGGCTGCCACCATGATGATGGAGGACGACGGGCAGCCGAGAACCCTGTGAGTACGCGGCTTGAGAAGAGGCCGAGGCCGAGGCCTTCACACACACACACACCCCCCACCCACCCCCACCACTCTCCCCCCACCCACCCCCCACCCACCCCCACCACTCTCCCCCGGGTTTTCCCGGCACCCGAGGCCGGGAGGGAAGGGAAAAGGCTTCAGGATCAGCTTCTAGGCCCGAGAGTCTCTCCATTCCTGCGGCTCGGGCCCTTTATTTTCTCTTCCCTCGGGGAAGGCCTCGGGGGCCCACACCGGCTTTTTTGGTGACGTGACGATGCTCGGGAGAGACAGACAGAGAGAGAGCAGCTCGCTGGCCGAAAGCCCGCACTTTTGCTCCCAAGCGTAATGTGTTTATTAAAAAAAAACACAAAACAACTGCGTCTTTGACAGGGGGCAAAGTCTCCCCACCTTCCCCTGGTGAAAGGAGTCATTCGGGTTTTTATTTATATACCGCAAAAAGACATTAAACTTGGCTCTGCCCACTGACGTGACTTAATGTCGGATTATTTATTTAGTGATTCAACTCTTTCGCCCACTCAAAGCTGCGGTGGAGGTGAGGATAGACGTTTCTCCATCTCCCCACCCTCAAGTTATGTGTGTGTGTGAGAATCCCCCTGTTACTCCTTTCATATTTTTAAGCTCACTTTTTTAAAAAAAAAATCCTCCTTGGGGATTTAATTTTTATTCAAAACGGTGCCCATTGTCTCCCATGCAGTTGTAGCGTTCCAGTGGATCAAACTAATTCGCATTTTTAACAACAACAACAAAAAAACATAGCCTATTAAAATGCAGTTTGTTGCAACACAGTGAAGAGAAGCAGCAGTTTGTGTTTAAGTGGGTTTGTGTTCGTGCGTAGATTGACTTGGTGGATGGATGATTAATATGCCAATTTGAACATTTTCTGATTTATCATGTTTTTGGAATAAAGTCATGGCGAGCAGTTACGCACTGGGGAGTTCAGTACACTGGATTACAGTAGGATTAGATTGTGGTTAAATGCAGACAATAATAGCTAATTTTGAAGTATTTGTCAGAAGTGCCTATCCTGTTAGTGTTTTGTTAATCATCTGGCATATTAAATGTTCTTTTAGGGTGACATGTCTGGAAAATCTACAGTGCATAAAGTCATACATAGTTGTACATAATGCAACAGCTATGATCGCTCTCCTGTTTAGTATTAAGAGTTTAAAATGATCGCTCACTGTGAAATGTCTCTTCCAATTGAGAATCTAATGGTTTGTGTACCATTGCTGTGCCAATTAGGTGGCCACAGTTGGGTTTTAAAACACATCATTTTTAGAAAAAAATCAACAAATTCCCAATTGTTTTTCACACATGTATTGGATGCCAGTGTGGTTTTCGTCAGATGTATTGTCTTGGATCCAATGGCATAATCTGAAATTAGTATAAAACAAAACATAGTCCTTGGCATTCGTCCTTTCGTAATCCGAACATTTAGATACAGCAACGTCTGACTAGGAGACCAAATTATCTCAAATTGTGTAACAAATACAGTATGCTACGTTTGCAATTCTTCCTAGAAAAGAAGGGAAGGAAAATGTGAGCGGTGCACTTTTACTTGTACATGACTGGTGATATGTGATATTCCACACGGCAACTTAAAATTGTAGAAATCTCCCATGGTTCAAGTATTTTGAGTGCCTGACCTGGTGACATCAGTCTTGGCACACATCTGACAGCCAACAGAGTATGTCTGATTTGGTTTGAGAAAATCTTGCCACTTTGGGGTTTTGGCATATGTGAGGAATGATTTCAGAACAGCAGTGTGATTTCTCTTGGCTTTTATTAAGCTTCCCTTTTGGGAAGTGAACAGAACTGTTGAAAATAGCATAATCTTAGCCAAAATGGCAAACTGAATCTGCTATTATATTGTCTCTAGACTCAACATATTAGTAGCAATACACAAGACAAAATGCACAGAAGGCCCTTCAATGTTCTGAGGCTCTTAATTCATCACGACAAAGTGCTCCCACCACCAGTAATTCATCCTATTCTATACAAAAGTAAAATACTGCCGATGCTGGAATCTGGCATAAAATCAGAAAATGCCGGAAATCTCAGCAGGTCAGGCAGCATCTGTGGAGAGGAAGCAAAGTTAACGTTTCAGGTCGATGGCCCTTGTTCTGACGAAGGGTCATCGACCCAAAACGTTACCCTTGCTTCCCCTCCACAGATTCTGCCTGACCTGCTGAGATTTCCAGCATTTTCTGTTTTCATCCTATTCTATAGCTGAAATCACGTTCCAGATTTACAATAGTTTAGAAAAGCAGAATTTGTAATTATATTGGTGGGTGTTTTTAACCATTCAAGTGCATATTGTATGAAAAGTTCACATGCATGTCATGCAGTACTTCACTCATCATCATCATAGGCAGTCCCTCGGAATCGAGGAAGACTTGCTTCCACTCCTGAAGTGAGTTCTTAGGTGGCTGAACAGTCCAATACGAGAGCCACAGTCTCTGTCACAGGTGGAACAGATAGTCGTTGAGGGAAGGGCTGGGTGGGACTAGTTTGCCGCACGCTCTTTCCGCTGCCTGCGCTTGATTTCTGCACGCTCTCGGCGTTGAGACTCGAAGTGCTCAAAGCCCTCCCAGATGCACTTTCTCCACTTGGGGCGATCTTTGGCCAGGGAGTCCCAGGTGTCAGTGGGAATGTCGCACTTTTTCAGGGAGGCTTTGAAGGTGTCCTTGTAACGTTTCCACTGCCCACCTTTGGCTCGTTTGCCATGAAGGAGCTCCGCATAGAACACTTGCTTTGGGAGTCTCGTGTCTGGCATGCAAACTATGTGGCCTGCCCAGCGAAGCTGATCGAGTGTGGTCAGTGCTTCAATGCTGGACGAGGGCACTGATGTTGGTTCACCTGTCCTCCCAGGGAATTTGTAGGATCTTGCGGAGACATCGCTGGTGATTTATCTCCAGCAACTTGAGGTGTCTTCTGTACATCGTCCATGCCTCTGAGCCATACAGGAGGACGGGTATTACTACAGCCTTGTAGACCATGAGCTTGGTGGTAGATTTGAGGGCCTGGTCTTCGAACACACTTTTCCTCAGGCGGCCGAAGGCTGCACTGGCGCACTGGAGGCGGTGTTGAATCTCCGCATCATTTTCTGCTTTTGTTGATGAGAGGCTCCCGAGGCATGGGAAATGGTCCAAGTTGTCGAGGACCGCGCCGTGGATCTTGATGACTGGGGGGCAGTGCTGTGCGGCGAGGACAGCCTGGTGGAGGACCTTTGTCTTACAGATGTTTAGCATAAGGCCCATGCTTTCGTATGCCTCGGTAAATATGTCGACTATATCCTGGAATTCAGCCTCACATTCTAAATACTTCACTAAAATCCTAGTGACAGCGCTACTTTTTTTGACAGTGGCTGTCGTACTTGAAAAGCACCTGTAGGAAGATTGCATGTTTGAGATATTTTAATACAAAGTTTTTTGCATCATGTGGACAGTTGCTCAGTTGTCACAACCAGGTTGGCTATAAGTACTAAATGATCTTAATGATACATTTCCTTCTGTCAGCTCTTGTAGCCGTCTATCAACCATTTTGGCTTTTGTCTTCCATGTAATTCTTTCACGTTGGGACCTGCATTCCATTACTTCAGCCATAAAGCACATGTCCTTTTCTGATTACAAACTGGATCTGTTACGACATGTAACCCAGTCCTTGTTACTTTTATCTTGGTCACTGTCCCCAGCTGATAGATGCTACCTTGAATAGCCCATTCCAAAGTGTTCATGATGTTGTATTTACATTACATTCCTACATTCCTACATTACAACAGTGACTACACTTCAAAAGTACTTCATCTTCATTGGTTGTAAAGTGCTTTGGAACGTCCTGAGATCATGAAAGGAGTATTAAAGCATGTTCTTTTTAGTTTGTTCGCCCCAGATTCTCCATCATGGCTCTTAATGCAGTCTCTATGATTTTGACAGCTGGTAGTTAGTGAGGGTTTAGCCTGCTTATTAACGATAATGTTTTTCATCTTTACATTTATGTTTTATTCCTTTTTTCAGCTATTTCAATTTTCTAAAATGTTCTGAAATCAGTGAAGAGAGTGATTTTCTTTTTGTTCCCAAGTACAGGTTGAACCTCCCTTATCCAGAACTCCCTTATCCGGAACCACCCCTCGTCCAGAACCATTCACCATTCCCAGCCACTGGGCGGCGCATGCGCAGAACTCCGACATAAACAAATTGAAGTCCTTCCTCGCTGCCGACTCCTGAAATCACTGGCCTGACCCCGCGATCCATCGCCCTCACCCCCTCACCCCCCCAATAATCCCTCTGTTGCGCTTCCAGCCCCCCCCCCCCCCCCCCCCCCCCAGCCAGCCAGCCCCAATATCCCCTTGCTCAGTACCTGTACCATCCAATTTAACATGACCACCCCTCGTCTGGAAAAATCCCTTATGCAGAACAGGTCAGGTACCGAAGGTTCCGGTAAGGGAGGTTCGACCTGTATTGAAATTACATCATGGTTCTTAAGGTAACTGGTAAGGCTGAACTGGATATCGACCATTCAATTTCCTATAGATACCATCTACAATGTACATTGTGGGGTACTATATATACAGATCAACAGAAAATGATACAGTAATAATGAAGTCCGTTGTCAAAAAAGAAAACATTGAGTGAATGAACAATTACATGTGTTCTGCATTAGTTTATGATAATCTTAACTCTGTGATAAACTTTGTGTCTGTTCCCAATTGAACATTCAAATCTTTACTTCAATCATGTGGAGAATTTTTTTTTGTGAAGAACTGGTTCTCTTGCTGATCACTTAGATCAAGTCCCCATGATAAATGTAATCCGTTGATCAAGAACGTACAACTCCTGCCAATTGTCAAAGTTGTAAAAAAATATTTTTAAAGTGAACTTTTACATTGAAGGAATGTCGTTATGGCAGAAGTATGATAGATTGCTTCTGCACTCTAAAAGAAACTGACCTCCAGAAGCTTAGCTAAATTGGGGATCCACATTTTTAAATATATTTGCCCTGATTGTTGGGTTTCCAATTAAAACACTAGTTCTCTGTTAGTGCAATTTCCCCAAAGCCTCTTATAAGAAAATAAAAATAGCATTCATTTCAAACTGAAAGTGGGTGGCTTGAAAGCAAGATAATTTCATTAAAGTAACAGGGCTTTATGTGGCTCTCGGATTCTCTTATTTGGGCTGTTCCCTGGTGATTATTGAAACCTGCATTTCTATAGCACCTTTGACATAGAAAATGTCCCAATTAAAAATCATGGCTTTTTTCCCTTGGAAAGTATAACTTTAACTTTGAGGATAAATATTCATTGTCTTGACCTGAAGTGTCGTAAATAAATAAAACATTTCAAGTCACTCATCTTGGTATACTGAAAAGATCATAAGTGCACTCGATCGTTTTTTTTAATTGTAACAGTTTTGCCACTGGTGTTCCATAGCATGTAGTCAACATGACAATGTTGTGCACAATATATGTGCCAATTCTGTTTGTTTAAAGGACAAATTAAATGAAACAAAATGTAATCTTGGTTTGGATGAAGACCTAATATCAAAAATGGCAGGAAGTGGGAGGCAATGTAACATTGTAGCATTCTTAAAGGATCGACGTGTGTTAACTTGGCCTAGTTTACTGTGGAATCACTACTGTTGAAACTCTGCTTCAAACACCAGCTGTTTACATTTCTATTTGGCAGTACTGTATTTTAAGTTGAAGAAATTGTAGGGGACTTGTCATTTTCATTGTAGTGTGCTAGGGGAACTGAGATTGACCGTTCCTGTTTGCAATCTGACTCCCATTTTCCAGGTTTAGTTAGGGGAGTTTCCTTGCTGTGCCACTCTACATATTCAGGGGATAGTGGAGACAGTAGAGAAACTGGTTAAGTTGAGATTGTTGTGGTGCAACTATTTTAAAAAGTAGCATTTAACAGCTCAAAACTGAACCCTTATGATAAAGATAATTTATTTCACTTCCTTTTCGAGCTTCATTTCTTCTTCAGTTTATTAAGTATGATGTACTTTGCCTGTACATCAGCAATACTGTCTGTAAAATTGAGTGAAATAAACTGATAAAATTAAAATGGTATATAGTGATATAGGGGGCACTAGGTGTGGCGGTAGGTTAATACACTGTCCTTTTGCTATTGAGGCCCAGGAGTTAGTTTTCTGTGTTGGCCGCAAGATTCTTGCGTGATTCATGTTTGGTTAGTTTCAACGTAATTCTTCATTCATATGGGCCCACAACACTGCTGACTTTATGCAGAAACAAAAAACTATTGCAAGGAGGATAGTGTATAAAAACAGAGAAGTCCTGCTACAATTATTGGTGTATTGGTGAGGCCACACCTGGAGTACTGCGTACAGTTTTGGTCTCTGTATTTAAGGAAGGATATACTTGCATTGGAGGCTGTTCAGAGTAGGTTCACTAGGTTGATTCCAGAGATGATGGGGTTTTCAGAAGAATGAGCAGATGTTATTAAAACATATAATGAGGGGTCTTGACAAGGTGGATATTTCCACTCATAGGGGAAACTAAAACTAGGGGACATAGTCTCAAAATAAGGGGCCACCCATTTAAAACTGAGATGAGAAATTTCTCTGAGGGTTGTAAATTTATGGAATTCTCTGCCCCAGAGAACTGCGGAGGCTGGGTCATTGAATAAATTTGTGGAGATAGACAGTTTTTTTTAATGATAAGGGAGTAAAGAGTTATGGGGAGTGGGCAGGGAAGTGGAGCTGAGTCCATGATCAGATCCATGATATTGAATGGCGGAGCAGGCTCGAGGAGCCAAATGGCCTACTCCTCCTATTTCTTATGTTCTTAACAGATGCTGAAAATCTGAAACAAAAACTGAAATGCTGAGCAGTTTTTTTTTTTAAGTTTGGGGGGTGGGAAATTTGAGTGTTGCTGGCAATGCAGGCATTCATTCATTGCCCATCACGGTTGCCCTCAAGAATGTGGTGGTGGGCCGCTTTACTTGAACCGCTGCAGCCTGTGTGGTAAAGGTGCTCCCACAGTGAGTTCCAAGATTTTCACCCAGTGCCAGAACTACGAAGGATCCACATCTGAAATTTTTTTGTTCTCTTCATATGTATTTGAAGTTTTTTCTGGTTTTTACATGCATTGACTCTCTGACACTTTCTTAAAGGCCATAAGAATGGGTGATTTGGAAATGTCACACTGGTGCAGAAGCAAGTGCTTTTTGCTGATTTGAGAGTAATGCACATTTTTGGGATAGAGTAGGAGGAGAATTACACTCAACTGTGATGTGTCTTATGTAAGAGGTATTTGCTAGACTGGGTGCCTGGAGGAATGCCTTTATTCTTGATAATGATAAGCTGAATTGTAAGCTGAAGTCTCCGGTACTTCAATAATTGCTTGAGGTTGTTTTGGTGGTATGGGACTTTGACTGATACCAGTTTTCAGCCCAAAGAAGTTAGGATGAATGATTTTTTTCAACGTTTGCTGATGTGGCATTGTAAACACAAGGCGGTGATCTGACTGTCAGATTGTTAGATTATTGGAAATGACTTGAACTTCAGTCTCACTATTTATATAAACAATGTCAATAGGATTGTTACTTTACATTTGTAATTGGCGATAGTCCGATGGTGTGCTGTGCAGTTGCAAAATGTGGGTGCTTGCTTGCCTGCACTTTCTCTCAGGCCCTGGTCACTGCAAAACATTTGTATCAGGAAAAATTTAAAAATATATTTTTTAATTGAACTTGAGACTTAAATTATAAAATTAGCTTTGTCCTTGTGGTGAAATAATAAGTACTTGGTTCGGTGATCATCCTGTACAACCAAGATGATGGTTATTGCCTGTGAATGTCAGATCACCTCTCTTTGAAGCTTATTCAAGGGGCTTCTGTACTTGAATCACTTTATTTAAAAAAATGACAATACCCTTCCCCAATGGCTCATTGTGTAAATTCACCATATAGTGTGTTACTTGGTCTTCCCATACCAAGAAAGTCTGAGTTCATACCCCGGCGTGCAGAGGTCATTGATCTCACTTGATTGCAGCAGTGAGCACAATGGGAGGCCTCTAGATACAGGGGAGGAGCATCAGTCAGAGTTTCTGCTCCTGATCACTGTCCATTGACGTAGATGGAAAGTGCAGACGCCGGGTGAGGGCAGAATCCGATCCCTGCGGACAAATAGCCTGCTGGAACATTCTGTTCAAGTTCACAAAGGAAAAGTCATCAGTTGGCTGAGATACTGGCGGGCTGCCACTACCCATGGAACCGTACCTTGGCATGCTTTCACCTTTAGAAAAGCAGAGGAAAGCTTGAGGTAAAATTCAATGTCATATTTGCGCTCAGGATTTTGAGAGATGGGGGACACAGCTTGTGTACCAATATCAAGTGATGTCTTGCCACGTGCAAAATAGGTAGTTAGGCTGTTTCAACACTGGCGGGTCCTTGGAACAGTAATGCTGTAATTATAAACCTACCATGGGGCAAACCAAGTGAGTTAAGGAGTGCAATAGCTTTTACTTGAGACTGACCATAATTTAACTTCTCCAGTTTTAAATATCTTTCACTGTTGCCCAAAGCAATACAAGCCAAGTAGTGTTTTAGAACATTTTCCACTTATTTTTAGCAGCTGTGCTTCGCGAATGAAATGGTGAAATGAGACAATTTTACCTCATTTATCATATGAAATCTAAATATTTTGATCCATAGGGTCTAACAGCATCTAAATTTCTGTTAATATTGATTTTTGGAGACACCTGGCATTTTTTGGCCAGGTTCTTGAGTTCTGTCAAAGCTACTAGAAATGTTCTTTTTGTTGCAGCATTTTTGATTCCACTGTTGCAAGATAACTAAAAAGAACCATGTGGAATCTGCAACCAACAACATTCATAATCTGCACTGTTGTGACCTGTTTTCTTTCCGATTATGTTAAACCAATGGTACTTCGTTTGGAGAAGTTGTGATGCAGTCTGTGAAACTTGTGTGTGGCGTTTTAATATTTGTGCAGAATCTTTTCTATAATTCATTAATCTGATCTTAAGAAACATGAATGAGACCGCCTTGATCAAAGGAGAAATTACAGCAAAAATCAGTAACCTTTTTTTCCAGGATCAAAATGATCATACAACACAGAAGGAGGCCATTCGGCTCATTGTGTCTGTGCCAGCTTCTTGTTAGAGCTATACATTTAATCGCACTCCCCAGCTCTTTCCCATAGTCCTGTCATTTCTTTACTTGAAGTATTTATCCAATTCTCTTCTAAATCTGCTTGTTCAGGCAGTGCATTCCAGATCACGCCAACTCGCTGTGTTTTTAAAAAAAATTATTCTTCATGTTGCTTCTATTTCTTTTGCCAATTAACCTTATATCTGCGTCTTCTGGTTACCGACCTTTCAACCAGTTTCTCCTTCTTCAAAACCATTCATGATTTTGGACACCTCAATCAAATCCATTTTTAACCTTCTCTCGAAGAACAACCCTAGCTTCTCCAGTCTCCACATAACACAAGTCCCTGAATCCTGGTACCATTCTAGTAAATCTTTTCTTCTCTCCAACCCCCCACTTCCAAGGCCTTGACATTCTTCCTAAAATGTTATGCCCAGAATTGAACATAATACTCCAGCTGAGGCCTAACCAGTGTTTTATAAAGGTTCAGCATAATTTCCTTGCTTTTGTACTCTTCCTCTATAAATAAAGCCGAGAACCCATATGCTTTTTTTAAACAGCCTTCTTAACTTGTCCTGCCACTTTCAAGGATTTGTGTGCATATATTCCCAGGTCTCTCTGTTCCTGCACCCTTTAAAATTGTACCATTTCGTTTATATTGGCCCTCCTAATTTTCCCTACCAAAATTTATCACTTTACACTCCTCTGCATTAAATTTCATCTGCCATATGTCTGCCTATTTCACCAGTCTATGTCCTCCTGATGTCAGTTACTATCCTCCTCATTGTTTACTACATTTAGGAATTTAGTGTCATTTGCAAGCTTTGAAATTATGCCATGTAGACCCAAGTCGAGGTCATTAATATATATCAAAAAGAACAGTGGTCTTAATACTGACCCCTGTGGAACAACAACAACTTGCATTTATATACAGTGCTTTTAAGGAGATATTGGGGCAGATGAGGCATAGAGTTAGGTTTTAAGGGATGCCTTAAAGGAGGAAAGATAGGTAGAGAGGCGGAGCAGTTTAGGGAGAGAATTCCAGAGCTATGGGGCTTAGCAGATGAAGGCACGGCCACCAATGGTGGAGCAATTAAAATTGGGGATATTCAAGAGGCCAGAATTGGTAGAACGCAGATATCTTGGAAGGGTGGGGGGGAGGGGGGGATTGGAGGAAATTTCAGAAATGGGGAGTTGTGAGGCCATGGAGGGATTTGAAAACAAGGATGAGACTTTTAAAATCGAGGCTTAACCGGGAGCCAATGTAGGCCAGCGAGCACAGGGGTGATGGGTGAGTGGGACTTGGTGCAAGTTAGGGCAACAGAGTTTTGAATGACCTCAAGTTTATGGAAGGTAAAACTAGGGAGGCTGGCTAGGAGTGCATTGGAATAGTCAAGTCTAGAGGTAACAAAGGCGTGAATGAGGGTTTCAATTAAAGATAAGCTGAGGCTTATGTGGAACATGTACATGTGGAAACTGGCGCTGTGTTTTTGGATGATGTCACCAAGGTTTGTAAGGTTAGGTTTTGACATGTAACTTCATGCTAGTTGAGCAATTGTGAGGTGGTAGAGTATAGGTTTGTGCTTGCACTTCCACCCCAGAGGGTGCCAGAGGTCTGCTACTTCTGCAGAGGAAGTAAGATTATTATTGTTTCACCTTGAACCACTCTGATTCACCTATGGATAAAAACAGCTCGAGACAATCTTGGGAATAAATTAGTTGCAAAAATTAAAAACTGAAGTCCTTGCAAGCTTTATGTAAGAAAGTGGGAACTTTAAATTGTTTGATATGGGACATTGCACTCTTGTCATACTTTTAACCAAAAATACTTGCATTTATGTAGCACCTTAGGGTGTACCAAAGCACTTTATAGCCAATGAAGTACTTTTGAAGTGTCATCACTGTCGTAAGGTAGGAAACGCGGCAGCCAATTTATGCACAGCAAGCTCCCACAAACAGCAGTATGATAATGACCAGGTAATCTGTTTTAGTTATGTTGATTGAGGGATAAATATTGACCAGGATGCTAGGGATAACTCCCCTGCTCCTCTTCGATATCGTGCTATGGGATGTTTTACGTCCACCTGAGAGAGCCTTAGTTTAACCTCCCATCCGAAAGATGGCACCTCTGACAGTGCAGCACTGCACTGGAGTGCCAGCCTAGATTTCTCTGCTCAAGTCTGTGGAGTGGGACTTGAACCCACAATCTTCTGACTCAGAGATGAGGGTGCTATCAACTGAGCCACGGCCGACACAATGTTAATATTAATTTGGCTACATATATCTTAGAAGTACTGCATATAGATTCTTAACGAATTTCAACCTTCCATCTTTCTTAACATTTCCATTTCTTGAAAATAAAGTGCAGTAGTTTGAGTTCAATAGTAAAGCTGCTCTGTGATTTAAATTGTTCTACTTGATAAATACAAGGTACCTCTAAACTTATTGCAATAGAATCCCGAGAAATTGTGCAAAAGTACATAATAGTGCATCCTTTCCAGCATTTAGGTTAAAAATTAACATAAACCTGCGCATTCTTCACCCTAAGTGTAGCTTTGGCTTGTTTTTGCCCCACTTTTCTCCCTTTCCCCCATCATCACGATTCGGCTGGAGAAATTTTAGAAATATAATCGCTCGGAATTTGTGGTCATCATTTTGCCTTTGAAACTGATCGCAACTTAAGGATTTAGCACATGTGCAGCCTAACGCTGAAATCCTGAAGTTGCGGTTTGTCATTCACTGCTCCTCCAGAGGCTCTGCCTGTGGATCCCACCACAGCCGACAATCCATGAAATCACTGATCTGACGAAAACATCCCCTTTTCTGAACAAATAACACTGTTGGAAACTCCATAAAAAGTTAGACCCATTCAAATAAGGCGTAACTGGGTTTTTAATGGCAATCTGAATAATAACTACTGATCAACTAATTTCAAATTGGTGGAATGTCAAAATTCTCCATTAAGTTTAAAAAAAAGATTCGATTTTAAAATTATTTAAAAAAACAATGTTTATTCATGATGTTTAACCTACCTTATTTCAATGTGTATGTAAATAATATATATTTCATGCTGTAAATTTTTTTTAAAAAGGGATCGATTATTAGTGCTTTCTGCTTCCTGCTTCCCTGTCTGAGAATTCTGCAATGTGATTGGCTGATTAGACAGCTTGTTGACGTCACAGCAGCTCGCACTCTGGGATTTCCAGTATACTATGTTGATTTTGGCTGCACGTTGGAAAAGCCTAACTCCTTGCTGACCGCAAATTACGGGCCAGTTTGTGTCCTGGTGTGTAACCGCATTTAAAAATCATGATTTGCCAGAATATGTGACTGTTCATTCTAGTATAGCTTTCATGAAGATTTAGGATTCTGAAGCAGACCCCATATTGCTGTTCTTGGTGTCTGTCCACCTTATTCAGACTACATTATGTTTATTTCATTGTTGTCCAACTTTGGTTGATCTATGGTAGCAAGAACAGGCTTATGTTGCTGTATTTCAATCCAGGGGGACCATCTGAAAATATCAACTTGAAAATGAAGAATCTCAGAATAACACCGTATACCTTTTAGTCAAATCCTCAAATGACAATCAGGATAACATTGGCCCTTTGGAAGAAATCCCATCAAGATCGTTACTTTCAATACAATAACTACCACTAACTTTTCTGAAACTTTTTGGTTGAAAGTTTCTACTGTTCAGATTAAATGTATGTATGTGTATAATATATACTTGGGGTAGCAGTTATTTGTTTAGTGAACCCACGATTTTGGAATGGAACATTAACTACATCTACTTTACTTAGATGAGGACAGTAAGACTATTGATTTGAAGGATGCAGCTTTTTTGTTTACACTGTATATTCCAGTGAGAGTTGGTACCTTCGGGAGTAGAGGAGGAAATTAAGAGGGAAAGAAATTATACACTTGTTAACAAACATTTCGGTACCAAGTGTTCAGGCCCACTTTTTAAAGTAATTGCATTTCAAACACTAAATTTGAAGTCAATCAAAAATTATTTGATCATTTCTTGTAAGTTTGTATTCACCTGTTCAGTTTGTATTGGTTTTGTGCTAATGCAGTAAATTGATTACCAGCATTTGTGCTCTCGACAACTCATTTTTTTGCCTCATTTCAAGATCATGACACTGAATTTAATTTCTTTGAGCTGAGGTTTAAAAGTAACATGGATGTTGATCGTAAACACTTCGTGATAGCCGATTTGAGTGGCATTAGCAAGGCCCATAATAGGGAATAGAGTACATGAAGTAATGATAAATTTGTACCAAACGTTGGTTAGAATGCAGTTAGAGTATTATGCACAGTGTTGGACACCCGATTATTGAACTTTAAAGCCATAGAGAGCATACAGTGCAAATTCACCAGGATGATGTTGGGGATGGAAAACAGTTCTGGTCTCCATATTACAAAAAGGATGTAGAGGCACTGGAGAAGATGGAAAAAAGATATACAAGCGTGATCCAGCACTGAAAGGTTGTACCTACCGAGAAAGACTCAATACGCAGGGACTCTTTTTCTCTAGAAAACAGAAGGCTGAGGGGTGACCTGATGACGGGTCTTGAAAATTATGAAGGGTTTGATAGGGTGGTTGTAAAGAAAGAGTTTCTACTTATGGGGAGTCCAAAACTAGAGGTAAACAATATAAAACAGTCACTAATAAATCCAATAAGGAATTCATGAGCAACTTCTTTACCCAGAGAGTGGTGATAATGTGGAACTTGCCCACTCGAGTCGTTATGGTGAATAGCAATGATGCATTTAAGTGGAAACTGGGCAAGTAGTTGAGAGAGAAAGGAATAGAAGGATATGTTGATAGGGTGGGAGGATGTCCCCTCAATGTGTTTTTAAGTTGAATAAAATATTGGTGGGGTGGCCTGGAGCAGCACTTCAAAAA
Source organism: Pristiophorus japonicus (assembly GCF_044704955.1). Lineage (NCBI taxonomy): Eukaryota > Metazoa > Chordata > Chondrichthyes > Pristiophoridae > Pristiophorus > Pristiophorus japonicus. The sequence goes on along the minus strand of NC_091998.1, from coordinate 63,617,880 downwards.
TTCATGCCATGGAACAAAAAAAACTTCCCTAATCTCCTTTAGATGGTGGGCGGCTGATGCGGTAGTAATTGATCTAGTTCTGTTTGACAATTAAGGAAAGTTAGATTATGTTTTAATTTTTTCTTCCTTAAATCTGATGAACACTGTGTCCAATTTAAAGTAATGGTTCAAAAGGTTATCAATACTGCCTTCAAATGTTCCTTTGGAAATGTGTGAAAGGTTTGTATTTGGGCAACATTTGTTGCACTTTGCTGGTGCTTAGCAAATTTTAGAAGGTTTCCTAAATTGCTATTTTATTGCCCCTTTTTGAAGAGCACTGTTTTAGAAACATAGAAAATAGGTGCAGGAGTAGGCCATTCGGCTCTTTGAGCCTGCACCATCATTCAATAAGATCATGGCTGATCATTCCCCTCAGTACCCCTTTTCTGCTTTCTCTCCATACCTCTTGATCCCTTTAGCCATAAGGGCCATATCTAACTCCCTTTTGAATATATCTAATGAACTGGCATCAGCAACTCTCTGCGGTAGGGAATTCCACAGGTTAACAACTCTCTGAGTGAAGAAGTTTCTCCTCATCGCAGTCCTAAATGGCTTACCCCTTAACCTTAGACTGTGTCCCCTGGTTCTGGACTTCCCCAACATCGGGAACATTCTTCCTGCATCTAACCTGTCCAGTCCCGTCAGAATTTTGTATGTTTCTATGAGAGCCCCTCTCATCCTTCTAAACGCCACTGAATACAGACCCAGTTGATCCAGTCTCTCCTCATATGTCAGTCCTGCCATCCCGAGAATCAGTCTGGTGAACCTTCTCTGCATTCCCTCAATAGCAAGAACGTCCTTCCTTAGATTAGGAGAGCAAAACTGAACACAATATTCCAGGTGAGGCCTCACCAAGGCCCTGTACAACTCCCTAGCTATGAAGGCCAACATACCATTTGCTGCCTTCACCGCCTGCTGTACCTGCATGCCAACTTTCAATGACTGATGTACCATGACACCCAGGTCTCGTTGCACCTCCCCTTTTCATAATCTGCCGCCATTCAGATAATCTGCCTTCGTGTTTTTGCTCCCAAAATGGATAACCTCACATTTATCCACATTATATTGCATCTGCCATGCATTTGCCCACTCTCCTAACATGTCCAAGTCACCCCGCAGCCTCTTAGCATCCTCCTCACAGCTCACACCGCTACCCAGCTTAGTGTCATCTGCAAACTTGGAGATATTACACTCAATTCCTTCATCTAAATCATTAATGTATATTGTAAATAGCTGGGATCCCAGCACTGAGCCCTGTGGCACCCCACTAAGTCACTGCCTACCATTCTGAAAAGGACCCGTTTATCCCGACTCTCTGCTTCCTGTCTGCCAACCAGTTCTCTATCCACGTCAGTACATTACCCCCAAAACCATGTGCTTTAATTTTGCACACCAATCTCTTGTGTGGGACCTTGTTAAAAGCTTTTTGAAAGTCCAAATACACTACATCCACTGGTTCTCCCTTGTCCACTCTACTAGTTACATCCTCAAAAAATTCCAGAAGATTTGTCAAGCATGATTTCCCTTTCATAAATCCATGCTGACTTGGACCGATCCTGTCACTGCTTTCCAAATGCGCTGCTATTTCATCTTTAATAATTGATTCTAACATTTTCCCCACTACTGATGTCAGGCTATAACCGGTCTAAAATTACCTGTTTTCTCTCTCCTTTTTTAAAAAGTGGTGTTACATTAGCTAACTTCCAGTCCATAGGAACTGATCCAGAGTCGATAGACTGTTGGAAAATGATCACCAATGCATCCACTATTTCTGTGGCCACTTCCTTAAGTACTCTGGGATGCAGAGCCCCGGGGATTTATCGACCTTCAATCCCATCAATTTCCCTAACACCATTTCCCGCCTAATAAGGATATCCTTCAGTTCCTCCTTCTCATTAGACCCTCGGTCCCCTAGTATTTCCGGAAGGTTATTTGTGTCTTCCTTCATGAAGACAGAACCAAAGTATTTGTTCAACTGGTCTGCTATTTCTTTGTTCCCCATTATAAATTCACCTGAATCTGATTGCAAGGGACCTACGTTTGTCTTCACTAATCTTTTTCTCTTCACATATCTATAGAAGCTTTTGCAGTCAGTTTTTATGTTCCTAGCAAGCTTCCTCTCATACTCTGTTTCCCCCTCCTAATTAAACCCGTTATCCTCCTCTGCTGAATTCTAAATTTCTCCCAGTCCTCAGGTTTGCTGCTTTCTCTGGCCAATTTATATGCCTCTTCCTTGGATTTAACACTACCCTTAATTTCCCTTGTTAGCCTCAGTTGAGCCACTTTCCCCGTTTTATTTTTACTCCAGACAGGGATTTACAATTGTTGAAGTTCTTCCATGTGATCTTTAAATATTTGCCATTGCCTATCCACTGTCAATCCTTTTAAGTATCATTTGCCAGTTTATTCTAGCCAATTCACGTCTCATACCATCGAAGTTACCTTTCCTTAAGTTCAGGAACCTAGTCTCTGAATTAACTGTGTCACTTAATGAAGAATTCTACCATATTATGGTCACTATTCCCCAAGGGGCCTCGCACAACAAGATTGCTAATTAGGCCTTTCTCATTACATATCACCCATCTAGGATGGCTAGCCCTCTAGTTGGTTCCTTGACATATTGGTCTAGAAAACCATCCCTAATACACTTCAGGAAATTCTCCTCCACCGCATTACTACCAGTTTGGTTAACCCAATCAATATGTAGATTAAAATCGCCCACGATAACTGCTGTACCTTTATTGCACGCATCCCTAATTTCTTGTTTGATGCTGTCCCCAATCTCACTACTACTGTTTGGTGGTCTGTACACAACTCCCAATCGTGTTTTCTGTCCTTTGGTATTCCGCAGCTCCACCCATACAGATTGCACATCACCCAAGCTGATGTCCTTCCTTACTATTGCGTTAATTTCCTCTTTGACCAGCAACGCTACCCCACCTCCTTTTCCTGTCTATCCTTCCTGAATGTTGAATACCCCTGGATGTTGAGTTCCCAGCCTTGGTCACCCTGGAGCCATGTCTCTGTGATGCCAATTTTTCATATTCATTAATTGCTGCCTGTGCAGTTAATTCGTTCACCTTATTACGAATATTCATCGCATTGAGGCACAGAGCCTTCAGGCTTGTCTTTTTAACACACCTTGCCCCTTAGAATTTTGCTGTAATGTGGCCCTTTTTGATTTTTGCCTTGATTTTCTCTGCCCTCCACTTTTACTTTTCTTCTTCCTATCCTTTGCTTCTGTCCCCATTCTACTTCCCTCTGTCTCCCTGCATAGGTTCCCATCCCCCTGATATATTAGTTTAACCCCTCCCCAACAGCACTAGCAAACACTCCCCCTGGGACATTGGTTCCGGTCCTGCCCAGGTGCAAACCGTCTGGTTTGTACTGGGTCCCACCTCCCCTAGAACCGGTTCCAATGTCCCAGGAATTTGAATCCCACCCTTCTGCACCACTCCTCAAGCCATGTATTCATCTGAGCTATCCTGCGATTCGTACACTGACTAGCACGTGGCACTGGTAGCAATCCTGAGATTACTACCTTTTTGAGGGTACTTTTTAATTTAACTCCTAGCTCCCTAAATTCAGCTTTTAGGACCTCATCCCGTTTTTTACCTATAACATTGGTACCTATATGCACCACGACAACTGGCTGTTCACCCTCCCCCTCCAAAATGTCCTGCAACCGCTCCGAGACATCGTTGATTTGCACCAGGGAGGCAACATACCATCCTGGAGTCTCGATTGCAGCCACAGAAACGTCTATCTATTCCCCTTACAATAGAATCCCCTACCACTATAGCTCTGCCACTCTTTTTTCTGCCCTCCTGTGTAGCAGAGCCACGTACGGTGCCCTGGACTTGGCTGCTGCTGCCCTCCCCTGATGAGTCATCCCCCCCCCCCCCCCCAACAGTACCCAAAACGGTAAGTCTGTTTTGGAGGGGGTGACTGCAGGTGACCTCTTCACTACCTTCCTTCCACTGCTCTTCCTGTTGGTCACCCATCCCCTATCCGCCTGTGTAACCTTTACCCGCGGTATGACCAACTCACTCAACGTGCTATTCACAGCATCCTCAGCATCACGGATGCTCCAGAGTGAATCCACCCCTAGATTAACTTAATGGATGCAAAGTTTGAATGTTTCCCCTATTCCCTGTGCAGTATAGGTTGCCCGCACGCAATAAGAGAATATGTGCAGAACTTTGGAAGAATTCCATCAAAATTGACTCAGTGTGTGTTTTCTGTGTATTGTTTTTTCTGTGGGTGTACTTTCATGTGAACTGGGTTGAAACTTTGTCTGTGTTACTACTTAACATTTCAAAGTCAATGAGAGGGTCAACTATACCCCATATTTTGATGACAGTAAAAAAAAGTTACAATGACTACCATCTGCTTCTATACATGAGCTTACAAAAAATCCCATGATAGTTCAGTACTGTCTAGACAGTGAGCTACTGTCATGCCTTTCCATTCATATAATTTGTGTTACTGTGTTATACTATCCAATTAAATTCTGATGTGCACATTAGGTGGAAGTTTATGCTGTTAATATGTTGCCTCATTTATGCTGGATTATAAATTCCTCTAGTTGGCTCAGTGCTGATACATTCGGTGTTGGAACACCAAGGCACAGATTACAGTGCCAAATATAGTACTAACTCTGGCTAGATCGTGGATTTAAAAACAAAACATTTTAGGAACAGGAAAATGTGAGATATGGCCTTTTAGGTTAAGCTCAAATCCATCTTCTTGCCTTGTCCCTCATTTTATTCCGAAATGTCTGTCTGTTGGACTCACTTATATATGTGCATTATTCGTTTTGCATATTTGCTTTTAGTTGTGCTTGATATCTGCTTTTTGAATCCATGCTGGCCAGCTTTTGTTCACTTGTAGATTTCCATGTGTGACCTATCAAACCATGCCCCTCTAGATCTCTCAAGATACTTTCTATGTTTTCCCTGCTTGTATTAAACTTGATTGGTCTATAGATTTCAGCTATGTCTCCAGAGTTCTTTTAAATACCTGTAGTAGAGTTCTGTTTTCCATATTCTAATCGAGAATCTCCCGAGATTATAGTTTTTTTTTTTAATTTGAGCTTTCCTAATTTTGATGTCCACATCCTCTTAAAGTGCTTCAATTTGCTGCACTGATTTGGAGACAACAGCACGACACTGGCCTCCAGCAGCAGTCTTCTTCCATTTATACCACAGGATTGGAGCATGCAAATCTTAACAGCCGCTTGTGAAACCCATGAAAAATAGATGTGTGCTGCCTGAATGAGATAAATCGGATATAAAAAGACAAAATGCTGGAAATACTCAGTAGGTCAGGTAGCATCTGTGGAGTGAGTAACAGAGTTACGTTTCATGCCGCTGACCACATTCGAACTGGATAAATCAGATAGCTTCCAGCTCGAGTGCATTTCCCATTGGTTGAAGTTTTATAAATTTAAAGCGCCGTTAGAACTTGTAGATGAGGGTAGCATTTATCTGCTTAAACCTCTAATTATTTTAAAACATCTAGCATTATTTATGCACTGGATATGTTTGCTTTTCTTGGAAATCTAATTCTGTACTTGTCCAAAGGTCTACCCTAATCCCCTGTAAAGACGTTGCAGAGTAACTGTTACACAGCATTTTTAAGTGGACCAACAGAAGGCAGGAGAACCCTCTTTGCACAAAGAGTTGTGAGGATGTAGAATTCACTTCCTGTATTATAGGTTGAGCAGAAACTGTGTAACATTTGATTGGATAGCTGGATGAAGAAAAGGGGTTGAAGGGATATGGGAACAGGGTGACTGAATGTTGTTAAGACTATTTGCTCGTGTGGAGGGTAAACACTGACATAGAATGGTTGGGCTGAATGTTTCCCTGTTATAACCTGTATGTATTTCTTTTATCATTAGATTACTGCGCAATTAATTGAAAACCTACTTGTTACCCAAGTTGATTCCTGCAATTTTACATGTATTGTTTGCTGCTTTGATGTATTCTTTCAGCTTTTGTAAACTTTAGTTTTCTCAATCCTTCTTATCTAGCTTTGTACTTTGAAGTGTATTCGATTATCCCTTATACTAAACTTTACAGCCCTACTTAATCAAATTGGTCTGTCAAAATGTTAACGAGGCTGCTGATGTTTTAAGAAACTTTGGAAGTCGGCATGTTCGAACTATTCAAAAATATGTGTTGGATGCAATGTTGAATTTTAGTTCTGGTTGTTCATATTAAACACTGTTCCTTGAACCAACACTGTTCATTATTTAGTAATTATGTTTAAACAAAACTATCCCTCCAAAAACCATTGGCATTTCCTCCTGTCTTTTGTCTGTATCATTTGCTTCCATTGACCTTAAGCCAAGAAATATGTTTTGTTCTAAATGAAAAATGGTTTGGAAATGATAAGTCTTTTTTTTAAAAAAGAAAAACCAATCTTGTAACACTGTGACGTGATTGTTTGGTAATGTATTGGTGATAAACACGGGGCCAAAAATTGCGGGCGGATGCCTCCGACCACACACACACACAAATCCGAATGTACCTGGTGGGCCCGCTCCAACATAGACTGTGGGGCCCAGGCCTAGCTGCGCAGCCTAGCACAGAGGCTCACGCATGCCAGGAGTGCACGCGCTTCCTGGGATCACGTGGGCCTGGACCACCAATTACAATGTGGCACAAGTACAATGTCTGAAATCCGGACTGAGTCCGTGCCGGTTTTTGGGTTTTGCCGGATCTCAGACAAGAAAATCAATAGTCTGAAATCCAGCAACATCTGGACTGAGTCCATGTCGGTTTTTGGGTTTTGCCGGATTTCGGATCTCGCTGTTGGCGCTTCTCACTGCCCGCCGATCCTCCGCTCCTCGTCACCCAACGATCCGCCGCCCCCCCCGGCGCTGCGTTTTTTACCAGTTTCCTCGTCCCTCGCGCCCGATGTCGTCATCTTGGCCGCCGCAAAAATGTCCGGTTTTCGGAATTCTGGATTCGGGACGTTGTACATAATTCTCATTCATAGTACTGGGAGCTCCCAGATCCCATTACTACCAGTGAGAATACCCTTAAAAACAAAGAAAACGTGCACATACTTCACTTTTTTTTTTAAATAATAGAAATTAAATTCAATGTTTTATAAAAAGAAAATATTTTTTTGAAATAAAAAAATGTTTTAATGTTAAACATAAACTTACCTTCATGGGCAGGGTTTTTAATATAAAAATAAATCATAATTTTTATTTTTTACCTTTTAGAACTCGGGTAAGAGTTTTAAGGGCATTCGCTGGGTAAGAGTTGAGCAAATAGCCCAAATCTCCACCCACGAAGGCCCTTCGCCCAGGGAGGCATGCGATCTGTCAAAAGAAATTTTGAGGTGCTGGGTTTAGGCGCATATGCAATGCACAGCTAAACTCGAAATTTGAGCGGCCTCTTCGGCTGCGTGCGCTCATCGGACGCATCTGGAGGGGCCGCAATTTACAGCCCATGGATTCATTCTGAATCTTGGCTAGGGATGAGTTTACCCTACTTAGCTTTTGTAAGGGAAAGGTGTGTAAGGGGGTGTAATAGGAAATATTTGCAGATAACGTTTTTGCTAGTTTTCTGATTTGTTACTGTGTATAGATAATTCATCACTCTTGTGTGGTTACTTATTTTGTATTTATTTTTTGATAGATATGTGGGGAATCTCTCCAGAGATGTGACAGAAGCCCTCATTCTTCAACTTTTCAGTCAGATTGGACCATGCAAAAGCTGTAAGATGATTGTTGAGGTAAGATCGGCTTTTTTTTTTAGAGAAGGGTGTTTGATCGCCTGTTATATTTATTCATTGAAAGGATGCATCTTTGACACAGAAGGATTAAATCCAAATATTATTCCTGGGAAGAGATACAAGAAGTGATTCTTTTAAATAATTTTCACTTTATAAAAAAAGAAATGCTCTCAGAAATTTGGATTGTGATATTCAGCACTTGTTATGTCGCAACGCAAAATTAAAATGGAATAATTTCTTTAAAATAAACTTAAAGCTTTTATAGTCAAGTAACGGAAGGTGCACTGTCACATAATAATGTTTTTTTTTTAAGTCAAGGCTTTTTAATAAAGGAATTCTTACTCTAATGAATCAAGTTTTACTATAGGAATTAATTACTGTCATGTAACCTTTGACTTCACTTGTGCAAGGTGACATTTCCATTATTTGCATTCCAATTTGATGCATCAAATATAAAAATTGGGAGAATTTTGTGCATAAACTTAATGTTTTGGATTAATTGGCTGTGTGGTTGATAATGAAGAAGAAAGCTGTAGACTTTAGGAAGACATCAATGGACTGGTCAGGTGGGCAGAACAGTGGCAAATGGAATTCAATCCAGAGAAGTGTGAAGTAATGCATTTGGGGAGGGCTAGCAAAGGAATACACAATAAATGGTTGGACACTGAGAAGTGTAGAGGAACAGAGGGATCTTGGAGTGCATGTCCACAGATCCTTGAAAGTAGCAGCACAGATAAATAAGGTGGTTAAGAAGGCATACGGGATACTTGTTTTTATTCGCCAAGGCATAGAATACAAGAGCAGAGAGTTTATGCTTGAACTGTATAAAACACTAGTTTGACCACAGCTGGAGTACTGCGTGCAGTTCTGGTCACCACATTACAGGAAAGATGTGATTGCACTGGAGAGGGTGCAGTGGAGATTTACGAGGATGTTTCCTGGATTGGAGAATTTTAGCTAGGAGGAAAGATTGGATACGCTGGGGTTGTTTTTTTTGGAACAGAGGAGGCTGAGGTGTATAAAATTATGAGGAACCTAGATAGAGTGGATAGGAAGGATCTATTTCCCTTAGCAGAGGGGTCAATAACCAGGGGACATTGATTTAAAGTAGTTGATAGGAGGTTTAGAGGGGAATTGAGAATTGTTTTCACCCAGAGGGTGGTGGGGGTCTGGAACTCACTACCTGAAAGGATGGTAGAGGCAGAAACCCTCATAGCACTTAAAAAGTACTTGGATATGCACTTGAAGTGCCGTAACCTACAAGACTAACGGACCAAGAGCTGGAAAGTGGGATTAGGCTGGATAACTCCTTGTCAGCCGGCACGGACAAGATGGGCCAAATGGCCTCCTGTGCTATAAATTTCCGTAACATAAGTATTCGGAGCAGAAGTAGGCCATTCGGCCCCTCGAGCCTGCTCCGCCATTCAATAAGATCATAGCTGATCTCCAACCTTGACTCCACTTTGCTGCCGAATCCCCATATCCCTCAATTTCTCCTCGAGTCCAAAAATCTATCCATCTAAGCCTTGAATATGCTCAACAGTTCAGCATCCACAGCCCTTTAGAGAATTCCAAAATTACCAACCTGTTGAGTGAAGAAATTCCTCCTGTAATCAGTCTTAAATGGCCGATCCCTTATCCTGAAACTGTGCCTCATAGTTCTAGTCTCACCAGCCAGGGGATGCAGCCCCTCAGCATCTACCTTGTCATGACCTCTCAGAATCTTATATGTTTCAATTAGATCACATCTCATTCATCGAAACTCCAGCCAGTATAGGCCTGGAGTTTGACTCAATCTCTCCTCATAGAACATTTGCCCAGCAGTAGTCAAGAGCAATTACTCACTAATGTTTTCCATCTCTGTTAACTTCCCTCACTCATATAGCCTCACTCTTGTGATAGCTGCAATGTTTGTGCAATTGGTTTGTAGTCGATCCGAACCAGGAAAATCCCAGATTTGATCCCTGACCTGTGCTGCGAGATAATCTTAGCCAGGGCAACCATTGGGGTGCCAACAGGTCTTGACATCCATGAGTTTGGGAGAGGGAAATTGGGCAACGTTCTCATTCCAGTCCAGCAACACCTGCAGGAGTGTCGGGTGAAAAACAGTCAAGCTGAGCTATGTTGAACCTCATAGTCAAAGCATGCTAAACTTGCAGAAGAATAATGGCTATTTGAATGTGCAGTCATACCCTGAAAGACATCAACATACAAGAAGTAGAGAAAAGATAATTCAACTAACTGCCAGGTTTTTAGACTTGTTCAGTTTGTGACGTTTGTTCTCTTGTAAACTTCTGAAATTCTGAAATAACGGCACTTTTGAAACCTGTTGCATTTTTCTTACTCGTCTATTCTGGTTCTTTCCCCCCCCTCCTCCCACCCCCGCAAAAAAAAAACACCTCTTGAAAGAATCAATCTGGTTCTGTTTTCCTATTCTAACAGACTGGCAATGACCCATATTGCTTTGTGGAGTTCTATGAGCATCGGCATGCAGCAGCAGCATTAGCAGCTATGAACGGGCGGAAAATTATGGGTAAGGTAAGCTATCATCTAGTGTAACGGGTGAGTTGTAATTGGAAGAGAATATGTACATGTGACTTTTTCTCCCTTTTTATGTGCAGCTGTCTTCAGAAACAAATTACTCTGATATCATTTGTTTTAGTATTCCAGTCACAAGTGACTTAATTTTTCCTTAAGTTAGTTGGCAAGAAGTGTCATACTTCAATCTTTGTAGTCAATTTCTTCATTAATTGACTACTTTTATACCACCACTTTCTCACATCACCTCAATCATCTGTAAAACAAATTTATTCACCGCAGAAAAGTTGCATTACAGGCACTCCGGGCTGATGATGATTGAAAATGAGTGCATTTGTTCAAAAGGGATGAAAATTGGGATTAAAATTCAAAATAAAACATAAACAAATTGTAACCAGGATTAAAATAATGGCCTAAATGTTTGAAACAAGTTTGGGGATTTGAAATAATGAAGTTTTTTGTCATTCAAGCACAAATTTATGAGAAGTGAAATAACAATTCTGACATTCTTAGAAATGTACATTCAAAAAGCAAACTACTGGAAGACTTGAGAATGAAAACAAAAGGTCATTTTTGACCACAAATTTTCCACAAATTAAAATTGATGCTTTTATGGGAGTTGGGTTGGTTGATGATTGAAAAATTCCAAGGACCCAAATTGTAACTCAACCTTCTGATACTGAGCCTTGTGGTGGGGGGGGAACCAATATATTTAAACTTTAAACTAAGTAAGAGTAAAATTCTAATTTAAAACTAAAGGCAACATGATTTGGGTGTGTTGTTGCAGATTCAAGTCTAAATCATGACTCCATTATTGGGACCGTCATTCAGTGACCACTGCCATTGGTGGGTGATCTTGAATCCAAGACAATGAACTTCTGGACACTTTTAGTCACAACATGACTGGAAGTTAGCGTGGCCTCGTTTTTAGTATTGTAAATAGAGTTATGTGTCCGACGTTCATAAACAACTCTTCAACTGTAACACCTGACCACCGGTCCTTGCATTGTTTGCTGTATGTAGTGCTGCTGTTGCTGTCAACTATGCCAACCTGTTCGATAGACTAAATGTACAACGTTTTACACACAACCTCACCGACCTGCTCAGATTATTGATGGTGTCACATGGTGCTGGCTTAAGCAAAATGTTGCTTTGCAGTGGTGAAAAGATAAGTGTGAATGCTGAAAATCTGGGGGAAGAAAGTGAAAGTGCACAATGGGCTCATCACACCTGAAGGAGAAAGTTACGTTACTGCCCAAAATACAAACCTTTCATCAGTTGCTTTGCAGTGCTCGGACTCTATTCTCTGCATTCTTGCACAGTGCGATAAGCAGTGGTAGTACAATTCCTATACTTTCCATGTGAAATAGCTGACTTGCACAAGGATTCGTAATGAGATCAGTATGCAAATCGAAAGGGTGCAAGGAGTGCTCCATTTTGATGCCAGTGAAGCAGCAATTATGTTTGGTGTTCTAATCGGTAGCAAATCATTAAGCGAGATTGATGCCTTAAAGGACAAATGTACATCTGACTTGTCATCCTGAACTGTGGTCTTACTTTACTTGGATTTGGATGATAAGACTTGTTGGCAGTTGCAGCAACTAGCAAAGCTAGCTGTGAATATATAAACTATTGTACACGTCTCTAAACTGTAAAAAGTATCTAACAAGCCACTTTATAATGCATCCTGTGTAATAAATAAACCTGAAAATACCTTAATACCTGTCCTATGATGTTATATGTCTTCAGGTTGAGGTGTCACAGTTAGCTGTAATGTCCTTTGTCCCACATCCTGCTTCTTCAGTCTCACAATTGCATTCAGCTACACACCACAAAACAGTAAGGAAAAACTTTCTAATTGTGATAAATACAATGTACAAAAGCAATTTTTGTATGCTACTGGTTTATCACATCCTCTCATCCTGTTGATGGAATTGCTGCCGCCCATGTATTTTGTGTACAAGACCCTCAATGCTGTGTCTCCATCCTTTGTCACACACTGGTGCCTTCCCATTAATGTTCAAGTTCAATTGGTTGCAGTAATTGCCACTATGAGCCCCTAGTGACCAAGATTATAATAGATCAGAATCCTGATGACCAGGCTAGTTTTGTAAAACAAAAAAAAGGTCATCACTGTATACATGTATATGTTTATTTCACTCATTTGTGATTTATTAATCTAACCGCTCAATTGCGTTAGCTTTGCATTGCATTCCAGACTAGCTGCTGCAATATGTTCTCCTAAATTACTGTCCAAACATTATTTCCAAAAGAAGCATTGGGGATCAAATCCACTGTTATAGGTGGCCATGTTTCAGTGAAATCCATTATTCACAGAAGAAATGTGAAAGAGGGTGGCAACCCAATTTTAGAATCCCTCTATAAATATTTAACCACTTAGGGAGATAACTTAAGTACAGTAGATATGGACAGTATGTGTGCAGAGTAAAATGTTGCCGGGTGTATAATGTTGTATTGAATAAAATTGGCTAACTTATTTTATTCTAATCACTATGAAATAATTTTCAGGAAGTCAAAGTGAACTGGGCAACAACTCCAAGTAGCCAGAAGAAAGACACAAGTAGTAAGTATCACACTAATAGCATTCTCCTTTCCTATCGAAACTCAATTTCATATGGTCAGTGCAGCAGGCATTCTGCAAAGTGTTTGAAGGGTGCAGCCTTTCTATCAGTTTTTAGATGATTTGTTTGTTTTAAACAGTTTTGTGTCATTCTGATTTTGAAGCCCAGGCAACTGGAAGTTAAAATGCTAGAGTTATCATTTAAAAGAGTTTTCAAACACTAGAAATTGATTGGCATGAAATGGTCACAAACTTTCAATTTGTGTGTGTAATATTCTGTTAGCTAGTTGCATATAGTTTATCAAGTGAGAGATATACTGGAGCTTCAGTAGTTCCATCCTGAATTGCAGATTTATGCAGTTTCAAGATAAATGATGGCATTTAAGTATTGTCAAAATCAATGTGTTGGGTCAAATCATTCCAAGCTGCCCGACCTCTTTACATGAGCGGGTCATTTCCTTGATGTACAAATCTGAAATCTAAGCTGAAAGGGCTGGGATTTTTTTCTTAATGTGACATGGTGTTGCCTCCTTCCACAACTCCTGGCATTGTGGATCTCGCCAATTCCACTCCTTGGTAGGACACAAGAAGGTGGCCTTTCCCAGTCAGGAAATGCCCAGTTCACCAAGAAAGCCGTGAAATTCACTTTCATTCGAATAAGCAGGGTTAATTTACAGCTGAAGGGACTTAGGTCTAAAACCTCAACTTAAGATCATTAAATTGTGAAATTTGAGAAGCATTATATCCATCTGTAATTAGTAACTGTGCAATTAGGCATCCTTTTTTGGCAAGTCATCCTCGTTTCGAGGGAGCGCCTATGATGATGATGATGATGTACATTGTAGTGGCATTCTTGTTATGTGTACTTTTTGAAATCAAGCCATAGACTTGTAGATACCATACATTCTCACCATGAGGCATTCCATCTAACCCAGCTTTAGAGGAAGGCAGCTTTTTTGAAAAGTATCCCTGTGGATTATTACGAAGTAATTTTCAAGCGTGTGAACTATCTGTACATGTTGCAATTGTGTCCAGCTGCATCATAAAAATCTATTTCCGCAATCTTGACAGTCCATGGCTTGATTTCAAAAAGTACACTGACCCTGCAATGCACATCTGGAATGCCTGATAGCACAGTTACTGACAACAGGTGGATAGAATGGTTGTTAACTTTCATAATTTGTTATATTCTGTATTTTGTATATTCCTTCCGATTTCAGGAAGTAATAATTAGACTGAACACACATAATCAGCACCAATGGTATAACATCTGGTGCAAAAAGCTTAATTAGGATTTTCATTTATTTTCAAATTTGCCTCTTAACAAGTTGTGTTTACCAAGAATGATCCCGAAATGGACTAATCACATTGTGCGTCATTAACTTTTAACTGTTATTGGTCTACTGTCAGCAATTAACAAAACCCATTTTTGCAGCTCAGGCCTTCAAAGGAAGAACCTTTAGAGGTTTGAATACTTTACATATTCTATCATCTGTATGCCTCTTTATGCATGCAAGTGAACTTTGCTCTGCTGTTTTGTCAGTGTGTATTTCTAGTGCTACTGAAGTTCTATTTATCCTCTGTCTGCAGGGCAATTGGCCTTTCAGAGGTGTTATAATTTTAACATTGTTCTGCTCGATTTTTAATTGGAAATAATCTGTTTCAAATTTTCAACAGATCATTTCCATGTATTTGTTGGCGACTTGAGTCCAGAAATCACCACAGAAGATATAAAAGCAGCTTTTGCACCATTTGGAAGAATATCGTAAGTATATCTTGGTGTGAAATTTTACGCTGATTGGCTTTTTTTTTTAAGTTAAATGTTTAATGCATTAATTCTTGACGACTCAGTTTTCTGTCTGAGTTGCAGTGTAGTGGCATCTCCACCATCAGTTCAGAGCCTCTTCAATCCAGTTTAGGTGTAATTGTATCATTGTTTCTGGTGGATTGTTACTTCGAAGTACAGGGCAAGGGTTTAATCAAAGAACAGAAAAGGGCACATTTTTGTTTTCTTTAAAACTTCCTGTTAAATATCCGTAAATTGAAAAACACTGCATTACTCTAAGTAAGTACACTGGTTTGATTCATCTCCCTCAGCAGTAAAACAGCACATTATGCACATATGGCTGGTTTGCAGATTTTACCCAAGAACATTTTTATATAATGTTTTGAATTTAACTGCATGCGTAATCTTCATTAATAAACCATTCTGAGGTTAAACTTTGATTTTTTTTTTAAAACCCTGGGGGTGAAAACAGTGACCAACACTTTTTTAAAAAAAAACCTTGAGTTTTAAAAATATCTATTCCACTAAAGTTGTGAACAATATTTTTTGAAGCTAAATTCTATTCTTCTGCTATGTGAGAATGCAAAATAGTGAAAGGAACTGCTTGAGGTTCTTCCGAGGTTTTTCTACAACTTCTTTACAGACTATATTATGGGCCCAAGTTTCCACATGATTTGCTCCTAGGAGCAACTGGTGGAGAACGGAGTATCTTAGAAATCGCAATTCTCCACATTTAAGTTTTCTGTAGTTCTAGTCATTTAGAACAGTTTCACTTTTGAACAGAATTTTTTTTTCAAAAGGGGGCGTGTCCGGCCACTGACGCCTGATTTGAAAGTTTCCACAGTGAAAACGTACTCCAAACTAACTTAGAAGGGAGCAAGTGAAGATTTTTGTAGGCCTGAAAAAACCTTGTCTACACATTAAAAAATCATATACAAATAATTCCAACCTGAATAAAAATTTATAAGCAAAGAAAAGATTAAATAAACCATGTTCCTACCTGTGTGAAAGTGCTTCAGGCAGGGAGAATTCTGCAGGAAGCCTCACAAGTTGAGGCAGCCGTTTCCGGGGGGGTGGGGGAGGCAGTGAGGGCCCGACCGACGGACGGCAGCAGCCGTTCCCGCAGGGGGGGGGGGGAACGCAGTGAGGGCCCGACCGACGGACGGCAGCAGCCGTTCCCGCGGGGGGGGGGGACGCAGTGAAGGCCCGACCGACCGACGGCAGCAGCCGTTCCCGACGGCGGGGAGGAGGCAGTGAGAAGGCTGCAGGAAGCCTCAGAAGTTGAGGCAGCCATTCCCGAGGCCCCCCTGCCGTCGGTCGGGCCCGTCGGGAAACGGCTGCCTCAACTTCTGAGGCTTCCTGCAGCCTTCTCACTGCTGCAAGAAGCCTCAGTGCTGATCATGGAAGGGCAATGTGCTTTTATTAAAAAATGATAAAAAATGAACAGCTGCAAAGAACTACAAAAATGGCCGAGTGCCGATGTTTCCTTCATATTGCGCGTGCGCGAACACTCCAATGCGCACGCGCAGGGTTGCCGGCACGATAAAAACTCATTTAAATCGGCGCGAGTGGTAGGCTCCGCCCCCTGCACGCCGCGCCAGGCAGACATGGAGCTGCAAGGCGCTCGAGAATAGCGCGTTTTTTTTAGGCGCCGTTTTAGGTGCGAAAAACGGGCGCCCAGCTCGGAGGGGCGCCTGTTTTGCCGTGTGTGGAAACTTGGGGCCTATATGTGCAAAGTTGCTAAGATGAAAATAAAAGTACACTTGTTTTTATGAAAACTTAAATGGAGTAGGCTAAGTAAATGTTTTGAATTAATGTAGAATTTAAAGATCCATCTCCAAGTATTTCTGAACTTTCTCTTCAACTCAAAGAAGAATATGGTATCGCTTTCCACTTCTGAGAAGGAGGCGATCGTCCTTTAAATAATTTTTTAAATAGTTTTTTAAAATAGTTTCTGTAGCTCTCTTGCTGACTACAGTTAATTTTTCTAGATGTTCAGTTTTACGGAGTAATTCATAAAATTCCATTGCAACAGATATCAGGAGTAATTTGTGCAGAAAATTTAAGTCACTAGGCTTGTGCTATATAGGTTAATGGGAGGGAACTAGGCTGTCCATTTTGAAGGAACAATGCTTTAAATTATTGTTCCTTCATCCAGACATCACCAGCTGTTTAAAAACTAGCTCTGGATTAAATAGTTTTCCCCAATGGTAACTTTAAAATCTTTGAAGTATCATGATCACTTATGCCATAATGTTAATCTAGCTGTGTTCAAAAGCCTTAAAAAAAATTACCAATTTTTGATTTTTTTTTCTTTAAAAAAGTTTTGTTCATGGTTATCTATTGAAGAGAAATTTCACTCTACAGTTTTTTTAGTTAAACATAATTGTATTCTGAAGTCCCCAACAATTCTAACAGTTCTTTTTAATAAAGTCCTGGAGTAATTTGCAATTTAAAAAAAAAAAAAATTCTCTTTTAATGGATAGTTGCAAGTTGCTTGATATTGCAAAAGCCTTTACCTTGAGTAAACTACAGAAGCAGTAGGAAGCCATATGCGAGCAACCCGCTATTCCCCAATGAGCTGTTGGACCTTGGCCATGAGCCATTCCTGTTGCTTAGGAAGACAAAAGGAGATGTTGCAGGCCAGTTGTTTCTCCATCAGGAGGCAAAGTCACACAGGTGCTCACCAGCTAGAAGCCCGAAGAAACAACTGTGCTATTTTACAGGGATAATGATACATTCCCCACCGGGAGGGCATTTACTGGGGTAATGGTACATTCCCCACAGGGAGGGCATTTACCGGGGTAATGGTACATTCCTCACAGGGAGGGCATTTACTGGGATAATGGTACATTCCCCACAGGGGGAGTGCATTTACTGGGGTAATGGTACATTCCCCACACGGGGAGCATTTACTGGGGTAATGATACATTCCTCACACGGGGAGCATTTACTGGGGTAATGGTACATTCCCCACACGGGGAGCATTTACTGGGGTAATGGTACATTCACCACACGGGGAGCATTTACTGGGGTAGTGGTACATTCCCCACAGGGGGAGTACATTTACCGGGGTAATGGTACATTCCCCACAGGGAGTGCATTTACCGGGGTAATGGTATATTCCCCACAGGGGGAACATTAACTGGGGTAATGGTACATTCCCCACAGGGAGAGTGCATTTGCTAGGGTAATGGTACATTCCCCACAGGGGGAGGGCATTTACCGGGGTAATGGTACATTCCCCACAGGGAGGGGTAATGGTACATTCCCCACAGGGGGAGTGCATTTACTGGGGTAATGGTACATTCCCCACATGGGGAGCATTTACTGGGGTAATGGTACATTCCTCACAGGGAGGGCATTTACTTGGGTAATGGTACGTTCCCCACACGGGGAGCATTTACTGGGGTAATGGTACGTTCCCCACAGGGAGAGCAAAGGGGTAGAAATTTGAAGAAAGCAAATTTCTTTAAAAAATTTAATGTGTGAGAGCTGTATGGGGAAGGTGGTTGTTAGAGTAGATTTGTAAGACAATTTAATGTTTTCTTCGGTAAACTAATGTTTTAGCCATTTCAGTACTAAAGGGAAAGTTCAAGCTTGAATATTTTTGTAACATAAAAATCAAAACATTTCCACGTTCTTCGATTCTTTGATCAGTGCATGCTATTTTTTATAACTTCGGAGCTTGGCAATCAACGCAATATACTGGAGTTTGCACTAAGTATCACCACTTCAGACTTAGCAAAGTGGCGGATTCTTGGTTGTGTTAATATACAGTTGCCAGGGGCTTCTGCTGTGTGTGTTTGCTTCTCTGGGAGTAACCTAAAATTCCACATGTGAAGACTGGATGGTTCAGTGTGTTCGAATATGTTAAAAGTGAAAATCTGGGACCTGGGATTAAATTTAGCACCAAAGAGAAACTCTCCCTGTAAGGTTGTTAAGGATCCAAATAAAGTGGGTTGATGTCGTCTTCATGTAGCTCCCAGTGGCTCTCGATTTACAATGTCAATTGGTTTTGGATCCAGCACATAGAAAGTACTTGCAAAATGCAATTAACAATCATATTTTAAGTGGAGATTTGTATTCTGATCTATTTAACCCAACTATTTAACCTATCTTTAGGATTGGATGTCTTCCCTCTTAGGTGGACATAAAAGATCCTATGGTATATTTTTTGAAGAGCAGGGGAGTTCTCCTGGTGTTCTGGATAATATTTATCCCTGAAACAACATCACTAAAATCTGGTCATTTATCTCATTGCTGTTTCTAGGACCCTGCTGTGGGCAAATTGACTGCCATGTTTCCCTACATTACAATAGTGATTGCACTTCAAAAATAACTTAATTGGTTTCAAACATTTTGGAACATCGTAAGGTTGTGAAAGATCTTTCTTAACAAGACTGAATACAGTCCCCTTTTTGCATGTTGGCAATGTGTCATGCTTTGCATTCTGTTGGTTATTCCTTCCGAATTTCCCTATGACCAGTCAAGGTGGCCAAATTATTAGGTGATAATTAATGAAGTGTTAAAATGAACGAATCATTTTCTGTGCGAGTGTATTGTATTATGCAAACTCACAGGTGGCTGTTGTGAACAGTGTTAGAAATTGTAATCAAGTCAATTTCCAAAGATGGAAATTATTTTTCCACAACACAGCGGCACGATACTGCGGATGCTAGAAATCTGAAATAAAAACAAAATGCTGGAAATATTCAGCAGGTCAGGCAGTGTCTGTGGGGAGAGAAACAAAAGTTAACCTTTTAGGTTGATGGCCTTTTGTCAGTTCTGAACCAAATTCCCTTGCTGTCATGTTAGGGTCAATATTTGATGTGAAACACTTAGTTTGAGAGTGTTCTGTCCCATAACGGGGAAACACACCACCTACTTTTGCATGGAAAGTCTTATTTTTTTTGAACAAAAACGTTAATTGATGTCAACAAATTCTTTCACTTGGGTTTATTCTTGTATTTGTTCCCGTTTAAGTAACTTTTTCCTTGTTTAATGTAACTCTATACCTGTTACTTTGCTGTATTCTTCTAAGCCTTTTGTTTTCAAGTTTTCTATTCAGGTAAGTACAATATAGTTCATTTTCATTGATACTGAAAAGGTTTACAGCATTTTGCATAGAATGTATTCATCAGGGCTCAATGTTTTCTATGTTTCTTGGGCAATTTTTGATTGTTTAATTTTTTTGGAAGCTACTTAACATTGCCTTAAGTATAGTTGGTGACAGGCTAGAATGGCACTTTCTATGAGAAACACTGATACTGCATTGCTGCTACATTTTTTTTCAACTTCAAACGCTTTTCAGCTTTCTTTTTGGGAACGGGCCCTTTAACTACGGAAGTGGATATAACAAGTTATCCCTAGGGGGACAAAGAGAACTGTTATAATTTTAGAGGCTGAATAGTTCCGAGGGCAAAAGTTTGAACTGTGGCTAAAATAGCTGTTATCTCCCTTTCCTGTATATTATTGAGGTTCGACAGTCCAATGTCACCGGGTAGAAGTCTCAATCTTGATGGGAGCAAAAGTGGCAGGACCTGTGTCACTCCTCGGCAGTGTCCCTGTTGCTTAAATGTGGTGTAGACTGTGCGAACAGCAAAGTTTGCAGCTGAGACTATAACCACTATTCTGGCTGAAGGAAGTAGGATGGGATGGGAGAATGAATACCATCCAGATGGATACAAACTGAAATGTTACTTTTTGTGGGCCAAAAGTTGTGAAAGAGTGAATGCCGATAGACTCTCCCTCTAGTCTTCAAAGCTGCTTTTGGGAGGGGAATAGCATAGATCGGGCTTCGTGAGGCTTTCTCTCCTGCACCAAGAATTATTTGTGACAGAGAGTAGATAGCTAGCTCCTGATGCCTTGCTGGTGCCACTCTGGTAAATGACAGGTGTGTGTGTGAAGGAACAGACATAGACTTGTACCCTCCCTTGTGTTAATGCTCCATACATGGCTGAGTTTTTATAGCAAATGGTGACTGACAGTGCTGTTGAAGTTTAGCTTTGAAAACTTGAGCTTTCTTGCTGGACCATAAGTACAGTTGTCAATATTTAAAAATTGAGGACACTGTTTTGGATCAACCTGAATCTTGTTTTTAGGCTAAAGGCTGTGCATGATCAATATAGTGTCTACATTATTTTTTGTACTGTTCGGTCTCTCCTGCTTTAGCAGGGATGCGTTGTACAGGAGTTTCAAGCTTAACAAGGAAATCCTTTACAAATGTTTTTTTTTAATTTGTAATAAATGGATTCAAGTCTTCATATTCCTTGTTAATTCATGTCTGTTGAAGTTAATTTACCTCAAAGATGGCATTCGGTCGTCCATTTGTGCTCGGTTTTAGTCATTAGGTTTGGGTTTTGTTACTGCATCAAAAACAACAATTGTGGCTGGGTCATTTTATACTTACTGAGTTGTATTTCATTCGGGTACTTAATTGATTTTAGTACTTAAATCTCCATGGGGTGTATCGCCTTGTGCGTGGTGTGTAGAATTGGATCTGCATGATGCAGAGATTGGCTTCACTGCAGAGCTTTGCTATCTTTTTTGTTCACTATACCCAAACACCAGAATATCTTAAACAATCTAAGTGGTGAAGTGAAATCTGTTGCAACTTGGTCGGGCAGTAAAAATTGGTGCTTTGTGTAGATTTGCTGGGGTGGGTGGGGGGTAGAATCTTCTATCTTCTTCACAAAGCTTGCCTTAGCTTTAAATATCAAATGAATTCTGCTTTATCTATGGTCGACTGCAGAAGTATTTCTGCACTAAAATGAAAAGAATAATCTATTTTTATATTGAATGTTTTGAAGGTGTTCTCGCAAAGGGTGTGTATTTGATGGTTGAAATAATCTTCCAATACTCAAAGGGCTCTAGGAATTTTAATGCATTCCTCGCGTTGTCCTTCACCACAATCTGTGTTTGCAGAATGCTGCCCGTCTGTTCCATGTAGAAGGTACAGGTTATTGATTCTTCTTAATATTATGATATTAACATCTAGAGCAGCATTACAGTCTTGGCTTGAGCTCAAGAGTTTTATAATGTTAAACGTTCATCCATTTCAATTTGAGGAGATGTTATGGCTTTTTCTTCTTTTTGTTTGTTGGCCTACATGGAAGTAGTATTTTTGCAGCAACAAAACCTGTTGGCAAAGTTGCTGTTGGTTAGATTTAGCCTCTTCCCTATTGGCTCTTTAGCATCACCTTTTGGTGTTAATGGATAAAAGTTTTGTGCAGGGCAACTGGTCTGAAGTTTTGCACAACCTGCTTTCAGTCAAAAACTGAGCTTCTGCCTATTGTGCATCACTGCAAAAGAACAAAAGAAGGGAGCCCCATAGTGTGAAACGAGGATCTGTGAGTGCCAGGTCAGAGCGTCGGGTGGTTTTCTTCAGTTACTGTTTCCAATCGGGTTCATGGACACTGGGGTGTATTTGGCACTGCGGAGGGTAAAATGTGGGTTTCTGCCAGCAATATCCAACACTGGCGAGTTTCTAAGCTTGTCAAGATGGTTGGTAGATGTCATGGGGAAGTGAGATGTTTTCTGATTGGAATGGAAATCTCCCTGTGTCGTTGGCAATTGCCTCTTACGAGATGGATTGTGGGGCATTGCAGTCGAGGCTCGCACCTCTTTTGCTTGGGGACTATGTATGGGCATTGGAAATCTAACCTGGGGAATTGATTTAAATATATATATATATATATGTAATTCTTTATAGTTTTCTCAAGAAGGATTTTGTGAATAAAACTTAGAAAATTGCACATGTTGATGCAACTTGGTCACTGCTTCAGAGCTTTTTTTTTAAAAAGAAAATGTACTTGATGGTACTATTAAGATTATTTTTTTGGATATTGATAAAAATCCGATCTATGTGGGCCAACAAAAGCAAGCCAGGCATTGGCTGTCTTCAGGGTGAATCTTTCAAACAGCAGATTTCAAGTGATTGGAGCAGTGTCTACTCTTGATCCACACAGAGTTGGTATTTTCATGTCAAGCGGTTGCATGGTAATCTCAGGTTAAACGTGGACTCCAAATGCATTTTTATACAGAAGCATGTCATAGAGGTTACCAAAGCATTCACACCTGAAGGTAAAAAAAAGCACTTTTTTCATCCTACCAATAGATTTTTATTAAATCATATTTACAAATTTATTTTTGAGTTAACAAATTGCCTAAGAAACATTTTATACTGGACAATCCACATAATTGGCAATGATTGGGGAAAGGAAGATACACCATAGTTGGGTTCTGAATCAATTTCAAATAATAGGGATCTGGTTATTTTGCAGAATGTCTCTGAAGAATGGACAGGATTTCCATGGCTAACTGCAAGGGACTGTCACAGTGGATAATCGTTCACTCAGTTGTAGATTTCTTATTTCCTTTTATCTTTGTATACAGATATAATTGACTTTGTTATTTTTTTTCTATTATGCTTAAAATAGTTCTCGATCGATTCTTTAGTGATCTGATCCTGTCTGTATATAATGCACTTTTCGTATATTTATGCTAGTCTGCGTAGTTCTGTTTAACACTTTTGGAAGTACAGTGTCTTATTAGTGTTTTCACTTTTTCTGAATATTGCAACCGTTTCTGAAAATCTCAATTTCTCAAAATTTACAGCTGCCCACAGTCCAAAAAGGGGGTAACGAATTCACCCTACCGAGAAACTAAAAGAATTGTTAACAGGCGATGTATGCCTTTTAATTCCTATTTTTTATTTTTCTAGTTTTTTTTCTATTTCATATACTGTATTTTTAAGACTAGGTAGAAAACTTGTTGGCAACAAGTACTAAGTAATGTGCATGGTTAAGGAAAGCCATTCAATTAATCTTGAAATCTACAATGATTTTTTTTTTCTTTTTGATTTGGCCTGGTGATTCATACAACTAGGAATAGCTGCTTTGACCATGCAGACGTTTTAACTTTTTTTTAATGAATGAAATTACAAACTATTTGAATAGCTTTTAAAAAGAAAACAAAAACTTCTGTAACAACATTAGCCAGCTCAGCTACAGTTTGCATGTTTACCACATTAAAGTTAACAATGCTGTTATAACTGAATTAGCAGATCAAGATGTAGTAAACTAGCAGATGAAGACATAGTACATTTTATAGTGGAGAGGGAGAAAGGTGCTTTGTAGAACGCTCTTGCAATAAGTGGTCCCTTTATCAAAGGTGAGACACGATGACTTGACAATAAGCAGTGTGTGTGTGGTTCCTGTCTTTTATTCACTACAGTAGGCTTACTCCAGCAAGAAGTGTGTTTATTCATTTTGTCTTACTTATTTATGTTTCCAGTGATGCTAGAGTGGTCAAAGATTTGGCAACTGGAAAATCCAAAGGGTATGGCTTTGTGTCCTTCTACAATAAGTGGGTAAGTAAGTGAATGTTCATATTGGATGTTCACTTTGGCAGCTGGCTAACCCTTTCACGAATCTCAGGTGTTCAATTTGTCTAAGGAAACAACAGAAACCTGTGTGTCCGAGTGTGAACTGAACCGAGAAACCCATACGAATGACCGTAAATAACAAGTGGTTGTTACTCCCTGCAGTGGAATCGTGAATATGCACATGTGGGTTATTGGCCCTCGCCCCTCACTATCTGTGCAACTTTAAGAACATAAGAATTAGGAGCAGGCCATTCAGCCCCTCGAACCTGCTCTGCCATTCAAGGCTGATCATCTACCTCAACTCCACTTTCCTACACTATCCCCATATCCCTTGATTCTCTTAATATCCAAAAATCTGTCAATCCCTGTCTTGAATATACTCAAAAACTGAGCCTCCACAGCCCTCTGGGGTAGAGAATTCCAAACATTCACCGCCTTCTGAGTGAAGAAATTTATCCTCATCTCAGTCCTAAATGGCCGACCCCTTATCCAGAGACTGTGACCCCTGGTTCTAGACTCTCCAGCCCGGGGGAAACATCCTCCCTGCATCTACCCTGTCAAGCCCTGTAAGAATTTTGTATGTTTCAATGAGATCATCTCATTTTTCTAAACTCTAGAGAATATAGGCCTAGTCTACTCAATCTCTCCTCATAGGACAATCCCCCCATCCCAGGAATCAGTCTGGTGAACCTTCGTTGCACTTCCTCTATGGCAAGTATATCCTTCCTTAGGTAAAGAGACCAAAACTGTACACAATACTTCAGGTGTGGTCTCACCAGGGCCCGATATAATTGCAGTAAGACATCTTTACTCTTGAACTCAAACCCTCTTGTAATAAAAGCCAACATACTATTTACTTTCTTAATTGCTTGCTGTACCTGCATGTTAACTTTGTGATTCATGTACAAGGACACCTCGGTCCCTCTGAATACCAACATTTCCCAATCTCTCACCATCTATTTTTCCTACCAAAGTGGATAACTTCACATTATATTCCATTTGTCATGTCCTTGCCCACTCACTGAGCCTGTCTATATTCCCTCGAAGCCTCTTTGCATCCTCCTCACAACTTACATTCTCACCTAGCTTTGTATAATCATCAGCAAACTTGGATATATTACATTTGGTCCCCTCATCCAAATCATTGATACAGATTGTGAATAGCTGGGGCCCAAGCACTGATCCTTGAGGTACCCCACACTGGTTACAGCCCCCCCAACCAAAACTGACCTGTTTATTCCTACTCTCTGTTTTCTGTCCATTAACCAATCCTCAATTCATGCTAGTATATTACTCCCAATCCCATGAGCCCTAATTTTGTTTGATAACCTCTTGTATGGCACCTTATCGAATGCCTTCTGAAAATCCAAATACACCACATCCATTGGTGTTCCCCCTTATCTATTCTGCTAGTTACAACCTCAAAAAACTCCAAGATTTGTCAAACTTTCATAAGTCCATGTTGACTCTGCCCAATGCTATTTTTCTTTTCTAAGTGCCCTGTTACCATGTCCTTAATAATAGATTCTAGCATTTTCCCTACTACTGATGTCAGGCTAACTGGTCTGTAATTCCCCATTTTCTCTCCTTTTTTTAAATAGTTGGGTTACATCTGCTCCTTACTAATCCGCAGGGACCGTTCTAGAATCTATGCAATTTTGGAAGATGGCAACCAATGCATACACTATCTCTATAGCCACCTCTTTCACAACTCTAGAATGTAGGCCATCAGGTCCACGGGATTTATCAGCTTTCAGTCCCATTAATTTCTCCCATACTATTTTTTGTACTAATACAATATTCTTTCAGTCCCTCATTCTCGTTAGACCCTAGGTTCTCCACTATTTCTTCTTGAGTCTTCTGTGAAGATAGACACACAGTATTTGTTTAATTTCTTTGCTATTTCCTTATTCCCCATTATAATTTCTCCTGTTTCAGCCTGTAAGGGACCCACATTTACTTTTGCTCATCTTTTCCTTTTTACATGCATATAGAAAGTTTTACAGTCTTTTTATGTTTCTCGCTAGTTTACTCTCATATTCTATTTCCCCTTTATCAATTTCTTGGTCCTCCTTTGCTGAATTCTAAAATCCTCCCAATCCTCAGGCTTACTGCTCTTTTCGGCAACTTCCTTCGTAAGCCTCTTTGATCTAATACTATCTTCAACTTCTCTTGTTAGCCACAGTTGGTCCACTTTTCCTGTGGAGTTTTTGAGCCTAAAAGGAATGTATATTTATTGCAAATTATGTATTCTTTAAATGCTAGCCATTGCTTGTCTACCATCATACTTTTTAATGTAGTTTCCCAATCTGCCTTAGCCAACTCGCCCCTCATACCTACGTAGTTTGCTTTGTTTAGATTTAAGACCCTAGTTTTGGATTTAACTAAATCACTTTCAAACTTAATATAAAATTGTTATAGAAGCCCTTTACTGCAATCTTATTAATTGACCCTTTCTCATTGCACAATACTAGATCTAAAATAGCCTGTTCCCTAGTTGATCCCTCAACATACTGATCTAGAAAACTATCTTGCATACATTCCATGAATTTGTCTTCCACAATATTACTGCAAATTTGGTTTGCCCAGTCTATGTGTAGCTTAAAGTGCCCCTTGATTACTGTATTACCCCTTGCTACATGCTCCTCTAATTTCCTGATTTATACTCTGCTCTACATTACCACTACTGTTTGGGGGCCTATAAACAATTCCCTACAATGTTTTCCGCCCCTTGCTGTTTCTTAGCTCCACCCAAACTGATTATTCTTGATTTTTAGAGCTAAGATCCTTTCTCTCTGCTGTCTTTATCCCATCCTTTATGATCAGGGCTACCCCTCCTCCTTTTCCATTTTGCCAATCTCTTCTAAACGTTAAGTATCCTGGAATATTTAGTTCCCAACCTTGGTCACTTTGCAACCACATCTCTGTAATGGCTATTCGATCAAACCTATTCATTTCTATCTGCACTATTCATCTATGTTGTTGCGAATGCTTCGTGCATTCAGATATATAGTGCCTTTAGCTTTGATTTTTTTCTATTTTTTCCTGATGTCACCTTAGTCACTGATGCCTTATTATCTCTCTGTCCCTTCCTGCCCCACTCTGCTTATTTTTACCCAAAACTTTGCTCTGGAGCCTTGACATTTCTCTTGCTGCTTTTAAATTTACTCTTTCCTGAATCCTCCCACCCCCCACCTTCATTAGTTTCAAGCCCTGTCTACTGCCCCAGTTATTCAATTCGCCAGGACACTGGTTCCAGCCCAGTTTAAGTGGAGCCCGTCCAACAGAACAGCTCCCTCTCTCCAGTACTGGTGCCAGTGCCCCATGAATCAAACCCTGCTTCCCACACCACTTTTTGTGCCATCTAATCTGCTTATCCCTATGCAAATGGCACATGGCTCAGGTAACAATCCCGAGATTATTATCTTTGAGGTTCTGCTTTTTAATTTGTATCCCAGCTCCTCAAATTCTTTCAGCAGAACTTCATTCCTAGTTCTACCTATGTCATTGGTTCCTACGTGGACCACGACAACTAGATCCTCCCCATCCCACTCTTCTTCTCCACTAAGTTCTTCTCTGGCTGCGAGGAGATGTCTTTAACCCTAGCACCGGGCAGGCAACACAACCTTCGGAACTCCCAGTTGTGGCTGCAGAGAACAGTATCGATCCCTCTGACTATACTGTCCCCTACCACAACTACATTCCCTTTCATTCTGCCCCATTTGGATGGCCTCCTGCACCATGGTACCATGGTCAGCTTGCTCATTCATCCTGCAGATTTTTCCCTCAACCACACAAGCAGCAAGAACGTCATACCTGTTGGTTAAGGACAAATGCCGAGGTTCCTCCAGCACTGCACCTGGGATCCCCTTACCACACCCTCCTGTCCCTGACCACTAACCAGACGTACCAATGGGGTGTGACTGCCTCCTGCATCAATGTGTCCAGGTAACTCTTCCCCCGCCGCTCCCCCTCTCCTCTCCTCTTCCCCCCCCCCCCCCCGGATGCCCTGCAATATCTGTACCTCAGACTTAAGCTCAACAATTCTGAGCTGAAGTTCCTCAGGCTACAGGCACTTACTGCAAATGTAGTTATCTGGGATCACAATGCTCTCCACAAACTTCCACGTGCTTCAGTTGCAGCACACCACCTGCACTGCCATCCCTAGATGACCTTGTTCTAATTTTTTTTAAATTATATTTGTATTTAAGTAACATAGTTTACAGTTTAGTTTCTTGACTACTTAATTGATCTAGATTAAGTTATGGGCAATGAAATTCAATATCTACCTGTAACACACAGCACTACAAGTAGTACAGGCAAAACCCTCGTCCCCGAATTCCCAAATAAAACACTCTGTTCACTTTAATCCCACTCTTCTGTACAGACCACTTTGCTCTGCAGACCTGTTTACTTTTATCAGACAGCGTGTAACCTGGGAGCCCAGTGAGATCAGACCGATACGGCCCTTACGGCTAAAGGGATCAAGGGGTATGGAGAGAAAGCAGGAAAGGGGTACTGAGGTGAATGATCAGCCATGATCTTATTGAATGGTGGTGCAGGCTCGAAGGGCCGAATGGCCTACTCCTGCACCTATTTTCTATGTTTGTATACTATAGCAGCTTCACCCAAGTTACAGGTGATGACTCGCCTTCCCTGCTCCCGGTGATTAGCATCTATTCAAGACACACACTTACTGCTGACTGATGTGTAGCTTCTATTAACTAAAGTTTTTAAAGATCTAGTTTTAAATCCAAATGTTAAACTAAATTTCACTCTTTACAGCTTCTACTTACCGGAAATTTCTACTTTTCTCTCTTCCAACATTCCGTCTCTGGTATCCCTTCTGGCTCCACTTTCGGTGGCAGAACCTTCAGCAGTTTTAGCCCGACACTTTGGGATTCTCTGCCTGAACTCTTGCCTCCTCTCTCCCCTCTATCAAAAGTCTTCTTTAAACCTAACTCTTTGACCTTGCTTTTGGTATCCCTCTCACCAATGTTCACTGTCCAGATTATGTTTTTTTTCACCTCTGTGAAGCACTTTGGATCTTTTATTGCAGTAAAGGTGTTATAACTATAACAGTTTTGATTCTTGTTGGAGGTACAGGGCAGGGACAGAACTCTTTCCCACAGAAATAAAGGAGACTAGATTTGGGCTGATGACCTGTATTGGAAGAGACTTGCGATAGGTAAATGGGTCAGTTTCTTGCCTGGGGATTAGTGCAGGAAAATGGAGGAATTGGAGAAGCAGTACCTTGTCAGATGGCTGAAGTTTAACTGGGGACGTCTACTGATGTCCATTGCTAAAATAATGTTTGTTGGTAAACATTTTGGTTAATTCATCCAGTTACTGAAGGTTTGCTTCCATTTTATTATTTCAAATCTTAGGATGCTGAAAATGCCATTCAACAAATGGGTGGGCAGTGGCTTGGAGGAAGGCAGATCCGAACAAATTGGGCGACCCGCAAGCCTCCTGCCCCAAAGAGTACATCAGAGCGTAAGTTCAGTAAGCAACCTATTGGAGATACAGTAACTGCAAGTAATGGTATTGCATACAAGGTTAGCGAGTACAGGCTGATTTTTGGCTCATTTGCGCCCCATTTAGCGCCTCGGCTGGGCGCAAAAATGATTTTTTTGGGGGGGGAGGGGGGCGGGCGTGAAACAAGGCGCACAAGATTTTGCGCCCAGGTGGAATTTTCGCCAATGGTTTTGCGGCGATGCTAAAACTTAGCGCCCCGTCACTGTTTTGACCATTTGGATGACGTAAATCGTCGTGCATCGCTGCGCTAGCGTCCGGGCAGAACTTTCGAGCATATCACCCGATTTAGCATCTGCTAATGTGTCAAGATCATTCATGGCAAATAAGATGGCAAACTAAGCCTACCTATGTGTCATGCATTTTAGGAGGCAACCCATAGAGTGCTGAGAGACAGCAACAGCATGAGAACAAATAGTGTCCGATTTATCATTGAAGTAATGAAGGAGTGCATGAATAAAAATTGTACTCTAACGACCCTCAAAAGATCATTGAACTTCTTTCAGTACTGTGTGCCACTCCTGACCACTGTGCCTGAGGCAGCGACCTCCTCAGCGATTTCCCTCCAAATGCGTTTGAAAATGGATGGCAGGGGTCCAGATCCCACCCCTGCGTTGTAACTCATGCCATCTTCTCTCTACAGCCCCTACGAGAGATTCGTTAGCCTTTTGGCTGAATCGCAAGGCACGCTGTCTCGACGACTCATCTTCCATCATCAAAATCTCCTCTTCAGCCATAAAATGGCTGATTCAGCCCCGGGTTGCACTGCGCATGCGCACAGCCACGCCCTGCATTTGCGATCGGCCAGCAGACCAGAAGCGCGGGAACTTTGGGCACCGGCGCACAAATTGTGTGGCGCAACGCCAGAGTTAGCACTAACGATCCTCGTGAACTTTCATTTGGCGAAAAGCTTTGCGCTCTGGCGCTAACGCTAACCCCGCGCTAAATTTTTTGATTTCGCCGCGAATTGCGCCCGGAAACGGGCGAAAACGCAAAAAGCCGAAAATCTAGCCCTAAAAGTTTAAGAAGAGTCTTTGCAATCAAGAATGTGTGTAATAAAATTAAATGGTCGCTCTCCCTTGGTGCAGCTTGGCACAGTTGGTAGCACTTGCATCTTATCCAGCAGGCCGTGGATATGAGTTTTGTTTTAATGTGTCTGATAGTGATATTTTGTGGGGAATTATGGACTACATCATTTCTTGGATTAAGCAAATTGTCATGGCAGCATATGAAATTTTGTAAATATCAGAAAAACCGACTTTAATTTAAAAAAAAACACTAACTTAAAATCTTCAGCCATCTGGGACCAACGCTTTTTATTTTGACCTGTGCATTTTTCCCCTTTGCAGCAAATACCAAACAGCTCTCCTATGAGGAAGTTGTCAATCAGTCCAGTCCCAGCAACTGTACAGTCTATTGCGGTGGCATAGCGGTTGGACTTACAGGTAATGCTTAATATCTTGAGATTTGAGTTTTAACTGTATGGCTGTTGTGGGGAGAAACTGCAGCGATGGCTGAGAATGGTCACCTGCTGCAAACCTGTGCCATGGAAGCTGCTCGACGAGATATTTCATCTTGGCAAATGCTTTGCACTTCACACATCCACATCCACGAGGACTGCAGTGGTTCAAGGAGCAGGCCCATCAACTTAAGGAATTGACAAATGGGCAATAAAAGTAGGCGTGCTAGCATTGTCTATGTCCGAAAAACCCTGCTTTGTAATATATATTGTCTTTGTGTTGT
This sequence comes from Pristiophorus japonicus, assembly GCF_044704955.1. Lineage (NCBI taxonomy): Eukaryota > Metazoa > Chordata > Chondrichthyes > Pristiophoridae > Pristiophorus > Pristiophorus japonicus. The sequence goes on along the minus strand of NC_091998.1, from coordinate 63,586,515 downwards.
GGAGCACGCTCCATTTAGTTTCATTAAAAATGACTGCCATTCCTTAATCCACCCACTTAATTTGTCCAGCTCCCATGGAATTCTATTAATCACCTTTATACTTAATCACATTTATACTTGTCATCTACTAGCAGTAACTACCCATTTTACTATATTGCTTGAAGCACCTGGAATAAAGATTGAATTGTTCAAATGGGAGCTGAGAGAAAAGGTTGCTGTTATCAGCCACTGCTTTTTCAGTCATTGTTATCTTTCACTGACTCTTGCTAAATCAGTTCACGTCCAGTTAGCTCATTTGCAATTTTCCTGTTTTTTGGGGGGGCTGATAAAAACCGAGAGATGTTAATGGAAATGGAAATAAAACATCACGTGTTGGCATCAGGCATTCCCAAGTCATATGTAGAGTAAAGCTCTCTGCTCAACAGTGTGGCATGGAATATAACTAAGAGCACCTACTCCTACATCATTGAGAAATTCTTCTATTTGCCACACCATTTTGATACTTAATAAGCAGTCTTCCTATGAGAACCCCAACTGTCCAAACTCACTTAGTGGTGGATCCTTAAAGAAAACAAACATAGAAAACTGCATCCAGACAGTGTAAGCTGGTGATTCAAGCTTGAGTCTGAGGTGCAGGGCTATTATCTAACCCACTATGTTACCCAGATCTTCAAGCTCATCTGCCTTAAACTCCATGGGCCTTCATCTGAATCTTCTGACATGACGGATGTAAATGATCGGTAGCATTACTCCCTAATGCAGTAAATCTCAATTCCTGTCTGATAAATTGAGTGAAAATTTCCATGTTCAGCAGTAAGTTCCAAATAGTGTTGTGTGACTTCTGTTTTAACAGAAAATGCATAAAACTGTTGTGTATCTACCATAATAACTCGTACATAAGCTGTACTTTTTCTAAACCCAAAACACAATATACTTTGGGGTGTCCTATATCCTTGCCCAGATGGCAAGTATTTTTGATGCACATTACTTTCATTAAACCCTTAATCTATTGCAGAAATCTCTGTTAAATATTACATTTCAATTGAATATTTTTCTTCTTTTAGAGCAACTTATGCGCCAGACATTTTCGCCCTTTGGACAGATCATGGAGATCAGAGTGTTTCCTGAGAAAGGATATTCATTTGTACGGTACGTCTTGGGCTTTGACTAATTAGCATTTGGAATTGACTTTGTTTTCCTAAGAATTAACTAACAGCGAATGGCTGATAGGAAAGGGAGAGAGCAAACTTGCATTCATATTGCATGTTATCATATCTCCCCCAGCCTCCCAAAGTGCTTCATATTACTTTGAAGTGCAATCACTGTTGCTGTGTTGGCAACCATATCAGTCAGTTTGAGTACAGCAAGCCCACAGAAACAGGAGTGAGACTTATTTTTAAGTGAGACCAGTTAACTGGCTTTTAATGTTGATTGAGGGACGAATGTTGACCAGGGCACACAACTCCCTGGTCATATTTAAATGGTGCCATGGGATCTTTATTGTCATCTTGAACAGGCAAATGGGTTAAGCATCTAAGCTGAAGGATGTAGACTGCAGGAAGATATCTGTGAACTGGTCAGGTGGGCAGAACAGTGGCAAATGGAATTCAATCTAGAAAAGTGTGAGGTAATGCATTTGGGGAGGGCTAACAAGGCAAGGGAATACACAATAAATGGGAGGACACTTAAGAGGTGTAGAGGAACATAGGGACCTTGGAGTGCAGGTCCACATCTTTGAAGGTAGCAGGCCAGGTAGATAAGGTGGTTAAGAAGGCATACGGAATACTTGCCTTTATTAGCCGAGGCACAGAATACAAGAGCAGGGAGGTTATGCTTGAACTGTATAAAACACTAGTTAGGCCACAGCTTTAAGTACTGCGTTGCAGTTCTGGTCACCGCATTACAGGAAAGATGTGATTTCACTGGAGAGGGTGCAGAGGAGATTTACGAGGATGTTGCCTGGACTAGAGAATTTTAGCCTTGAGTAAAGATTGAATAGGGTGAGATTGTTTTCTTTGGAACAGAGGAGGCTGAGGGGGGCCTTATTGAGGTGTATAACATTATGAGGGGCCTAGATAGAGTGGATAGGAAGAACCTATTTCCCTTAGCAGGGGGTGTCAGCAAGCAGGGGCAGAGATTTAAAGTAATTGGTAGGAGGTTTTGAGGGGAGATTTCTTCACCCAGAGGGTGGTGGTCTGGAACTCACTATCTGAAAAGGTGGTAGAGGCAGAAACCCTCACCACATTAAAAAAAGTACTTGGATGTGGACTTGAAGTGCCGTAACCTACAGGGCTACGGACCGAGAGCTGGAAAGTGGAATTCGGCTGGGTAGTTGTTTGTCGGCTGGCGCGGATATAATGAGCCAAAATGGCCTCCTTCCGTGCTGTAAATTTCTATGATGGCATCTCTGACGATGTAACACTCCCTCAGTACTGCATTCAAGTGTCGGTGTGGACCACGTGCTGAAGTACAGAGTTGGGGATTGACTCCTCCCTTCTGGTAGCTCTTAATCCAGCAACTGCACTGTTGGAATTCCTGTGTGTCGATTTGATGTATGTGGGTGTGGCATTTATGCAGTTCATGACTATGTAAAGCACCTCAGCTGCGTGGATTCTGTTACTCATGGTCCCAAAAGTCCTAGGCTGCTCCAATCCACTGCGAGAAATACTCTGTTAATTGTAAGACTTTCTGTGAATGTGTTGACTGTTTGACGTAGATTCCACTTTATAGAATAGATGTGGTACAGATGCTGGATGGGACCCATTATTTTGAGACCATTGGATGTGGAGTCCGCTTCAGGCAAGACTGAAAGACGATTTTGTCATTAGGGCTGAAGAGCTAGACTTGTGTTCGGTCCTTAACGGCAAAGCCTTCATTGCACTTTACCTTATTAGGGGTACAGACCATGATGAAATAATGCAGCCGTGATTCAGTTACCTGTGGCAGTCCAAATAGTCCAACGGAAGAAGGGTTAAGACCAATGCGGGATTATGTCCATGGCTGTTTTGGCTAAATTTACAAGAAAGCCCGTTAGTACAGTTTAGCGGTATGATTATTGCAGTGGTGACTAATAATCTTGCTAGTTTCTTTGTACAAGCTGCTTTTATCTGGGAACTATTCACCTTCTCCAACTGGTTTGTTTTCCATTGCTGAATTTTCTCTTTTTTAAAAAAAAAATTACAGTCATTGCATTGGCTGCACAATTTCCTTTTGAGTTCCCGGAAAATTCTTTCTGTATATTTTATTCAGTGTGATCCTTCCAAGAAAATATGAATCATACAGTACAGTGTGAGCGTAGAGAATGGGCCCCATCTGTTTTGAGGGGATCACTTTTAGCCATCTGGGGTGGGGATGTCTCAGATGTAGCATTGAGGGTTTAATTTATAACCCCAGCCCATCAACTTCAATGAATTACTTTCATGCAAATTAAATATAGGTGTGGCAAAAATAATTTTATTCACTGTGCATAACTGCATCCAAACATGTCTTGCTTATGCCATCTGTCGAAACATTTTTAGATGAGAAGCACTTTTTCTTCGCCATTCAGATCTTTTGCTTGAATATAATAGTGATATAAGGTACAGTAACAATCTGACACACCCGTACCGGATATAGATAAACGCTATCAATTGCACACTTGCATACTACATCATCATAGTCAGCCCCTTGGGTCGAAGATCACTTGCTTCCACACTAAAAATGACTACACAAATGAAATTTTAAACGGTGGAAGATGCCTGTGCATGAATTATTTTAATGTGGCCATTGCAAACCAGCCACCACACCAGCTTGACAGAGCAAGGTCTTGGTCCAGTGGCACGGGGATATAAGACGACTGGAGACCAGGCTCCACCACATGTGCCAATACATACACACAAACTCAAACATACTCCCCCTGTCCTCCTTCCCATGGGACACCTCTCCGTGAAATTCGTAGTACGCAATGTGAGCCTCACAGCCTCGCTATTCCCTTGGTGTTATCCACGCTGCTCCACCTCTGGGCTCCAACCTCTCTGCTCCTCCATGCCTCATCCGTCCTCTCCTCTCCGCTTCTGACCTCCCCTCCACGCAGCTTCCAACCTCCGCTCCATACCACATAGGAATCTCATCCCTAACGGTTGGCGTATTAGTTGAAGCATTTTAGAACTACAATTCTATAAATAATAACAAGCATTTTCTGTAACTGCTTGTATATGTAGCAGTCTCATAGTGATCCACTACAATCAACTTTAAATCAAGCTTTTTTACACCGATAAGGATTCAGATAAATATTTTCTAAGTCTTCGCAAACTCATTGTCGGCACTGCTTTAATAACCAGCATGTGCAGATTTCAAGGTTGATTTAACAACGTAACTTGTAGTTTGAAAAGTTGGGCTCTTATCAGGTTTGACGGTTGAAAAATAACAGTGAGCAGCTCTGCTCTTTTAGAATTAATTTCTTTCACAGAGGAAGTTCCTGTGCTTCAGGAGAGAATGACTGAGTAGCAGTCACTGATTAACTGAAATCCATGCGAGATATGGCACCGCATGTATAAAACTAACACTACATGCATCTCTGGAATGTAAGGAATAAAATTGCCAACAAGGGGCTGCTAGTAGATTGTGTATATTTTGGCGCATTTCTGTCCGACGCTGGATGTCCAACCAGCTTTTACCAGTTGGTTGAGGACCCTCCACAGTAATGCGTTTTCCGGGTGGCCTAGAGCTGGTTCTTGGGGAAAGTCCAAATGAAACCAGGAATGAATGAGTGTGAGCGATTATTTAACTTTGATGAGAATGAGAGGTGATCTTATTGAAACATATAAGGTAATGAGGGGGCTAGACAAGGTGGTTGCAGAGAGGATATTTCCACTCATAGGGGAAACTAAAACTAGGGGACATAGTCTCAGAATAAGGGGCCAACCATTTAAAATTGAGATGAGGAGGAATTTCTTCCAAGGGTTGTAAATCTGTGGAATTCTGTACCCCAGAGAGCTGTGGAGGCTGGGTCATTGAATATATTTAAAGCGGAGATGGACAGATATTTGAGCGATAAAGGAGTAAAGGGTTATGGGGAGCGGGCAGGGAAGTGGAGCTGAGCCCATGGTCAGATCACCACGATCTTATTAAATGGCGGAGCAGGCTCGAGGGGCCAAATGGCCTACTCCTGCTCTTATTGCTTATGTTCTTAGAAGCGGAGTGATTTGTCATAAATCAGGAAGGAAAGCTGAAAAGAAATATTTAGCACATTTCTCAGAAGTGACATAAAAGTTGATTGGGCATCCAGTGTTCAATAGTTATGTGCCAACCAAATACAAAATCTGCTTTCTGTTAGTTTTATAGTAGCCGCCTAGAGCTATGTGTTATCAGTATCATACTCACTGACTCCATATTTCCCTGGTGTTAAACATGCTCTGTATTAGTTGCAGCATGGAAGATGGAATAAATCAATTTTACTCAGTAGTTATGAATTTTTGCTGTTTTTTCTTAGTTTTTCATCACACGAAAGTGCTGCACATGCTATTGTCTCAGTCAATGGAACCACCATAGAAGGACACATTGTCAAATGCTACTGGGGGAAAGAAACACCTGACGGAATGGGCCAATTTCAACAGGTGAGTTGAAATCTGTTTTTTTTACTATTTTAGACGTCTTAAAGCAAATTAGTATCTGGCAAATTGCTCAACTTTCTACGGAAATTGAGTAACCATCTCTCATAGTTTATGATACTGATCCTATCTGGATATGTTTGTAATTTGGGAGAGAATAGTGAACCAAGTTAAATGCTATGCATTCTTAAAATGTGATGTTTTCTATTAACTCAACTTATTTTGGACAGCACTCCTTCACAGGGCCACACATGAGTTATCTTGTCAAACAGTCAGTGCCTCATTCAGAAGAGCACTGGTTGCTTCAGCCACAAAGTCAAATGAATGTCCTCTGCCTCGAGGCTTGAGCGGCTGAAAACGTTGTATTTGAAACTGGTGTTCAACTGATCAGGGAGCAGATAAATCTGAAAATAAAACTTAGTGTTGAAGACAGATCAAAAATAGGAAAAAAGAGGAAAGAAAGATGGGTCATTGCTTTGCTTATTTCAATCGTACAACATGGGAGTAAAGCTATGTATGAGATTTGAGTAGCAGAGTTACTGTCATAGAGTTTGTACAGCAAATGGACTGAAATTGTATTTTTTCATTCGCTAATCTATGGAGCACAGCATCCCATGGAGCTTTACCCATAGTCTGGGTTCAGTGTTATGGGGAGTGCCGTTAGAAGCAACTTTAACGGGGATAGTGTTGTGTGAAATTGACCCCGATAATTAAGATTGGGGCGGGGGAGAAATTGTGGAGAATGCGTCCTAGGGTGCCACAGGTCAAATCTGGCATTGCTCTGTAGCCTAATGCACGCTCCAGGAATTTTATTAGAAGCATAAATTGTTTTTGTCAAGTTCTTGGATAATTTTCAGAAAAATATTATCATGCTTCTCTGCCCCCCCCCTCCCCCCTTCCCTTTTTAAAAAAATTTTCAGCAAAATCAGATGGGCTACGCTCAGCCTTGGAGCCAGTTTGGCCAGTGGTATGGAAATACTCAACAGTTCGGCCAGTATATGCCTAACGGCTGGCAGATGCCACCATACGGCGTTTATGGGCAAGCTTGGAACCAACAAGGATTCAGAATGGAGTAAGCGGTGATTTTTATTTTTGCTGTATTTATTAACATGGATTGTTGGGTGCTCTATCAACCCTTCCCATTAACGGAACTAAAAGCGAGTAGATTTCAGCAGTTTTCCTTTTGAGACAAAATAATCAAGAGTTGAATACAAGTTTAGTGCATGACCTGTGCCCCAGTTCCTGGCTTTGGCTGTTACTATCGTGTTTCCAGTGGTAGCTTCTAGAACACTGGCAGCTGATGCATAGTGTGTGGGTAATCTAAAGACTACATAAAGAGTAAAATATTTGAAACAAAATCACATCAGAGCCAATGACCAGAGTGAAGATTTTACCGTTCTGTTTGATCTCATTACCTGTATAAAAGTCAGCTCCTCTTTCCCAAAGACACTCCTAAATTTTGCACTGTCAAAAATGCACCAATGCCTCTTGGCGACCAGCAAGAAACATTTTTTAAAAAAAGATACATTTAGGTTCCAGTGTGATCATTCTGGAAAAACTGGGCCATGTTTAATTTTATACTTGTCTACTTGAAGCATCTTGTTGAATGCTTGCCACAGCCTCTCTTACAATGAACTAGTGATGGTGTAAGCATTTTGAATAATCGAGCCCTTTTTTGGTTTATAATTCAATGTATACTTTGTAGATGCCGAGGTGGGAGGGGAGGGTGGGAAGACTCGTGATCCCTCCTGCTTCTGTTTTTTTGTTCAAGACATATAAACCTAGTCATTTTGTGTTGCCTCTCGCTTTAATGTTCTGTTTGCTTGTTTTTTCTTGCAGTCAGACACCGTCCACTGCCGCATGGATGGGCGCTAACTATGGAGTCCAACCTGCACAAGGTCAAAGTCCCAGTGTGATAGCCAACCAAGCAGGTTTTGGCATGGCAGGCTACCAAACCCAGTGAGCAAAATGGACTCTCTCTTCCTACCTATAGCCAGTGGTTTCCTGCCACAGCGGACACGTCAAGCCTTTGTTTACTTAAGATGTTTTTTTTTTCAAAGCCAGATCAATGAAAGATATCAACTGCATTGTATTTATTTTAAAAGGAAAGCAATTCATTTTAGAAATCATGGAAATTCGTCTCATCCAAGCGTCTGTCTAAAGATGCTGGATGTCTGCCAATTTTTGTGTCCAGTTTTCTTTCAGATGTTTCAACAAAAAAAAATAAAATCCATTTCCTATGGCCATTGGAGAGAATAAACAAAAGCAGGGATTTCTAAGTAACGCTGCCACTTTTATAAAATGAGGCAGGCGAATTGCACAATGTTAGATGCCGTGTTTCTAAACAGATACTGGGCAGTTTAGTTTTGCATTCCACAAAATCCACAGATTTCAAACTGTAAAATTTAATAATCCTATGTTTTCCACATTTCTATTGTACAAGGCCATAGTTTGTAAATGTAGGAGGTTGTTCAAAAAAATATTATGATCCTTCAGAACATGAAAAAAAAATGTCGAGTCCCTTGAGCGCTCTCAGCATGTACACAGCATAGTTTAAAGCAATGAAATACTATAGTAAAATGTTTTTGTGGTTTTTTTTGTTCTTTTTGAAGTAGTATTTTAATCATTTCATTAAAGAAACCAAGTAAAAATTTAGTGATGTTGTAGAGAAAGCACTTCTGAATGTTGACTTGGATTCCCGCTGCTCTTCCAGTGTCATCTCAAGCACTTCATCTTCAGGGAGGACAGTTCCCTGGTCTGAGCAGTGCAAATAACCGTGGCGTTATCCCTGGCACTGCAGAGGGTTGTCCTCAGGAACTGGTTAAAACTGACATTTCCAGATGTGTAGGTGAAGCATAACTATTAAGAGTAAGGCAGTTTAATGTACCGGCTTGCAACCGAAATCTGAATTTGAGTTTCCATTTTAAAATTAATACATATTTTCATCTTTTTTTATATAAAACATAAATGTAGCTACTGGCAAAATAAAACTGGCACCATTTGTGCCAAAGTGTATTTGGTGGGGGGAGGGCAGGGGGAGGGAAAATTCAGATGCACTCAGATTTAAGGGGATGTTACCTGTTTTGCCAGAATATGCAGTTTGCATGTAAAGATGATTAAAATATACACAACCTCCACCATTAACACATGGCAAGTTCTTTTTTGGTAAAACTCTACTTTTGGCTTTGTTTTTTTTTGTGTGTTTTTTTTTTGATGATTTCAAGAGGCTGATGGTAGGAATCAAGTTCACTGTCGGAGTTGACTACTGACTTGAGTGTTGGCTCATAAACACTTCAGGAAGTTGGCGCAACAGTGTCTTAAGGAGGCTGCAGTTTATTGTTGGGGATCGTTGTGCATCTCGAACCAAAATAACAGCCTGCATATACAAATGGTAATTTGGAGAGAGTGGGGGGAGGTGGCCGGGGGTGGGTGGGGGGGGGAACAAAATTAAATACTGTCAGTGATATGCCGACACGGCAGTTGCAGCACTGGCTTCTTAACCAGACGGTTGTGGGTTCTGTTCCATGGGCAGGAGGTGCCCACACCATGCAGCGAGCCCATCTGCCACAGTTGATATGTTTTGTCTGTTCTTGGCTAAGTCACTATTTGGAGCACCTCAAAAAAAAAGAATTAAAAAAAAAAAAATCTCTTGGCGTGTCTCTTCAGAGGGTGTCCAGAATGTAGTAGTTTTCTGGTGTAAATGATCAGCTATGCTCGCAATATTGGCTGCATATGCATAAGAGGTACTGTAAGTGTATTTTATTGCATATCAATTGTACATTGGTTTTAAAATGCTCTTTCCCAGGATCATTGGGGAAAATTCACGTTTTCCCAGCAATTGTCTTGGAAGTCCTTCCAGCTGAGATTCTTTTCCATAGTCAGGAAATCGGGAAGACTGCTAACCTCACAAGCTTTCTTCAATATCGTCTTAATGTGATTGTCATGTTTGCCTGGGCTTCTGGATCAAAGGGTCAAATAGGGCTGTGCCAATCCAACTGATTTACAGCATTTTAATGGACAAAATTGAGACAGCGGACTAGTCAGTAAGTGGGTACAGACATGGTTTAGAGTACTGTACACACGGTCTAGTCCTTCTGATCCTCTTCTGTAGAATACTTATGGTTGCAGCAGTAAATCAAATGTGAAAATGTATTTTCTTTTGTAAATTCTGTTGGCTTGACAAGCTGTGTATTGGCCGAAAGAAATGGTATCCGGGCCATCTATGACTTACTCTAAGATGACTTATGTGCAAATTCTTGCCAGATACACTATATCCGCATTTAACCAATTTTAAAATGGGTTCCTTTGTTTTATACTGGATTGTTTGGCAAGTTTTTTTTTTCATAATAGATACTGCATTTAGTTACCAAAATGTATAACTGGTTGGTACAGCCCCAGGAGTTCAAGTAAATTGTTTTTTGGATTGGACTGATGCACTGCAGATTAATCTTTCAGAACTGCTGGATCATTTTGTTTGAGAAGTCCTGAGCTAGAAAGCACTGGAGACTGTATCCCTTTTGTTAACCTACAAGGGTTGGCGCTTAGAAACCACGTCAATTCCGATTAATGCTCTGCTTTCATTTTTGATGTGGAACTTTTAAATTTGCTAAATTAAAGTTAATTGAATGTTGAGGCAGTTGAAACAATTTGAACAGAGGTCTTTCCAAAGATGGCACTTGTTTCAATTTTATGTGTTCACTCCAACTCCACCCTCCCTCCCCCCGGGAAAAAAAACCGTCTCCTGCTTGTACATATGCTCCACCAGTTAAGAAGGGAGTACAAGAAAGAGATGCAGATGATACTTTGTCATGGAATGAGACTGTCTTTGTGAGCATCTTTCTCCCAGATTCGATGCTGTATCTGGGAAGGGGCGGGAGGGGAGAGGATTGGAATATTCCCACCCAACAGCCTCCCTGAAGTCATCACAGAAATGGGTGGCAGACTAACCTGTAGTTACAGGCATTTGTGGAGTGAGCAGCCACCTGGATGAGCGGATTTTCAGTTCCAAGATGTTGGGGAAAATAAATGCAGCCTAAACAGGCCATAAAGAAAAGGGATAAAGTCTCTATTTTCTGTTGAAACTGCATCAGCATTAAAAAAAAACTTCACCTCAGGGGAAATCTATTCCAGGCAAAAATCACATGAACTAGGTTTGTGAAGGACCAATTGACTTGCATTCGGGTTTGTTAACTGCACGGCCTTGTTGGTATTATAACTGTAGCAGTTATTAACAGTCAATAAATAAAACGGTCATTGGGCCATCATACTGAACTCCTTTATTCTGTTTAATCGCAGCTATGTATGATCTCTTTCTGCTTAGTTTTGTCTTTTTGAACAGATCGAAAAGTGTATTTGAGGGTTGCGGCAAAAATGGCCATTGCTTTGATGATGAGAATTGTCTGAATGCTTCTATGTACTTTCTGCCAAATCACACTAAGTCTTGTTAAGGGAGAAGTTCATTCCACACTCGATTGTCCCAAGATTCTGTGTTTTATGCTTTCATGCTGCATGCGACAGCAACAATTTTTTTGTAGCTTCCCTGATGAGAGTAACATCAGCTTGCATTCATGTCGTGCCTCTAACAGAGAAAATGTCTCCAATCCTACAGTCACCCTGTTTCAATCCACAGTATTGCTATAGAGCTCAAATGTTAAACCAGAAAACACAGTAGCAAAAAGTGATGGAGACACATTGATAAACATGGTCCGTATCGAAAGTTTTATGTGATGGTGCAAACACATTTCCTCATTTCAAGACCATATGCACCACTCTCGCCTTCATGCACACATTGGTGCAGAACAGTTTTCACCAGAAGGGAGCAACGCAAAACACTCGCGGATAAACCCAAGGTATTTGCTTGATTTACAATATATAGATCGAGATAGGAAAGAAAGACTTGCATTTATATAGCGCCTTTCATGACCACTGGACATCTCAAAGTGTTTTATGGCCAATGAAATACATTTTGGAGTGTAGTCACTGTTGTAATGTAGGAACCACAGCAGCCAATTGCACACAGCAAGCTCCCACAAACAGCAATGTGCTAATGACCCAGATAATTGTTTTTGTTATGTTGATTGAGGGATAAATATTGGCCCCAGGACACCGGGGATAATTCCTCTGCTCGAAATAGTGCCATAGGATCTTTTAAGTCCACCTGAGAGAGCAGACAGGGCCTTGGTTTAACGTCTTATCTGAAAGACGGCACCTCCGACAGTGCAGCACTCCCTCAGTACTGCACTGGAATGTCAGCCTAGATTTATGTGCTCAAGTCCCTGGAGTGGGACTTGAACCCACAACCTTCTGACTCAGGCGAGAGTGCTACCCACTGAGCCACAGCTGATACATAAACTAGTAATATTTCACCAAAGACTCAGTAATTGATCTGTGAAGTTCATTTATTTGGTTCATAACTTCTATCCTCATTTATTTTTCTTGCAACTACTTTTAACATTTTTATTGGTTAAAATGGGATTCGTAATCTTAATCTCTTGCCATTCTCGGTAAATTGAAGTTGGCTGAAGTTCAAATCTCTGAAAATGAAGGGTACACGTGCATCAAAAGTATGAACTCAAATTCTAGATTTAAGAATCTGGCTTGACAAGGTGGATTGAAGTTGTATTTTACAACGGGTGATTGGGAGCAAGGCGCTTAGTGCAAATAGGTGCCTATTTGTTATGAAATTTACAGAGGTAATTTAAATACACTTCAAAATAGTTTTAAATTCAAACTTTTAGCAAGATCCTGTGTTTTTGGGTTTTGTTTTGATAGAATCCTAAGCTCCCCCAACAATCAACATCACTGCACCATCCAATTGCAGCAGGAATGATGCCAGATTTTTACTTGCCTGCACTGCTCTGCCCAGAATGTCATTTTAGTTCCCAGCATTTCCTTTTTGAACTAATTTTTTATTCACTTCGCAAGTGAAATGTTTTTTTGAAGTTCTCTCTTTCCTTCGCCCTCCACTGGCAGTCATGCCTTCAGCTGTCTCGCTCTGGAATGTCTTCCCTAAACCTCCACCTCTACTACTTTCTTCTCCTTAAGGTGCTCCTTAAAACCTACCTCCTTGACCAAGATTTTGATCACCTAATATCTCTGAGGCTCCGTGTCAAATTTTGTCTAATAACACTCAGTAAAGCACCTTGGGCTGTTTTGCTAGATTAAATGTGCTATATAAATACTAATTATTGAAGGGTTTCTGGAAGTCTAGACACATACTCAAAGCTTTCCAACGTACATTTTAGATATCGCTTTTTTTTTAATCCAGTTTGGTCAGTTGATATCTCTCCCTTGGACCATGTATCTAGGTGGGTGGGTTGTCTGGGCAGTACAGCGTTCAGTTTGGTTGTGATGCTCTTTAGTTGAATCACTTCCTGAAGAATGAGGATGCTTATTTGTGTCTGCACTTTTGGATTACAGTCTCTCAGCTACTTCGCCCCGATCTCGCCGCATCTGCCCTCACTCCAATCACCGGTCTGGAATTTGCTGACATCACTCTTCGCTGCCGTTGCCTTTAGGGTGAAGGAGCTGTGAGAGACTGTGGAGGCGTGAGTTAGGGGCTCGGGCAGCACGGGCCAGCCCACACTGCGATATGTGCACACTAGGTTTGTGCAGCAGAGCAGGTCTCCAGTTGTCTTGGGTAATTCTTGCCACTGGACCAAGTCCTAGCTCTGTCAAGCCCGTGTGGTGGCTGGTGTGCAACGGTCACCACGTTAAAAAAATTCACGCACAGCATCTTTCTACCCTTGAGGATGTAATTCAGGTCCTTCATTCGAAACGCCTGTGAACTCACCATTTTTTGGGGCGTGGAAGCAAGTCATCCTCGTTTTAAGGGACTGCCGATGGTGATGATGACTTTTAGGATACAGCTACCCATGGAACCATAATCTTAGCATGAATTGCTGCCTTCATGAGAAATGGGGAAACATGGAATTAATTTTAATTTTTAAAGTTAGCAAGTGGTTTTTGAACTTGAGCAAAAAATTTCTTCACCTGACCTTAGATCATAACATAGTTCTGTAAGTGAGAGGGGGAAGGAGTTTTGTAAGTGAAGGGAAGAGCCACCTGAACATGTTAAATTGTGACAGTTAGGAATTTTTTGGAATGTTTTCTCTGATATAATAGGAGCTAGGGGCAAATTGATCACCCTTAAATTTGCTCCTGGTAGATACAGACACGGGTAAAGGATAGAGAAATGAATGGTTACAGCACAGAAGGAGGCCATTCAGCCCGTGCCGGCTCTCTGCAAGAGCACTTCAGCTAGTCCCACTCCCATGCCCTTTCCCCGTAGCCCTGCAAAGAAAATCCTCAGGTACATAGAAAATAGGTGCAGGAGCAAACCATTTGGCTCTTCGAGCCTGCACCGCCATTCAATGTGGTCATGGCTGATCATCCAACCTCAGCATCACTGCCTTCTCTCCTTACCCCCTGATCCCTCTAGTCGTAAGGGCCACATCTAACTCCCTTTTGAATATGTCCATTGAACTGGACTCAACAACTTTCTGAGGCAGAGAATTCCAAAAGTTCACAACACTCTGGGTGAAAAAGTTTCTCCTTATTTTGATCCTATATGGCTAACCCCTTATCTTTAAACTATGTTTAAACTGATACACTGCTTTGGGTACTGTTGAGGGGGATGACTCATCAGGGGAGGGCAGCAGCAGCCAAGTTCATGGCACCGTGGCTGGCTCTGCTGCACAGGAGGGCAGGAAAAAGAGTGGGAGAGCAATAGTGATTGGGGATTCAATGGTGAGGGGAATAGATAGGCGTTTCTGCGGCCGCAACCGAGACTCCAGGATGGTATGTTGCCTCCCTGGTGCAAGGGTCAAGGATGTCTCGGAGCGGGTGCAGGACATTCTAAAAAGGGAGGGAGAACAGCCAGTTGTCGTGGTGCACATTGGTACCAACGACATAGGTAAAAAGAGGGATGAGGTCCTACGAAACGAATTTAAGGAGCTAGGAGCTAAATTAAAAAGTAGGACCTCAAAAGTAGTAATCTCGGGATTGCTACCAGTGCCACGTGATAGTCAAGAGTAGGAATCGCAGGATAGCGCAGATGAATATGTGGCTTGAGCAGTGGTGCAACAGGGAGGGATTCAAATTCCTGGGGCATTGGAACCGGTTCTGGGGGAGGTGGGACCAGTACAAACCGGACGGTCTGCACCTGGGCAGGACCGGAACCAATGTCCTAGGGGGAGTGTTTGCTAGTGCTGTTGGGGAGGATTTAAACTGATTTGGCAGGGGGATGGGAACCAATGCAGGGAGACAGAGGGAAACAAAAAGGCAAAAGCAAAAGACAGAAAGGAGATGAGGGAAAGTGGAGGGCAGAGAAACCCAAGGCAAAGAACAAAAAGGGCCACTGTACAGCAAAAAGGGTCTAGTAAGGAGGAGGAACTGAGGGAAATCCTTATTTGTCGGGAAATTGTGTTGGGGAAATTGATGGGATTGAAGGCCGATAAATCCCCAGGGCCTGATGGACTGCATCCCAGAGTACTTAAGGAGGTGGCCTTGGAAATAGTGGATGCATTGACAGTCATTTTCCAACATTCCATTGACTCTGGATCAGTTCCTATGGAGTGGAGGGTAGCCAATGTAACCCCACTTTTTAAAAAAGGAGGGAGAGAGAAAACAGGGAATTACAGACCGGTCAGCCTGACATCGGTAGTGGGTAAAATGATGGAATCAATTATTAAGGATGTCATCGCAGTGCATTTGGAAAGAGGTAATATGATAGGTCCAAGTCAGCAAGTCAGTATGGATTTGTGAAAGGGAAATCATGCTTGACAAATCTTCTGGAATTTTTTGAGGATGTTTCCAGTAGAGTGGACAAGGGAGAACCAGTCGATGTGGTATATTTGGACTTTCAGAAGGCTTTCGACAAGGTCCCACACAAGAGATTAATGTGCAAAGTTAAAGCACATGGGATTGGGGGTAGTGTGCTGACATGGATTGAGAACTGGTTGTCAGACAGGAAGCAAAGAGTAGGAGTAAATGGGGACTTTTCAGAATGGCAGGCAGTGACTAGTGGAGTACCGCAAGGTTCTGTGCTGGGGCCCCAGCTGTTTACACTGTACATTAATGATTTAGACGAGGGGATTAAATGTAGTATCTCCAAATTTGCGGATGACAATAAGTTAGGTGGCAGTGTGAGCTGTGAGGAGGATGCTATGAGGCTGCAGAGCGACTTGGATAGGTTAGGTGAGTGGGCAAATGCATGGCAGATGAAGTATAATGTGGATAAATGTGAGGTTATCCACTTTGGTGGTAAAAACAGAGAGACAGACTATTATCTGAATGGTGACAGATTAGGAAAAGGAGAGGTGCAACGAGACCTGGGTGTCATGGTACATCAGTCATTGAAGGTTGGCATGCAGGTACAGCAGGCGGTTAAGAAAGCAAATGGCATGTTGGCCTTCATAGCGAGGGGATTTGAGTACAGGGGCAGGGAGGTGTTGCTACAATTGTACAGGGCCTTGGTGAGGCCACACCTGGAGTATTGTGTACAGTTTTGGTCTCCTAACCTGAGGAAGGACATTCTTGCTATTGAGGGAGTGCAGCGAAGGTTCACCAGACTGATTCCCGGGATGGCGGGACTGACCTATCAAGAAAGACTGGATCAACTGGGCTTGTATTCACTGGAGTTCAGAAGAATGAGAGGGGACCTCATAGAAACGTTTAAAATTCTGACGGGGTTAGACAGGTTAGATGCAGGAAGAATGTTCCCAATGTTGGGGAAGTCCAGAACCAGGGGACACAGTCTAAGGATAAGGGGGAAGCCATTTAGGACTGAGATGAGGAGGAATTTCTTCACCCAGAGAGTGGTGAACCTGTGGAATTCTCTACCACAGAAAGTTGTTGAGGCCAATTCACTAAATATATTCAAAAAGGAGTTAGATGAAGTCCTTACTACTAGGGGAATCAAGGGGTATGGTGAGAAAGCAGGAATGGGGTACTGAAGTTGAATGTTCAGCCATGAACTCATTGAATGGCGGTGCAGGCTAGAAGGGCCGAATGGCCTACTCCTGCACCTATTTTCTATGTTTCTATGTTTCTATGACCCCTGGTTCTGAACTTCCCCAACAGTGTGAACATTCTTTCTTTATCTAACCTGTCCAGTCCCATCAGAATTTTATAAATTTCTATGAGATCCCCTCTCATTCATCTAAATTCCACTGAGTATAAGCCTAGCCGATCCAGTCTTTCCACATGTCATCCTGGGAATCAGTCTGGTGAACCTTCGCTGTACTCCCTCAATAGCAAGCACATCCTTCCTCAGATTAGGAAATCAAAACTGCATACAATACTTAAGGTGTGGTCTCACCAATGCTCTGTACATCTTCAGTAAGAACTCCCTGCTCGTATACACAAATCCCCTTGTTATGAAGGCCAGCATGCCATTTGATTTACTACCTGCTGCACCTGCATGCCTACCTTCAATGTCTGATGTACCATGACACCCAGATCTCATTGCACCTCCCCTTTTACTAATCTGTCACCTTTCAGATAATCTGCCTTCCTGTTTTTGCCACCAAAGTGGATAATCTCTCATTTATCCACATTATACTGCATCTGCCATGCATTTTCCCACTCACCTAACCTGTCTAAGTCCCCCTGCAGCCTCTTAGCATCCTCCTCGTACTTATCCAATTCCCTTTTGAAAGCCACAATTGAATCTGCCTCCTCCACCCTTTCAGGTCGTGCATTCCAGATCCTAACCACATGCTGTGTAAAAAAGATTCTGACTCCTGTTACCTTTGGTTCTTCTGCCAAATCACCTTAAATCTGTGTCCTTTGGTTATTGACCCACCAATGGGAGCAGTTTCTATCTACTCTGTTTAGACCCCTCATGATTTTTAAATACCTCAATCAAATCTCCTGTGAAACTTCTCTGCTATAAGGAGAACAACCCCAGCTTCTCCAGTCTATCTCTACATAACTGAAGTCCCTGGAACCATTCTTGTAAATCTTTCCTGCACCCTCTTTATGGCCTTCAACACCTTCCTAAAGTGCGGTGCCCAGAATTGGACACAATACTCGAGTTGAGGCCAAACCAGTGTTTTATACAGGTAGTTCATAACTTCCTTGCTTTTGTACACTCTGCTCTATTTATGAAGCCCAGGATCCTGTCAGCTTTTTTTATTTGATTTCTCAACTTGCCCTGCCACCTTCAATGACTTGTGCACATGTATCCCAGGTATCTCTGTTCATGCACTCCCTTTAGAATTGTACCCTTTAGTTTTATTGCCTCCTCATTCTTCATACCAAAATGTATCACTTCAGACTTTACGTGTTAAATTTCATCTACCATGTGTCCGCCCATTCCAACAGCCTTTTTATGTCTTCTTGAAGACTTATCACTATTGTGTTCCTAACACAGATGAGGCTGCACACAGGGAGGTTAAAGTAACAGTGACCTCAGCCTTTAATAAGACACTCCAGAGTAAGGAACAGGCCTTAGGGCCGGCTTATATACAGTGCTCCCAAGGGATGAGCTCCCTGATGGGGGTGCATGCTTTACAGATACACAACATCACACTTTCTCTTTCTCCGCCCCCCCCCTTCCCCCCCCCCACAAGTCAAAGTGAAAACTATTTACAAGGTGAGACGGTCGGGAGTCTTTCTTTCCCTGGTGGACCGCCTCGGTATAAATGTCTGTTCTGGTGTGTTGGCTGTGCCCTTGCTGGGCTGCTAGGTGAGCCTGGCCTTGTTGGGCGTGATGGGTTCGATTTCGTGGTCCGGCGTGGTGTCGTTGATCCTTTGGGTGTGTGTTGTGGGCTCGAAAAAGGTGGTGTCTGCTGTGGGTTGTTCAGGGCAGTCTGTGAACCGCAGCCTCGTTTGGACAAATTTTTAGAAAGCACCTGGACCATTGTCTAGTTTGACTACAAACACCCTATTCCCTTCTTTAGCTATCACCGTTCCCGCGATCCACTTGGGACCATGTCCATAGTTTAGCACATACACAGGGTCATTCAGATCAATTTCCCGTGACACAGTGGCGTGACCATCGTTTACATTTTGTTGCTGCCGCCTGCTCTCTACCTGATCATGCAGGTTGGGGTGAATCAGCGAGTGTCTGGTTTTAAGTGTCCTTTTCACGAGTAGCTCAGCCGGAGGCACCCCTGTGAGTGAGTGGGGTCTCGTGCGGTAGCTGAGCAGTACTCGGGACAGGCGGGTTTGGAGTGAGCCTTCTGTGACTCATTTAAGGCTCTGGTTGATGGTTTGTACTGCCCGCTCTGCCTGCCCATTGGAGGCTGGTTTAAACGGGGCCGAGGTGACATGTTTGATCCCATTGTGGGTCATAAATTCTTTAAATTCGGCACTGGTGAAACATGGCCCGTTGTCACTGACCAGTATGTCAGGCAGGCCATGCGAGGCAAACATGGCCCTCAGGCTTTCAATGGTGGCGGTGGCGGTGCTTCCCGACATTATTTCACATTCAATCCATTTTGAAAAAGCATCCACCACCACCAGGAACATTTTACCGAGAAAAGGGCCCGCATAGTCAACATGGATCCTCGACCATGGGCTGGAGGGCCAGGACCACAAACTTTAGTGGTGCTTCTCTGGGCGCGTTGCTCAAGTGAGCACATACGCTGCATTGCCATACACAGACTCTTAAGTCAGAGTCAATACCGGGCCATCACACATGGGATCTGGCATCACTTTCATCATTACTATACCCGGGTATGTGCTGTGGAGATCCGAGATGAACGTCTCCCTGCCATTTTTTGGTAGCTCTACGCCGTTACCCCACAACAGGCAATCTACCTGAATGGACAGCTCGTCCTTTCGCCACTGGAACGGCTTGATTGGCTCTTGCATTTCAACGGGGATGCTGGCCCAGCTCCCATGCAGTACACAGTTTTTCACTAGGGACAGTAGAGGATCTTGGCTGGTCCAAGTCCTAATCTGGCGGGCCGTGACAGGTGATTTATCATTTTCAAACGCTTCCATGACCATCAACAAGTCTGCGGGCTGCGCCATTTCCACCCCCGTGGTGGGCAATGGTAGCCGACAGAGTATCCGCACAGTTCTCAGTGCCTGGCCTGTGACAGATGGTATAGTTATATGCTGATAGCACGAGTGCCCACCTTTGTATGTGGGCTGAGGCATTAGTATTTATTCCCTTGTTTTCAGTGAACAGGGATGTGAGGGGCTTGTGATTGGTTTCCAGCTCAAATTTGAGGCCAAACAGGTACTGATGCATTTTCTTTACCCTGAACACACACTCTTTCTCAATCATGCTGTAGGCCCTTTCGGCCTTAGACAAGCTCCTGGAAGCATAGGCGACAGGTTGCAACTTCCCCACAACGTTAGCTTGTAATACACACCCGACTCCGTACGACGACGCATCACATGCTAGCACAAGTCTTTTACACGGGTTATACAATACAAGCAGCTTGTTGGAGCATAAAATGTTTCTGGCTTTCTCAAAAGCAATTACTTGTTTTTTTCCCCATACCCAGTGCTCACCTTTATGCAATAACACATGCAGGGGCTCTAAGAGGGTACTTAACCCCGGTAGGAAGTTACCAAAATATTGAGTCCCAGGAACAACCACAGCTCTGTGACGTTCTGTGGCCTGGTTGCGTTCCTCATAGCCTCTGTCTTGGCGTCTGTGGGCCGAATGCTGTCTGCCGTGATCTTTCTCCCCAAAAACTCTACTTCTGTTGCCATGAAGACGCATTTCGACCTCTTCAGCCGCAGCCCTACGCGATCCAGTCGCTGGAGCACCTCCTCCAGGTTTTGTAGGTGCTCGGCGGTGTCCCGACCCGTGACCAATATGTCGTCCTGAAAGACCACCGTGTGTGGTACCAACTTGAGTAGGCTCTCCATGTTTCTCTGGAAGATCGCTGCAGCTGACCGAATTCCAAACGGGCATCTGTTGTAGCATGTTGATGCAGGTGAGTCCCTTCGAAGACTCCTCCAGCTCCTGCGTCATGTAGGCTGAAGTCAGGTCGAGCTTGGTGAATGCCTCCTGCCAGAGTCGCAAATAGGTCGTCTGCCTTAGGTAGTGGGTATTGGTCCTGTATCGAGTAACGATTAATAGGTACTTTATAATCGCCGCAAATCCTGTCCATGCTATCATTTTTGAGTACTGGAACAGTCGGGCTGGCCCACTCACTGAATTCCACTGGGGAGATGATGCTCTCGTATTGCAGCCTGTCCAGCTCGATTTCTACTCTCTCCCTCATCAAATGAGGTACCGCTCGCGTCTTGTGGTGAATGGGTCATGCCTCAGGGACCAATTGGATCCGCACCTTCGCTCTGGAAAAGTTTTCAATGCCTGGCTCAAAAAGGGAAGGAAATTTTTTGAGAACCTGGATACATGAGGTCTCATCAACATGTGATAGCGCTCGGATGTCATCCCAGTTCCAGCAGATTTTGCCCAGCCAGCTCCTTCCAAGCAGTGTGGGGCCATTGCCCGGGACAATCTAAAGTGGCAGTTCATGCAACGTGCCCTCGTAGGTGACTTTGACCATGGCGCTGCCCAGGACAGTGATAAGCTCTTTGGTATACGTTCTCAGTTTTGTGTGGATGGGACTCAGGGCTGGTCTGAATGCCTTGTTGCACCACAGTCTCTCAAACATCTTTTTACTCATGATGGATTGGCTTGCGCCAGTGTCCAGTTCCATGGCTACAGGTAAGCCATTCAATTTTATGTTTAGCATTATAGGTGGACATTTCGTCAAAAATGTGTGCATCCCATGTACTTCAGCATCTGCCTCCTCTCTCTGAGGCTTGAAATTGCTTTGATCCACCATGGTCCGATCTTCCTCTGCCATGTGGTGGTTAGCAGGTTTTGCAGAGCTTGCAGCTCGTTTGAAAGCTCGTTGGAGGTGCCCCATTGTTCCACAGCTCTTGCAAACATACCCTTTGAAGCGGCATGAATAGGCTGAATGGAAGCCTCCACAACGCCAACAAGGTGTGAATTGCCTTGCATTCATCCTTTGTTGGGAGCTCGGAGTCATCTGGGTCACCTGAGGCCTGCTGGCAATTGCAGATTCGTGGTTTCTGCCCTGTACATTTCTGCTCGCAAACACAGTTCCAGTTAATTTATGAACATTGCTAGCACTTGTGTGCTGAGATATTTGTTTGGTGTTATCACTGGTGAACTTAAACACCTGTGCTATCGTAATGGCCTTACTGAGGGTCGGTGTCTCTACATTCAAAAGTTTTCGTAGGATGGTCTCGTGGCCAATGCCCAGTACAAAAAAGTCTCTGAGCATTTGCTCCAGGTAGTCATCAAACTCACATTGTCCTGCAAGTCGCCTTAGCTCGGCGACGTAGCTCGCCACTTCCTGACCTTCAGATCGCTGGCATATGTAGAACCGATACCTCGCCATCAGCACGCTCTCCCTCGGGTTAAGATGCTCCCGAACCAGTGTACACAGCTCCTCATACGACTTATTTGTGGGTTTCACCGGAGCCAGAAGATTCTTCATGAGGCTGTAGGTCGGTGCCCCGCAGACTGTGAGGAGGACCACTCTCCTTTTTGCAGCGCTTCCTTCTCCGTCCAGCTCGTTGGCTACAAAGTACTGGTCTAGCCGTTCGACATAGGCTTCCCAGTCCTCACCCTCCGAGAACTTCTCCAGGATGCCCACAGTTTGCTGCATCTTTGTGGTTTTTTTTTGATGATTTCAAGAGGCTGATGGTAGGAATCAAGTTCACTGTCGGAGTTGACTACTGACTTGAGTGTTGGCTCATAAACACTTCAGGAAGTTGGCGCAACAGCGTCTTAAGGAGGCTGCAGTTTATTGTTGGGGATCGTTGTGCATCTCGAACCAAAATAACAGCCTGCATATACAAATGGTAATTTGGAGAGAGTGGGGGGAGGTGGCCGGGGGTGGGTGGGGGGGGGAACAAAATTAAATACTGTCAGTGATATGCCGACACGGCAGTTGCAGCACTGGCTTCTTAACCAGACGGTTGTGGGTTCTGTTCCATGGGCAGGAGGTGCCCACACCATGCAGCGAGCCCATCTGCCACAGTTGATATGTTTTGTCTGTTCTTGGCTAAGTCACTATTTGGAGCACCTCAAAAAAAAAGAATTAAAAAAAAAAAAATCTCTTGGCGTGTCTCTTCAGAGGGTGTCCAGAATGTAGTAGTTTTCTGGTGTAAATGATCAGCTATGCTCGCAATATTGGCTGCATATGCATAAGAGGTACTGTAAGTGTATTTTATTGCATATCAATTGTACATTGGTTTTAAAATGCTCTTTCCCAGGATCATTGGGGAAAATTCACGTTTTCCCAGCAATTGTCTTGGAAGTCCTTCCAGCTGAGATTCTTTTCCATAGTCAGGAAATCGGGAAGACTGCTAACCTCACAAGCTTTCTTCAATATCGTCTTAATGTGATTGTCATGTTTGCCTGGGCTTCTGGATCAAAGGGTCAAATAGGGCTGTGCCAATCCAACTGATTTACAGCATTTTAATGGACAAAATTGAGACAGCGGACTAGTCAGTAAGTGGGTACAGACATGGTTTAGAGTACTGTACACACGGTCTAGTCCTTCTGATCCTCTTCTGTAGAATACTTATGGTTGCAGCAGTAAATCAAATGTGAAAATGTATTTTCTTTTGTAAATTCTGTTGGCTTGACAAGCTGTGTATTGGCCGAAAGAAATGGTATCCGGGCCATCTATGACTTACTCTAAGATGACTTATGTGCAAATTCTTGCCAGATACACTATATCCGCATTTAACCAATTTTAAAATGGGTTCCTTTGTTTTATACTGGATTGTTTGGCAAGTTTTTTTTTTCATAATAGATACTGCATTTAGTTACCAAAATGTATAACTGGTTGGTACAGCCCCAGGAGTTCAAGTAAATTGTTTTTTGGATTGGACTGATGCACTGCAGATTAATCTTTCAGAACTGCTGGATCATTTTGTTTGAGAAGTCCTGAGCTAGAAAGCACTGGAGACTGTATCCCTTTTGTTAACCTACAAGGGTTGGCGCTTAGAAACCACGTCAATTCCGATTAATGCTCTGCTTTCATTTTTGATGTGGAACTTTTAAATTTGCTAAATTAAAGTTAATTGAATGTTGAGGCAGTTGAAACAATTTGAACAGAGGTCTTTCCAAAGATGGCACTTGTTTCAATTTTATGTGTTCACTCCAACTCCACCCTCCCTCCCCCCGGGAAAAAAAACCGTCTCCTGCTTGTACATATGCTCCACCAGTTAAGAAGGGAGTACAAGAAAGAGATGCAGATGATACTTTGTCATGGAATGAGACTGTCTTTGTGAGCATCTTTCTCCCAGATTCGATGCTGTATCTGGGAAGGGGCGGGAGGGGAGAGGATTGGAATATTCCCACCCAACAGCCTCCCTGAAGTCATCACAGAAATGGGTGGCAGACTAACCTGTAGTTACAGGCATTTGTGGAGTGAGCAGCCACCTGGATGAGCGGATTTTCAGTTCCAAGATGTTGGGGAAAATAAATGCAGCCTAAACAGGCCATAAAGAAAAGGGATAAAGTCTCTATTTTCTGTTGAAACTGCATCAGCATTAAAAAAAAACTTCACCTCAGGGGAAATCTATTCCAGGCAAAAATCACATGAACTAGGTTTGTGAAGGACCAATTGACTTGCATTCGGGTTTGTTAACTGCACGGCCTTGTTGGTATTATAACTGTAGCAGTTATTAACAGTCAATAAATAAAACGGTCATTGGGCCATCATACTGAACTCCTTTATTCTGTTTAATCGCAGCTATGTATGATCTCTTTCTGCTTAGTTTTGTCTTTTTGAACAGATCGAAAAGTGTATTTGAGGGTTGCGGCAAAAATGGCCATTGCTTTGATGATGAGAATTGTCTGAATGCTTCTATGTACTTTCTGCCAAATCACACTAAGTCTTGTTAAGGGAGAAGTTCATTCCACACTCGATTGTCCCAAGATTCTGTGTTTTATGCTTTCATGCTGCATGCGACAGCAACAATTTTTTTGTAGCTTCCCTGATGAGAGTAACATCAGCTTGCATTCATGTCGTGCCTCTAACAGAGAAAATGTCTCCAATCCTACAGTCACCCTGTTTCAATCCACAGTATTGCTATAGAGCTCAAATGTTAAACCAGAAAACACAGTAGCAAAAAGTGATGGAGACACATTGATAAACATGGTCCGTATCGAAAGTTTTATGTGATGGTGCAAACACATTTCCTCATTTCAAGACCATATGCACCACTCTCGCCTTCATGCACACATTGGTGCAGAACAGTTTTCACCAGAAGGGAGCAACGCAAAACACTCGCGGATAAACCCAAGGTATTTGCTTGATTTACAATATATAGATCGAGATAGGAAAGAAAGACTTGCATTTATATAGCGCCTTTCATGACCACTGGACATCTCAAAGTGTTTTATGGCCAATGAAATACATTTTGGAGTGTAGTCACTGTTGTAATGTAGGAACCACAGCAGCCAATTGCACACAGCAAGCTCCCACAAACAGCAATGTGCTAATGACCCAGATAATTGTTTTTGTTATGTTGATTGAGGGATAAATATTGGCCCCAGGACACCGGGGATAATTCCTCTGCTCGAAATAGTGCCATAGGATCTTTTAAGTCCACCTGAGAGAGCAGACAGGGCCTTGGTTTAACGTCTTATCTGAAAGACGGCACCTCCGACAGTGCAGCACTCCCTCAGTACTGCACTGGAATGTCAGCCTAGATTTATGTGCTCAAGTCCCTGGAGTGGGACTTGAACCCACAACCTTCTGACTCAGGCGAGAGTGCTACCCACTGAGCCACAGCTGATACATAAACTAGTAATATTTCACCAAAGACTCAGTAATTGATCTGTGAAGTTCATTTATTTGGTTCATAACTTCTATCCTCATTTATTTTTCTTGCAACTACTTTTAACATTTTTATTGGTTAAAATGGGATTCGTAATCTTAATCTCTTGCCATTCTCGGTAAATTGAAGTTGGCTGAAGTTCAAATCTCTGAAAATGAAGGGTACACGTGCATCAAAAGTATGAACTCAAATTCTAGATTTAAGAATCTGGCTTGACAAGGTGGATTGAAGTTGTATTTTACAACGGGTGATTGGGAGCAAGGCGCTTAGTGCAAATAGGTGCCTATTTGTTATGAAATTTACAGAGGTAATTTAAATACACTTCAAAATAGTTTTAAATTCAAACTTTTAGCAAGATCCTGTGTTTTTGGGTTTTGTTTTGATAGAATCCTAAGCTCCCCCAACAATCAACATCACTGCACCATCCAATTGCAGCAGGAATGATGCCAGATTTTTACTTGCCTGCACTGCTCTGCCCAGAATGTCATTTTAGTTCCCAGCATTTCCTTTTTGAACTAATTTTTTATTCACTTCGCAAGTGAAATGTTTTTTTGAAGTTCTCTCTTTCCTTCGCCCTCCACTGGCAGTCATGCCTTCAGCTGTCTCGCTCTGGAATGTCTTCCCTAAACCTCCACCTCTACTACTTTCTTCTCCTTAAGGTGCTCCTTAAAACCTACCTCCTTGACCAAGATTTTGATCACCTAATATCTCTGAGGCTCCGTGTCAAATTTTGTCTAATAACACTCAGTAAAGCACCTTGGGCTGTTTTGCTAGATTAAATGTGCTATATAAATAC
Source organism: Pristiophorus japonicus (assembly GCF_044704955.1). Taxonomy (NCBI): domain Eukaryota; kingdom Metazoa; phylum Chordata; class Chondrichthyes; family Pristiophoridae; genus Pristiophorus; species Pristiophorus japonicus. The sequence goes on along the minus strand of NC_091998.1, from coordinate 63,560,325 downwards.
TAATTATTGAAGGGTTTCTGGAAGTCTAGACACATACTCAAAGCTTTCCAACGTACATTTTAGATATCGCTTTTTTTTTAATCCAGTTTGGTCAGTTGATATCTCTCCCTTGGACCATGTATCTAGGTGGGTGGGTTGTCTGGGCAGTACAGCGTTCAGTTTGGTTGTGATGCTCTTTAGTTGAATCACTTCCTGAAGAATGAGGATGCTTATTTGTGTCTGCACTTTTGGATTACAGTCTCTCAGCTACTTCGCCCCGATCTCGCCGCATCTGCCCTCACTCCAATCACCGGTCTGGAATTTGCTGACATCACTCTTCGCTGCCGTTGCCTTTAGGGTGAAGGAGCTGTGAGAGACTGTGGAGGCGTGAGTTAGGGGCTCGGGCAGCACGGGCCAGCCCACACTGCGATATGTGCACACTAGGTTTGTGCAGCAGAGCAGGTCTCCAGTTGTCTTGGGTAATTCTTGCCACTGGACCAAGTCCTAGCTCTGTCAAGCCCGTGTGGTGGCTGGTGTGCAACGGTCACCACGTTAAAAAAATTCACGCACAGCATCTTTCTACCCTTGAGGATGTAATTCAGGTCCTTCATTCGAAACGCCTGTGAACTCACCATTTTTTGGGGCGTGGAAGCAAGTCATCCTCGTTTTAAGGGACTGCCGATGGTGATGATGACTTTTAGGATACAGCTACCCATGGAACCATAATCTTAGCATGAATTGCTGCCTTCATGAGAAATGGGGAAACATGGAATTAATTTTAATTTTTAAAGTTAGCAAGTGGTTTTTGAACTTGAGCAAAAAATTTCTTCACCTGACCTTAGATCATAACATAGTTCTGTAAGTGAGAGGGGGAAGGAGTTTTGTAAGTGAAGGGAAGAGCCACCTGAACATGTTAAATTGTGACAGTTAGGAATTTTTTGGAATGTTTTCTCTGATATAATAGGAGCTAGGGGCAAATTGATCACCCTTAAATTTGCTCCTGGTAGATACAGACACGGGTAAAGGATAGAGAAATGAATGGTTACAGCACAGAAGGAGGCCATTCAGCCCGTGCCGGCTCTCTGCAAGAGCACTTCAGCTAGTCCCACTCCCATGCCCTTTCCCCGTAGCCCTGCAAAGAAAATCCTCAGGTACATAGAAAATAGGTGCAGGAGCAAACCATTTGGCTCTTCGAGCCTGCACCGCCATTCAATGTGGTCATGGCTGATCATCCAACCTCAGCATCACTGCCTTCTCTCCTTACCCCCTGATCCCTCTAGTCGTAAGGGCCACATCTAACTCCCTTTTGAATATGTCCATTGAACTGGACTCAACAACTTTCTGAGGCAGAGAATTCCAAAAGTTCACAACACTCTGGGTGAAAAAGTTTCTCCTTATTTTGATCCTATATGGCTAACCCCTTATCTTTAAACTATGTTTAAACTGATACACTGCTTTGGGTACTGTTGAGGGGGATGACTCATCAGGGGAGGGCAGCAGCAGCCAAGTTCATGGCACCGTGGCTGGCTCTGCTGCACAGGAGGGCAGGAAAAAGAGTGGGAGAGCAATAGTGATTGGGGATTCAATGGTGAGGGGAATAGATAGGCGTTTCTGCGGCCGCAACCGAGACTCCAGGATGGTATGTTGCCTCCCTGGTGCAAGGGTCAAGGATGTCTCGGAGCGGGTGCAGGACATTCTAAAAAGGGAGGGAGAACAGCCAGTTGTCGTGGTGCACATTGGTACCAACGACATAGGTAAAAAGAGGGATGAGGTCCTACGAAACGAATTTAAGGAGCTAGGAGCTAAATTAAAAAGTAGGACCTCAAAAGTAGTAATCTCGGGATTGCTACCAGTGCCACGTGATAGTCAAGAGTAGGAATCGCAGGATAGCGCAGATGAATATGTGGCTTGAGCAGTGGTGCAACAGGGAGGGATTCAAATTCCTGGGGCATTGGAACCGGTTCTGGGGGAGGTGGGACCAGTACAAACCGGACGGTCTGCACCTGGGCAGGACCGGAACCAATGTCCTAGGGGGAGTGTTTGCTAGTGCTGTTGGGGAGGATTTAAACTGATTTGGCAGGGGGATGGGAACCAATGCAGGGAGACAGAGGGAAACAAAAAGGCAAAAGCAAAAGACAGAAAGGAGATGAGGGAAAGTGGAGGGCAGAGAAACCCAAGGCAAAGAACAAAAAGGGCCACTGTACAGCAAAAAGGGTCTAGTAAGGAGGAGGAACTGAGGGAAATCCTTATTTGTCGGGAAATTGTGTTGGGGAAATTGATGGGATTGAAGGCCGATAAATCCCCAGGGCCTGATGGACTGCATCCCAGAGTACTTAAGGAGGTGGCCTTGGAAATAGTGGATGCATTGACAGTCATTTTCCAACATTCCATTGACTCTGGATCAGTTCCTATGGAGTGGAGGGTAGCCAATGTAACCCCACTTTTTAAAAAAGGAGGGAGAGAGAAAACAGGGAATTACAGACCGGTCAGCCTGACATCGGTAGTGGGTAAAATGATGGAATCAATTATTAAGGATGTCATCGCAGTGCATTTGGAAAGAGGTAATATGATAGGTCCAAGTCAGCAAGTCAGTATGGATTTGTGAAAGGGAAATCATGCTTGACAAATCTTCTGGAATTTTTTGAGGATGTTTCCAGTAGAGTGGACAAGGGAGAACCAGTCGATGTGGTATATTTGGACTTTCAGAAGGCTTTCGACAAGGTCCCACACAAGAGATTAATGTGCAAAGTTAAAGCACATGGGATTGGGGGTAGTGTGCTGACATGGATTGAGAACTGGTTGTCAGACAGGAAGCAAAGAGTAGGAGTAAATGGGGACTTTTCAGAATGGCAGGCAGTGACTAGTGGAGTACCGCAAGGTTCTGTGCTGGGGCCCCAGCTGTTTACACTGTACATTAATGATTTAGACGAGGGGATTAAATGTAGTATCTCCAAATTTGCGGATGACAATAAGTTAGGTGGCAGTGTGAGCTGTGAGGAGGATGCTATGAGGCTGCAGAGCGACTTGGATAGGTTAGGTGAGTGGGCAAATGCATGGCAGATGAAGTATAATGTGGATAAATGTGAGGTTATCCACTTTGGTGGTAAAAACAGAGAGACAGACTATTATCTGAATGGTGACAGATTAGGAAAAGGAGAGGTGCAACGAGACCTGGGTGTCATGGTACATCAGTCATTGAAGGTTGGCATGCAGGTACAGCAGGCGGTTAAGAAAGCAAATGGCATGTTGGCCTTCATAGCGAGGGGATTTGAGTACAGGGGCAGGGAGGTGTTGCTACAATTGTACAGGGCCTTGGTGAGGCCACACCTGGAGTATTGTGTACAGTTTTGGTCTCCTAACCTGAGGAAGGACATTCTTGCTATTGAGGGAGTGCAGCGAAGGTTCACCAGACTGATTCCCGGGATGGCGGGACTGACCTATCAAGAAAGACTGGATCAACTGGGCTTGTATTCACTGGAGTTCAGAAGAATGAGAGGGGACCTCATAGAAACGTTTAAAATTCTGACGGGGTTAGACAGGTTAGATGCAGGAAGAATGTTCCCAATGTTGGGGAAGTCCAGAACCAGGGGACACAGTCTAAGGATAAGGGGGAAGCCATTTAGGACTGAGATGAGGAGGAATTTCTTCACCCAGAGAGTGGTGAACCTGTGGAATTCTCTACCACAGAAAGTTGTTGAGGCCAATTCACTAAATATATTCAAAAAGGAGTTAGATGAAGTCCTTACTACTAGGGGAATCAAGGGGTATGGTGAGAAAGCAGGAATGGGGTACTGAAGTTGAATGTTCAGCCATGAACTCATTGAATGGCGGTGCAGGCTAGAAGGGCCGAATGGCCTACTCCTGCACCTATTTTCTATGTTTCTATGTTTCTATGACCCCTGGTTCTGAACTTCCCCAACAGTGTGAACATTCTTTCTTTATCTAACCTGTCCAGTCCCATCAGAATTTTATAAATTTCTATGAGATCCCCTCTCATTCATCTAAATTCCACTGAGTATAAGCCTAGCCGATCCAGTCTTTCCACATGTCATCCTGGGAATCAGTCTGGTGAACCTTCGCTGTACTCCCTCAATAGCAAGCACATCCTTCCTCAGATTAGGAAATCAAAACTGCATACAATACTTAAGGTGTGGTCTCACCAATGCTCTGTACATCTTCAGTAAGAACTCCCTGCTCGTATACACAAATCCCCTTGTTATGAAGGCCAGCATGCCATTTGATTTACTACCTGCTGCACCTGCATGCCTACCTTCAATGTCTGATGTACCATGACACCCAGATCTCATTGCACCTCCCCTTTTACTAATCTGTCACCTTTCAGATAATCTGCCTTCCTGTTTTTGCCACCAAAGTGGATAATCTCTCATTTATCCACATTATACTGCATCTGCCATGCATTTTCCCACTCACCTAACCTGTCTAAGTCCCCCTGCAGCCTCTTAGCATCCTCCTCGTACTTATCCAATTCCCTTTTGAAAGCCACAATTGAATCTGCCTCCTCCACCCTTTCAGGTCGTGCATTCCAGATCCTAACCACATGCTGTGTAAAAAAGATTCTGACTCCTGTTACCTTTGGTTCTTCTGCCAAATCACCTTAAATCTGTGTCCTTTGGTTATTGACCCACCAATGGGAGCAGTTTCTATCTACTCTGTTTAGACCCCTCATGATTTTTAAATACCTCAATCAAATCTCCTGTGAAACTTCTCTGCTATAAGGAGAACAACCCCAGCTTCTCCAGTCTATCTCTACATAACTGAAGTCCCTGGAACCATTCTTGTAAATCTTTCCTGCACCCTCTTTATGGCCTTCAACACCTTCCTAAAGTGCGGTGCCCAGAATTGGACACAATACTCGAGTTGAGGCCAAACCAGTGTTTTATACAGGTAGTTCATAACTTCCTTGCTTTTGTACACTCTGCTCTATTTATGAAGCCCAGGATCCTGTCAGCTTTTTTTATTTGATTTCTCAACTTGCCCTGCCACCTTCAATGACTTGTGCACATGTATCCCAGGTATCTCTGTTCATGCACTCCCTTTAGAATTGTACCCTTTAGTTTTATTGCCTCCTCATTCTTCATACCAAAATGTATCACTTCAGACTTTACGTGTTAAATTTCATCTACCATGTGTCCGCCCATTCCAACAGCCTTTTTATGTCTTCTTGAAGACTTATCACTATTGTGTTCCTAACACAGATGAGGCTGCACACAGGGAGGTTAAAGTAACAGTGACCTCAGCCTTTAATAAGACACTCCAGAGTAAGGAACAGGCCTTAGGGCCGGCTTATATACAGTGCTCCCAAGGGATGAGCTCCCTGATGGGGGTGCATGCTTTACAGATACACAACATCACACTTTCTCTTTCTCCGCCCCCCCCCTTCCCCCCCCCCACAAGTCAAAGTGAAAACTATTTACAAGGTGAGACGGTCGGGAGTCTTTCTTTCCCTGGTGGACCGCCTCGGTATAAATGTCTGTTCTGGTGTGTTGGCTGTGCCCTTGCTGGGCTGCTAGGTGAGCCTGGCCTTGTTGGGCGTGATGGGTTCGATTTCGTGGTCCGGCGTGGTGTCGTTGATCCTTTGGGTGTGTGTTGTGGGCTCGAAAAAGGTGGTGTCTGCTGTGGGTTGTTCAGGGCAGTCTGTGAACCGCAGCCTCGTTTGGACAAATTTTTAGAAAGCACCTGGACCATTGTCTAGTTTGACTACAAACACCCTATTCCCTTCTTTAGCTATCACCGTTCCCGCGATCCACTTGGGACCATGTCCATAGTTTAGCACATACACAGGGTCATTCAGATCAATTTCCCGTGACACAGTGGCGTGACCATCGTTTACATTTTGTTGCTGCCGCCTGCTCTCTACCTGATCATGCAGGTTGGGGTGAATCAGCGAGTGTCTGGTTTTAAGTGTCCTTTTCACGAGTAGCTCAGCCGGAGGCACCCCTGTGAGTGAGTGGGGTCTCGTGCGGTAGCTGAGCAGTACTCGGGACAGGCGGGTTTGGAGTGAGCCTTCTGTGACTCATTTAAGGCTCTGGTTGATGGTTTGTACTGCCCGCTCTGCCTGCCCATTGGAGGCTGGTTTAAACGGGGCCGAGGTGACATGTTTGATCCCATTGTGGGTCATAAATTCTTTAAATTCGGCACTGGTGAAACATGGCCCGTTGTCACTGACCAGTATGTCAGGCAGGCCATGCGAGGCAAACATGGCCCTCAGGCTTTCAATGGTGGCGGTGGCGGTGCTTCCCGACATTATTTCACATTCAATCCATTTTGAAAAAGCATCCACCACCACCAGGAACATTTTACCGAGAAAAGGGCCCGCATAGTCAACATGGATCCTCGACCATGGGCTGGAGGGCCAGGACCACAAACTTTAGTGGTGCTTCTCTGGGCGCGTTGCTCAAGTGAGCACATACGCTGCATTGCCATACACAGACTCTTAAGTCAGAGTCAATACCGGGCCATCACACATGGGATCTGGCATCACTTTCATCATTACTATACCCGGGTATGTGCTGTGGAGATCCGAGATGAACGTCTCCCTGCCATTTTTTGGTAGCTCTACGCCGTTACCCCACAACAGGCAATCTACCTGAATGGACAGCTCGTCCTTTCGCCACTGGAACGGCTTGATTGGCTCTTGCATTTCAACGGGGATGCTGGCCCAGCTCCCATGCAGTACACAGTTTTTCACTAGGGACAGTAGAGGATCTTGGCTGGTCCAAGTCCTAATCTGGCGGGCCGTGACAGGTGATTTATCATTTTCAAACGCTTCCATGACCATCAACAAGTCTGCGGGCTGCGCCATTTCCACCCCCGTGGTGGGCAATGGTAGCCGACAGAGTATCCGCACAGTTCTCAGTGCCTGGCCTGTGACAGATGGTATAGTTATATGCTGATAGCACGAGTGCCCACCTTTGTATGTGGGCTGAGGCATTAGTATTTATTCCCTTGTTTTCAGTGAACAGGGATGTGAGGGGCTTGTGATTGGTTTCCAGCTCAAATTTGAGGCCAAACAGGTACTGATGCATTTTCTTTACCCTGAACACACACTCTTTCTCAATCATGCTGTAGGCCCTTTCGGCCTTAGACAAGCTCCTGGAAGCATAGGCGACAGGTTGCAACTTCCCCACAACGTTAGCTTGTAATACACACCCGACTCCGTACGACGACGCATCACATGCTAGCACAAGTCTTTTACACGGGTTATACAATACAAGCAGCTTGTTGGAGCATAAAATGTTTCTGGCTTTCTCAAAAGCAATTACTTGTTTTTTTCCCCATACCCAGTGCTCACCTTTATGCAATAACACATGCAGGGGCTCTAAGAGGGTACTTAACCCCGGTAGGAAGTTACCAAAATATTGAGTCCCAGGAACAACCACAGCTCTGTGACGTTCTGTGGCCTGGTTGCGTTCCTCATAGCCTCTGTCTTGGCGTCTGTGGGCCGAATGCTGTCTGCCGTGATCTTTCTCCCCAAAAACTCTACTTCTGTTGCCATGAAGACGCATTTCGACCTCTTCAGCCGCAGCCCTACGCGATCCAGTCGCTGGAGCACCTCCTCCAGGTTTTGTAGGTGCTCGGCGGTGTCCCGACCCGTGACCAATATGTCGTCCTGAAAGACCACCGTGTGTGGTACCAACTTGAGTAGGCTCTCCATGTTTCTCTGGAAGATCGCTGCAGCTGACCGAATTCCAAACGGGCATCTGTTGTAGCATGTTGATGCAGGTGAGTCCCTTCGAAGACTCCTCCAGCTCCTGCGTCATGTAGGCTGAAGTCAGGTCGAGCTTGGTGAATGCCTCCTGCCAGAGTCGCAAATAGGTCGTCTGCCTTAGGTAGTGGGTATTGGTCCTGTATCGAGTAACGATTAATAGGTACTTTATAATCGCCGCAAATCCTGTCCATGCTATCATTTTTGAGTACTGGAACAGTCGGGCTGGCCCACTCACTGAATTCCACTGGGGAGATGATGCTCTCGTATTGCAGCCTGTCCAGCTCGATTTCTACTCTCTCCCTCATCAAATGAGGTACCGCTCGCGTCTTGTGGTGAATGGGTCATGCCTCAGGGACCAATTGGATCCGCACCTTCGCTCTGGAAAAGTTTTCAATGCCTGGCTCAAAAAGGGAAGGAAATTTTTTGAGAACCTGGATACATGAGGTCTCATCAACATGTGATAGCGCTCGGATGTCATCCCAGTTCCAGCAGATTTTGCCCAGCCAGCTCCTTCCAAGCAGTGTGGGGCCATTGCCCGGGACAATCTAAAGTGGCAGTTCATGCAACGTGCCCTCGTAGGTGACTTTGACCATGGCGCTGCCCAGGACAGTGATAAGCTCTTTGGTATACGTTCTCAGTTTTGTGTGGATGGGACTCAGGGCTGGTCTGAATGCCTTGTTGCACCACAGTCTCTCAAACATCTTTTTACTCATGATGGATTGGCTTGCGCCAGTGTCCAGTTCCATGGCTACAGGTAAGCCATTCAATTTTATGTTTAGCATTATAGGTGGACATTTCGTCAAAAATGTGTGCATCCCATGTACTTCAGCATCTGCCTCCTCTCTCTGAGGCTTGAAATTGCTTTGATCCACCATGGTCCGATCTTCCTCTGCCATGTGGTGGTTAGCAGGTTTTGCAGAGCTTGCAGCTCGTTTGAAAGCTCGTTGGAGGTGCCCCATTGTTCCACAGCTCTTGCAAACATACCCTTTGAAGCGGCATGAATAGGCTGAATGGAAGCCTCCACAACGCCAACAAGGTGTGAATTGCCTTGCATTCATCCTTTGTTGGGAGCTCGGAGTCATCTGGGTCACCTGAGGCCTGCTGGCAATTGCAGATTCGTGGTTTCTGCCCTGTACATTTCTGCTCGCAAACACAGTTCCAGTTAATTTATGAACATTGCTAGCACTTGTGTGCTGAGATATTTGTTTGGTGTTATCACTGGTGAACTTAAACACCTGTGCTATCGTAATGGCCTTACTGAGGGTCGGTGTCTCTACATTCAAAAGTTTTCGTAGGATGGTCTCGTGGCCAATGCCCAGTACAAAAAAGTCTCTGAGCATTTGCTCCAGGTAGTCATCAAACTCACATTGTCCTGCAAGTCGCCTTAGCTCGGCGACGTAGCTCGCCACTTCCTGACCTTCAGATCGCTGGCATATGTAGAACCGATACCTCGCCATCAGCACGCTCTCCCTCGGGTTAAGATGCTCCCGAACCAGTGTACACAGCTCCTCATACGACTTATTTGTGGGTTTCACCGGAGCCAGAAGATTCTTCATGAGGCTGTAGGTCGGTGCCCCGCAGACTGTGAGGAGGACCACTCTCCTTTTTGCAGCGCTTCCTTCTCCGTCCAGCTCGTTGGCTACAAAGTACTGGTCTAGCCGTTCGACATAGGCTTCCCAGTCCTCACCCTCCGAGAACTTCTCCAGGATGCCCACAGTTTGCTGCATCTTTGCGTTGGATTCACATTCTCGTTGCCAGTTATTGTGTTCCTAACACAGGTGAGACTGCACACAGGGAGGTTAAAGTAACAGTGACCTCAGTCTTTAATAAGACACTCCAGAGTGAGGAACAGGCCTTAGGGGCCGGCTTATATACAGTGCTCCCAAGGGATGCTGGGATCCCTTGGGACTTCAGGGGATGAGCTCCCTGGTGGACGAACATGGGAGTGCATGCTTTACAGATACACAACACTATCCTCCTCACTGTTCGCTATACTTTCAATTTTTGTGTCATCTGCAAATTTTGAAATTGTGCCCTGTACACCCAAGTCCAAGTCATTAAAAGCAGTGGTCATAGTGCCGGCCCCTGGCCACTACTTGCATTGGGAATCAGTAGGTAGGTTGCTTGCAGGCTGCAAGATGGTGCATATTCAACATTCCCAGTTCAGAATGTAACAATGGATTCTGTATTTGAATTCCTTTGTAGAAAAGATCGAGAATGAGATAAACTGATTGATTTTACTTTTGTATTAGCTTGGCTTAGTTGATCAGTTTTGCCTCTGTCAGAATTTATAGATTCAAACCCCACTCCAGGATTTGAGCACATAATCTAGACACTTTAAAAAAAAATTATTATTTTTTTTAATAATCTAGACACACACTTCTGTGCAGTGCCAAGGGAATATTTGCAGTGTTGGGACTGTTACCCTTTGAGCTGTTAACCTGAGGCTCCACTTCTTTGTGTTGCTGGTTAAGGTGGATGTTAAAAAAAAACACAATTGGAAAAAGCAGGCCTTTTCCTGGTACATTCCTCCCTTAATCAAACACGACCATAAACAGATTAACTTATCATTCATCTCACACTGTTGATGGGATCTTGTGTGCAGAAAGGCTGCTGTATTTGTTCACAGCTCCTGACCTGCTTAAAATAATTAATTGTGTATAAACACTTTTGGATTTTTTGGAGAGGTTTAATAAAACATATAAATGCTCAGATTTGGTTTAGCTCAGAACATCCAGAAGAGATGGCCCTTGGGTTTTGATCCTTACTACTTAATGCAGCTCATTCATGCATGCAATGTAAGTACATGTGTGCTGTGTTAGAAGCCAAGCCTATATAAAACCTTAGAGCAAGTACTGTGTGCAGTATTGATTGCCACGCTACAGGAAGGATATTAAGGCTTTAGAGTGGGTACAATACAGATTCACTAGGATGCTGTCTGCTCTGAAGAGGCTCTAAAGAAAGACTTGAAAAATTGAGCCTTTTTCACTCATGCCACTTGGAGTACTGCATTTAATTTTGGGCACCAAACCTTAGGAAAGATATATGAGCCTTGGAAGATTACAGTGCATATTCACCAGAACGATACCAGAACTTTAAAGGGTTAAATTGAGGACACGTTGTATAAACTTGGGTTGCATTGCTTTGATTTTACAAGGTGATTTAATCGAGATATTTAATTTTCTTTTAAATTGATCATGGAGATCAACTATTTCCTAAAGCAGGAATCCAGAAAAAGAGGGCATAATCTTAAACTTCGAGCTGGGTAATGTAGCAGTGAAATCAGAAAACACCCCTCCACCCGTCCCCTCCACATACAAAGGGTAGTAGAATCATAGAATAATACAGCACATAATTTAAAAAAATTCAGGGGTTCCTTATGAATTTGGAAGCTACTATTGAATCTGCTTACACCAGACACTCGAACAGTTCATTGGAGGCAGATCAGAGAAGGTTCACTAGGTTGCTTCTGGAGACGAGGGGTTTGACTTATGAGGAAAGGTTGAGTAGGTTGGGCCTCTACTCATTGGAATTCAGAAGAATGAGAGGTGATCTTATTGAAAAATATAAGATAATGAGGGGGCTTGACAAGGTGGATGCAGAGAGGATGTTTCCACTGATGGGGGAGACTAGAACTAGGGGGCATAACCTTAGAATAAGGGGCCGCCCATTTAAAACGGAGATGAGGAGAAATTTCTTCTCCGAGGGATGTAAATCTGGAATTCGTTGCCTCAGAGAGCTGTGGAAGCTGGGACATTGAATAAATTTAAGACAGAAATAGACAGTTTCTTAAACGAGAAGGGGTTACGGAGAGCGGGCAGGGAAGTGGACCTGAGTCCATGATCGGATCAGCCATGATCATTCTTATTCGATTTGGAACTCTCTCCACAAAAGGCTGTGGTTGCTGAGTCAATTGATATTTTCAAGATTGAGAACGATAAACTTTTGTTAAGTATGGGTCTTGGTTATGAAGCAAAGACAGGTACAGGGAGTTGAGGTACAAATCATCCATGTTACAATGGAATGGAAATGCTGAATGATCTATTCCTGTTCCTATGTTTTCATTAGAACAATGCAGATTACAGTGCAATGAATGGTGGCAGATTAGGAAAAGGGGAGGTGCAACGAGACCTGGGTGTCATTGTACATCAGTCATTGAAAGTTAGCATGTAGGTACAGCAGGCGGTGAAGAAGGCAAATGGTATGTTGGCCTTCATAGCTAGGGGATTTGAGTATAAGAGCAGGGAGGTCTTACTGCAGTTGTACAGGGCCTTGGTAAGGCCTCACCTGGAATATTGTGTTCAGTTTTGCTCTCCTAATCTGAGGAAGGACTTTCTTGCTATTGAGGGAGTGCAGCGAAGGTTCACCAGACTGATTCCCGGGATGGCAGGACTGACATATGAGGACAGACTGGATAGACTGAGCCTGTATTCACTAGAGTTTAGAAGGATGAGAGGGGATCTCATAGAAACATATAAAATTCTGACGGGACTGGACAGGTTAGATGCAGGAAGAATATTCCCGATGTTAGGGAAGTCCAGAACCAGGGGACACAGTCTTAGGATAAGGGGTAAGCCATTTAGGACTGAGATGAGGAGAAATTGCTTCACTCAGAGAGTGGTGAACCTGTGGAATTCTCTGCCGCAGAGAGTTGTTGATGCCAGTTCATTGGAAATATTCAAGAGAGAGTTAGATATGGCCCTTATGGTTAAAGGGATCAAGGGGTATGGAGAGAAAGCAGGAAAGTGGTACTGAGGTGAATGATCAGCCATGAACTCATTGAATGGTGGTGCAGGCCGAAGGGCCGAATGGCCTACTTCTGCACCTATTTTCTATGTTTCTATGAAATAAAAGCTTTTAAAATTCTGGCATTGACCAGATTGGCAGAATGACCTATTTCCATATTGTAACTTCTATATTTCTATGACTCTATTTCAGTTACACTCGTGTAGCAAACGCATTGCACAAAATTAAGTTTTTTTAAATGTACACTGATGCGATCTATATTGCGCATGCCATATCGCTCGGATGGTCTCCAATCTTTGGACGTCTCTGCTTACACAACTCTCACCTACGACTCCAAGTAGTTGCTTGGGAATTAAGGTGGTTCGCAGGCTACCTTAGCTGAGGGTAGCTGGTAGATTTGTATCTTGGATGATGGAGACACCTATTTCCTCAGTGCATGAGGAATGCTGTGTGCCAGATGTGCTAACTTCTCTGGCCATGAAAGCCATTCACTGCAACCCTCCCTATCTCTAGACGTCTTGACTTTGTCTTGCCATTGCATTCAGATGTGGAGGGGTGGAGTAGACAGAATGAGGGAAACTGCAAATAAAAGAAAAAAACTTGCATTTATATAGCACCTTTCACAACCACCAGACATCCCAAAGCGCTTTACAGCCAATGAAGTACATTTTGAAATGTTGTTACCGTTATAATGTAGGAAACACGGCAGCCAATTTGCACACAGCAAGCTCCCACAAACAGTAATGGGATAATGACCAGATAATCTGTTTTTGTTATGTTGATTGAAGGATAAATATTGGCCAGGACACGGGGATAACTCCCCTGCTCTTCTTCAAAATAGTGCCATGGGATCTTTTACATTCACCTGAGTGTAATATCTCCAAGTTTACAGATGACGCTAAACTGGGTGGCGGTGTGAGCTGTGAGGAGGACGCTAAGAGACTGCAGGGTGACTTGGACAGGTTAGGTGAGTGAGCAAATGCGTGGCAGATGCAGTATAATGTGGATAAATATGAAGTTATCCATTTTGGCGGCAAAAACATGAAGGCAGAATATTATCTGAATGGCGGCAGATTAGGAAAAGGGGAGATGCAACGAGACCTGGGTGTCATGGTACATCAGTCATTGAAAGTTAGCATGCAGGTACAGCAGGTGGTGAAGAAAGCAAATGGCATGTTGGTCTTCATAGCTAGGGGATTTGAGTATCGGAGCAGGGAGGTCTTACTGCAGTTGTACAGGGCCTTGGTGAGGCCTCACCTGGAATATTGTGTTCAGTTTTGGTCTCCTAATCTAAGGAAAGATGTTCTTGCTATTGAGGGAGTGCAGCGAAGGTTCACCAGACTGATTCCCGGGATGGAAGGACTGACCTATGAGGAGAGACTGCATCGACTGGGCCTGTATTCACTGGAGTTTAGAAGGATAAGAACATAAGAACATAACATAAGAATTAGGAACAGGAGTAGGCCATCTAGCCCCTCGAGCCTGCTCCGCTATTCAATAAGATCATGGCTGATCTGGCCGTGGACTCAGCTCCACTTACCCGCCCTCTCCCCGTAACCCTTAATTCCCTTATTGGTTAAAAATCTATCTATCTGTGACTTGAATACATTCAATGAGCTAGCCTCAACTGCTTCCCTGGGCAGAGAATTCCACAGATTCACAACCCTTTGGGAGAAGAAATTCCTTCTCAACTCGGTTTTAAATTAGCTCCCCCGTATTTTGAGGCTGTGCCCCCTAGTTCTAGTCTCCCCGACCAGTGGAAACAACCTCTCTGCCTCTATCTTGTCTATCCCTTTCATGATTTTAAATGTTTCTATAAGATCACCCCTCATCCTTCTGAACTCCAACGAGTAAAGACCCAGTCTACTCAATCTATCATCATAAGGTAACCCCCTCATCTCCGGAATCAGCCTAGTGAATTGTCTCTGTACCCCCTCCAAAGCTAGTATATCCTGCCTTAAGTAAGGTGACCAAAACTGCACGCAGTACTCCAGGTGCGGCCTCACCAATACCCTGTACAGTTGCAGCAGGACCTCCCTGCTTTTGTACTCCATCCGTCTCGCAATGAAGCGGCAGTTGGTGAGAGGGGAGCGGCCTATAAAAGGCTCAGCGGGAGATCGAGAGCCAGCGGCAGTTGGCGAGAGGTGGGAGCAGTGTCGGAGCGGCCTATAAAGGCGTGACTTGTGCAGCTACAGCGGGAGAGAAAGCAAAATAGAAGTAGAAAGGAATCAAAAGGTGACGTCACAGCCAATGGGGTAAGTGATTGGCTGGTGATTGGTGAGTAGCTTTTCTTTTTATTTTTTATATCAGTAAGTGAACTGTAACATTGTTATTACCAATTTAAGTGTATCTAAGGGCTAAGGCATGGCAGGAGAGCTCGGTCACGTGATATGCTCCTCCTGTACCATGTGGGAACTCAGGGACACTTCCGGTGTCCCTGGGCGCTACGTGTGTGAGAAGTGTGTCCGCCTCAAGCTCCTGACGGTCCGCGTTGTGGAATTGGAGCTGAGGGTGGATTCACTCTGGAGCATCCACGATGCTGAGAATGACGTGAGTATCACGTGTAGTGAGTTGGTCTTACCGCAGGAGAAGGGTCCACAGCCAGATAGGGAATGGAAGACCAGCAGGAAGAGCAGTGCAAGGAAGGTAGTGCAGGGGTCCCCTGTGGTCATCCCCCTGCAAAACAGATACACCGCTTTGAGTACTTTTGGGGGGGGATGACTCATCAGGGGAGGGCAGCAGCAGCCAAGTTCACGGCACTGTGGCTGGCTCTGCTGCACAGGAGGGCAGGAAAAAGAGTGGGAGCGCGATAGTGATAGGGGATTCAATGGTGAGGAGAATAGATAGGCGTTTCTGCGGCCGCAACCAAGACTCCAGGATGGTATGTTGCCTCCCTGGTGCAAGGGTCAAGGATGTCTCGGAGCGGGTGCAGGACATTCTGAAATGGGAGGGAGAACAGCCAGTTGTCGTGGTGCACATTGGTACCAACGACATAGGTAAAAAAAGGGATGAGGTCCTACGAAACGAATTTAAGGAGCTAGGAGCTAAATTAAAAAGTAGGACCTCAAAAGTAGTAATCTCGGGATTGCTACCAGTGCCACGTGCTAGTCAGAGTAGGAATCTCAGGATAGCGCAGATGAATACGTGGCTTGAGCAGTGGTGCAGCAGGGAGGGATTCAAATTCCTGGGGCATTGGAACCGGTTCTGGGGGAGGTGGGACCAGTACAAACCGGACGGTCTGCACCTGGGCAGGACCGGAACCAATGTCCTAGGGGGAGTGTTTGCCAGTGCTGTTGGGGAGGAGTTAAACTAATATGGCAGGGGGATGGGAACCAATGCAGGGAGACAGAGGGAGACAAAAAGGAGGCAAAAGCAAAAGACAGAAAGGAGATGAGGAAAAGTGGAGGGCAGAGATACCCAAGGCAAAGAACAAAAAGGGCCATTGTACAGCAAAATTCTAAAAGGACAAAGGGTGTTAAAAAAACAAGCCTAAAGGCTTTGTGTCTTAATGCAAGGAGTATCCGCAATAAAGTGGATGAATTAACTGTGCAAATAGATGTTAACAAATATGATGTGATTGGGATTACAGACACGTGGCTCCAGGATGATCAGGGCTGGGAACTCAACATCCAGGGGTATTCAACATTCAGGAAGGATAGAATAAAAGGAAAAGGAGGTGGGGTAGCATTGTTGGTTAAAGAGGAGATTAATGCAATAGTTAGGAAAGACATTAGCTTGGATGATGTGGAATCTATATGGGTAGAGTTGCAGAACACCAAAGGGCAAAAAACATTAGTGGGAGTTGTGTACAGACCTCCAAACAGTAGTAGTGATGTTGGGGAGGGCATCAAACAGGAAATTAGGGGTGCATGCAATAAAGGTGCAGCAGTTATAATGGGTGACTTTAATATGCACATAGATTGGGCTAACCAAACTGGAAGCAATACAGTGGAGGAGGATTTCCTGGAGTGCATAAGGGATGGTTTTCTAGACCAATATGTCGAAGAACCAACTCGGGGGGAGGCCATCTTAGACTGGGTGTTGTGTAATGAGAGAGGATTAATTAGCAATCTCATTGTGCGAGGCCACTTGGGGAAGAGTGACCATAATATGGTGGAATTCTGCATTAGGATGGAGAATGATACAGTTAATTCAGAGACCATGGTCCAGAACTTAAAGAAGGCTAACTTTGAAGGTATGAGGCGTGAATTGGCTAGGATAGATTGGCGAATGATACTTAAGGGGTTGACTGTGGATGGGCAATGGCAGACATTTGGAGACCGCATGGATGAATTACAACAATTGTACATTCCTGCCTGGCGTAAAAATAAAAAAGGGAAGGTGGCTCAACCGTGGCTATCAAAGGAAATTAGGGATAGTATTAAAGCCAAGGAAGTGGCATACAAATTGGCCAGAAATAGCAGCGAACCCGGAGACTGGGAGAAATTTAGAACTCAGCAGAGGAGGACAAAGGGTTTGATTAGGGCAGGGAAAATGGAGTACGAGAAGAAGCTTGCAGGGAACATTAAGACGGATTGCAAAAGTTTCTATAGGTATGTAAAGAGAAAAAGGTTAGTAAAGACAAACGTAGGTCCCCTGCAGTCAGAATCAGGGGAAGTCATAACGGGGAACAAAGAAATGGCAGACCAATTGAACAAGTACTTTGGTTCGGTATTCACTATGGAGGACACAAACAACCTTCCGGATATAAAAGGGGTCAGAGGGTCTAGTAAGGAGGAGGAACTGAGGGAAATCTTTATTAGTCGGGAAATTATGTTGGGGAAATTGATGGGATTGAAGGCCGATAAATCCCCAGGGCCTGATGGACTGCATCCCAGAGTACTTAAGGAGGTGGCCTTGGAAATAGCGGATGCATTGACAGTCATTTTCCAACATTCCATTGACTCTGGATCAGTTCCTATCGAGTGGAGGGTAGCCAATGTAACCCCACTTTTTAAAAAAGGAGGGAGAGAGAAAACAGGGAATTATAGACCGGTCAGCCTGACCTCAGTAGTGGGTAAAATGATGGAATCAATTATTAAGGATGTCATAGCAGCGCATTTGGAAAATGGTGACATGATAGGTCCAAGTCAGCATGG
This sequence comes from Pristiophorus japonicus, assembly GCF_044704955.1. Classification (NCBI taxonomy): domain Eukaryota; kingdom Metazoa; phylum Chordata; class Chondrichthyes; family Pristiophoridae; genus Pristiophorus; species Pristiophorus japonicus. Next base: position 63,542,772 of record NC_091998.1, on the reverse strand, counting down.
ATTTGTGAAAGGGAAATCATGCTTGACAAATCTTCTGGAATTTTTTGAGGATGTTTCCAGTAAAGTGGACAAAGGAGAACCAGTTGATGTGGTATATTTGGACTTTCAGAAGGCTTTCGACAAGGTCCCACACAAGAGATTAATGTGCAAAGTTAAAGCACATGGGATTGGGGGTAGTGTGCTGACATGGATTGAGAACTGGTTGTCAGACAGGAAGCAAAGAGTAGGAGTAAATGGGAACTTTTCAGAATGGCAGGCAGTGACTAGTGGGGTACCGCAAGGTTCTGTGCTGGGGCCCCAGCTGTTTACATTGTACATTAATGATTTAGACGAGGGAATTAAATGTAGTATCTCCAAATTTGCGGATGACACTAAGTTGGGTGGCAGTGTGAGCTGCAAGGAGGATGCTATGAGGCTGCAGAGTGACTTGGATAGGTTAGGTGAGTGGGCAAATGCATGGCAGATGAAGTATAATGTGGATAAATGTGAGGTTATCCACTTTGGTGGTAAAAGCAGAGAGACAGACTATTATCTGAATGGTGACAGATTAGGAAAAGGAAGGTGCAACGAGACCTGGGTGTCATGGTACATCAGTCATTGAAGGTTGGCATGCAGGTACAGCAGGCGGTTAAGAAAGCAAATGGCATGTTGGCCTTCATAGCGAGGGGATTTGAGTACAGGGGCAGGGAGGTGTTGCTGCAGTTGTACAGGGCCTTGGTGAGGCCACACCTGGAGTATTGTGTACAGTTTTGGTCTCCTAATTTGAGGAAGGACATTCTTGCTATTGAGGGAGTGCAGCGAAGATTCACCAGACTGATTCCCGGGATGGTGGGACTGACCTATCAAGAAAGACTGGATCAACTGGGCTTGTATTCACTGGAGTTCAGAAGAATGAGAGGGGACCTCATAGAAACGTTTAAAATTCTGACGGGTTTAGACAGGTTAGATGCAGGAAGAATGTTCCCGATGTTGGGGAAGTCCAGAACCAGGGGTCACAGTCTAAGGATAAGGGGTAAGCCATTTAGGACCGAGATGAGGAGAAACTTCTTCACCCAGAGATTGGTGAACCTGTGGAATTCACTACCACAGAAAGTAGTTGAGGCCAATTCACTAAATATATTCAAAAGGGAGTTAGATGAAGTCCTTACTACTCGGGGAATCAAGGGGTATGGCGAGAAAGCAGGAATGGGGTACTGAAGTTTCATGTTCAGCCATGAACTCATTAAATGGCGGTGCAGGCTAGAAGGGCTGAATGGCCTGCTCCTGCACCTATTTTCTATGTTTCTATGTTTCTATGAAGGCCAACATTCCATTCGCCTTCCTGATTACCTGCTGCACCTGCAAACTAACTTTTTGGGATTCATGCACAAGGACCCCCAGGTCCCTCTGTACCTCAGCATGTTGTAATTTCTCCCCATTCAAATAATATTCCCTTTTACTGTTGTTTTTCCCAAGGTGGATGACTTCACACTTTCCGACATTGTATTCTATCTGCCAAACCTTAGCCCATTCGCTTAACCTATCCAAATCTCTTTGCAGCCTCTCTGTGTCCTCTACACAACCCGCTTTCCCACTAATCTTTGTGTCATCTGCAAATTTTGTTACACTACACTCTGTCCCCTCTTCCAGGTCATCTATGTATATTGTAAACAGTTGTGGTCCCAGCACCGATCCCTGTGGCACACCACTAACCACCGATTTCCAACCCAAAAAGGACCCATTTATCCCGACTCTCTGCTTTCTGTTTGCCAGCCAATTCTCTATCCATGCTAATACATTTCCTCTGACTCCACGTACCTCTATCTTCTGCAGTGACCTTTTGTGTGGCACCTTATCGAATGCCTTTTGGAAATCTAAATACACCACATCCATCGGTACACCTCTATCCACCATGCTCGTTATATCCTCAAAGAATTCTAGTAAATTAGTTAAACATGATTTCCCCTTCATGAATCCATGCTGCGTCTGCTTGATTGCATTATTCCTATCTAGATGTCCCGCTATTTCTTCCTTAATAATAGTTTCAAGCATTTTCCCCACTACAGATGTTAAACTAACCGGCCTATAGTTACCTGCCTTTTGTCTGCCCCCTTTTTTTAAACAGAGGCATTACATTAGCTGCTTTCCAATCCGCTGGTACCTCCCCAGGGTCCAGAGAATTTTGGTAGATTATAACGAATGCATCAGCTATAACTTCCGCCATCTCTTTTAATACCCTGGGATGCATTTCATCAGGACCAGGGGACTTGTCTACCTTGAGTCCCATTAGCCTGTCCAGCACTACCCCCCTAGTGATAGTGATTGTCTCAAGGTACTCCCTTCCCACATTCCTGTGACCAGCAATTTTTGGCATGGTTTTTGTGTCTTCCACTGTGAAGACCGAAGCAAAATAATTTTTAAGGTCTCAGCCATTTCCACATTTCCCATTATTAAATCCCCTTCTCATCTTCTAAGGGACCAACATTTACTTTAGTCACTCTTTTCCGTTTTATATATCGGTAAAAGCTTTTACTCTCTGTTTTTATGTTTTGCGCAAGTTTACCGTCGTAATCTATCTTTCCTTTCTTTATTGCTTTTTTAGTCATTCTTTGCTGTTGTTTAAAATTTTCCCAATCCTCTAGTTTCCCACTAACCTTGGCCACCTTATACGCATTGGTCTTTGATTTGATACTCTCCTTTATTTCCTTGGTTATCCACAGCTGGTTATCCCTTCTCTTACCGCCCTTCTTTTTCACTGGAATATATTTTTGTTGAGCACTATGAAAGAGCTCCTTAAAAGTCCTCCATTGTTCCTCAATTGTGCCACCGTTTAGTCTGTGTTTCCAGTCTACTTTAGCCAACTCTGCCCTCATCCCACTGTAGTCCCCTTTGTTTAAGCATAGTATGCTCGTTTCTGACACAACTTCCTCACCCTCAATCTGTATTACAAATTCAACCATACTGTGATCACTCATTCCGAGAGGATCTTTTACTAGGAGATCGTTTATTTTTCCTGTCTCATTACACAGGACCAGATCTAAGATAGCTTGCTCCCTTGTAGGTTCTGTTACATACTGTTCTAAGAAACAATCCCGTATGCATTCTATGAATTCCTCCTCAAGGCTACCCCGTGCGATTTGAGTTGACCAATCGATATGTAGGTTAAAATCCCCCATGACTACTGCCGTTCCTTTTTCACATGCCTCCATTATTCCCTTGATTATTGTCCGCCCCACTGTGAAGTTATTATTTGGGGGCCTATAAACTACGCCCACCAGTGACTTTTTCCTCTTACTATCTCTAATCTCCACCCACAATGATTCAACATTTTGTTCATTAGAGCCAATATCGTCTCTCACAACTGCCCTGATATCATCCTTTATTAACAGAGCTACCCCACCTCCTTTCCCTTCTTGCCTATCTTTCCGAATCGTCAGATACCCATGTATGTTTAATTCCCAGTCTTGGCCACCCTGCAACCATGTTTCTGTAATGGCCACCAAATCATACCCATTTGTAATGATTTGTGCCGTCAATTCATTTACTTCATTTCGAATGCCGCGTGCATTTAGGTAGAGTGTTTTAATTCTAGTTTTTAAACCATGATATTTAGTTTTGACCCCTCCTGCAGCCCCTTTATATTCAGTGGCATTTTTTGTTTTTTGCCTTGGGTTTCTCTGCCCTCCACTTTTCCTCATCCCCTTTCTGTCTTTTGCTTTTGTCTCCTTTTTGTTTCCCTCTGTCTCCCTGCATTGGTTCCCATCCCCCTGCCATATTAGTTTAACTCCTCCCCAACAGCACGAGCAAACACTCCCCCTAGGACATTGGTTCCGGTCCTGCCCAGGTGCAGACCGTCCAGTTTGTATTGGTCCCACCTCCCCCAGAACCTGTTCCAATGCCCCAGGAATTTGAATCCCTCCCTGCTGCACCACTGCTCAAGCCACATATTCATCTGTGCTATCCTGCGATTCCTACTCCGACTAGCACGTGGCAGTGCTGAGATTACTACTTTTGAGGTCCTACTTTTTAATTTAGCTCCTAGCTCCTTAAATTCGTCTCGTAGGACTTCATCCCTTTTTTTTACCTAGGTCGTTGGTACCAATGTGCACCACGACAACTGGCTGTTCTCCCTCCCTTTTTAGAATGTCCTGCACCCGCTCCAAGACATCCTTGACCCTTGCACCAGGGAGGCAACATACCTGGAGTCTCGGTTGCGGCCGCAGAAACGCCTATCTATTCCCCTTACAATTGTATCCCCTATCACTATCGCTCTCCCACTCTTTTTCCTGCCCTCCTGTGCAACAGAGCCAGCCACGGTGCCATGAACTTGGCTGCTGCTGCCCTCCCCTGATGAGTCATCCCCCTCAACAGTACTTATTAGCCGGGAAATTGTGTTGGGGAAATTGATGGGATTGAAGGCCGATAAATCCCCAGGGCCTGATGGACTGCATCCCAGAGTACTTAAGGAGGTGGCCTTGGAAATAGTGGATGCATTGACGGTCATTTTCCAACATTCCATTGACTCTGGATCAGTTCCTATAGAGTGGATGGTAGCCAATGTAACCCCACTTTTTAAAAAAGGAGGGAGAGAGAAAACAGGGAATTATAGACCGGTCAGCCTGACTTCGGTAGTGGGTAAAATGATGGAATCAATTATTAAGGATGTCATAGCAGTGCATTTGGAAAGAGGTGACATGATAGGTCCAAGTCAGCATGGATTTGTGAAAGGGAAATCATGCTTGACAAATCTTCTGGAATTTTTTGAGGATGTTTCCAGTAAAGTGGACAAAGGAGAACCAGTTGATGTGGTATATTTGGACTTTCAGAAGGCTTTCGACAAGGTCCCACACAAGAGATTAATGTGCAAAGTTAGAGCACATGGGATTGGGGGTAGTGTGCTGACATGGATTGAGAACTGGTTGTCAGACAGGAAGCAAAGAGTAGGAGTAAATGGGTACTTTTCAGAATGGCAGGCAGTGACTAGTGGGGTACCGCAAGGTTCTGTGCTGGGGCCCCAGCTGTTTACACTGTACATTAATGATTTAGATGAGGGGATTAAATGTAGTATCTCCAAATTTGCGGATGACACTAAGTTGGGTGGCAGTGTGAGCTGCGAGGAGGATGCTGTGAGGCTGCAGAGCGACTTGGATAGGTTAGGTGAGTGGGCAAATGCATGGCAGATGAAGTATAATGTGGATAAATGTGAGGTTATCCACTTTGGTGGTAAAAGCAGAGAGACAGACTATTATCTGAATGGTGACAGATTAGGAAAAGGGGAGGTGCAAAGAGACCTGGGTGTCATGGTACATCAGTCATTGAAGGTTGGCATGCAGGTGCAGCAGGCAGTTAAGAAAGCAAATGGCATGTTGGCCTTCATAGCAAGGGGATTTGAGTACAGGGGCAGGGAGGTGTTGCTACAGTTGTACAGGGCATTGGTGAGGCCACACCTGGAGTATTGTGTACAGTTTTGGTCTCCTAACCTGAGGAAGGACATTCTTGCTATTGAGGGAGTGCAGCGAAGGTTCACCAGACTGATTCCCGGGATAGCGGGACTGACCTATCAAGAAAGACTGGATCAACTGGGCTTGTATTCACTGGAGTTCAGAAGAATGAGAGGGGACCTCATAGAAACATTTAAAATTGTGTCGGGGTTAGACAGGTTAGATGCAGGAAGAATGTTCCCAATGTTGGGGAAGTCCAGAACCAGGGGTCACAGTCTAAGGATAAGGGGTAAGCCATTTAGGACCGAGATGCGGAGGAACTTCTTCACCCAGAGAGTGGTGAGCCTGTGGAATTCTCTACCACAGAAAGTTGTTGAGGCCAATTCACTAAATATATTCAAAAAGGAGTTAGATGAGGTCCTTACTACTAGGGGGATCAAGGGGTATGGCGAGAAAGCAGGAATGGGGTACTGAAGTTGCATGTTCATCCATGAACTCATTGAATGGCGGTGCAGGCTAGATAGGCCGAATGGCCTACTCCTGCACCTATTTTCTATGTTTCTATGTTTCTATGTACTCAAAGCAGTGTATCTGTTTTGCAGGGGGATGACCGCAGGGGACCCCTGCACTACCTTCCTTGCACTGCTCTTCCTGCTGGTCTTCCATTCCCTAGATGGCTGTGGACACTTCACCTGCGGTAAGACCAACTCGCTACAGGTGCTACTTACTAATGAGAGGGGATCACATAGAAATATATAAAATTCTGACGGGACTGGGCAGGTTCGATGCAGGAAGAATGTTCCTGATGTTGGGGAAGTCCAGAACCAGGGGACATAGCCTAAGGATAAGGGCTAAGCCATTTAGGACTGAGATGAGGAGAAACTTCTTCACTCAGAGATTTGTTAACCTGTGGAATTCCCTGCCGCAGAGAGTTTTTGATGCCAGTTCATTGGAAATATTCAAGAGGGAGTTAGATATGGCCCTTATGGCTAAAGGGATCAAGGGGTATGGAGAGAAAGCAGGAAAATAGTACTGAGGTGAATGATCAGCCATTATCATATTGAATGGTGGTGCAGGCTCGAAGGGCCGAATGGCCTATTCCTGCACCTACTTTCTATGTTTCTCTGAGAGCAGATGGGAACCTCAGTTTTACATCTCATCCGAAAGACAGTGCAGCACTCCCTCAACACTGCACTGGAGTATCAGCCACAGGGCGAGGGCGCTACCCACTGAGCCATAGAAACCTCGAAACATCGAAAATAGGTGCAGGAGCAGGCCATTCAGCCCTTCGAGCCTGCACCGCCATTCAATCAGATCATGGTTGATCATTCCCTCAGCACCCCAGGCTCACAGAGCCAAGGCTAACACTATTTCCCTCACTTAAATCAATCCCATGCAAATGCCTTTCACCTCGTATTTCATTTGAGATGAATATTCTGGCTATCTTTGAGACTGAAGTGCGAACACCATTGTATATGTTGCAGGTACTATTTGTTTTTTCAAATGATCATAATCTTCCCATTCCATTACAATAAAATTAAAGATAAAATGGGGCTCATTCTCAGGCCTTTTCCAAAGTACTTGTGAGCTGAAGACAGTTTTTTAGGTAAAAGCATTACTTTGAGAGTGCAATGTTATTTTAGTGTGATTTTTCTGACTCATTTTACAACAGTGACTGAGATGTTACAGCCACTGTCACTCCACTAGGGGCTCTGCGTCAAATGAAGGCGGTGGGAGGGTGGCTGCTCGGCATGCTGGGAAATGTAGTGCCACAGCAACGCAGCCGCCTGGTCGAACCGGCGGGAGGGACGACATCTCCCACAATGCACAGGATCGTGCCGCCCCAGGTGACCGCGGCCAGCCAATAGGCGCTGGCGTTACAGCCCAGCGCTGAGCGGTTTTTGTAAGGCGAAATGGCGGCGCGTCTGACGGCAGCCCGGCTTTGAGCGGCGGCGGTGTTTACATCCAAAGCAGCGGCAGGAAAACTGTCTCCCGGGGGGGTGGTGGAAGGCGAGTGTCTTTTGTTTTAATTGTGTTATTGGGGGGAATCGATATTAAATTAGCGAACAAGCGACTCCCGAGTGACACACCGCCGTCATGTCTCACCGTGCACACTAACGTGCGGCCTAGCCACCTGATTGACAACCGGTCTGACCAATCAGCTTCCTACATTGTGGGTCTCGCTTCAGTTTAGACCAATAAGAATCGGCATCCAGGGCGGGACGGTTGGAAGTGGGCGTGTCGCTCGCCTGTCAATCAACTGGCAGTGGTAAATCGCAGCTGGGTCTGGCCAGGAGCTGGGAGGATTTGCATGACTTACTAGTTTCAATGAATCTCTGGTCTTAATCAAAACTTGTTTTTTTTATATAGTTAATTGACACAGGGTGGGCGAAATTCCAGATATTAAATGCAATAGGCAAGGTTGTACCAAATTTCAACATCTTCCTCTCCCTGTAATAAAATGTTTAGAAGTTTGGTGGTGGCTTTGCATTTTACTGGGATGGTTTGTGGCACTCCAGCCCTTTCTTGCTCTCATCAGGTCATTTATCTCATTGCTGTTTGTGGGAAAATTGGATGCCATGTTTCCCTACATTATAACATTGACCATACTTTAAAAAGTACTCCATTGGTGTCAGCCTTGGCACAACAGTCAGTCGCACTCTCGCTTCGGACAGTTGTGGGTTCAAGTCCTACTCCGGGATGTTGAGCATGTAATCTAGACTGACACTCCAGGTGGGTACTGAGGGAGTGCTGCACTGTCAGAGGCACTGTCTTTCAGATGAGCCATTAAACCGAAGCCCTGTCTGTCCTCTCAGGTTGGTGTAAAAGATACCATGGCACTATTTTGAAAAAGAGCAGCGGGGTTCTCCCCGGTGTCCTCCCTCAATCAGCATTACTGAACCAGATTATTGCTGTTTGTGGGAGCTTGTGCACAAATTGGCTGCCGCGTTTCCTACATTACAACAGTGACCACGCTTTAAAAAAAAGTTCTTCATGCTGTAAATTTGGGACGTCCGGTGATTGTGAAAGGCGCTATATAAATGTAAGTTCTGTTTTTCTAATCAGTAGTCTCAATACCACTAATGTAGTAATTTAATTTAACTTGGTTACTGGAAAAGTCCAGTATTGTCAGATAGCTGATGCATTGTAATGACTAATGCATTGTAGTTCAGCTACATATTGTATTGCGGAATAAAATAAAACGTTGAATCAAACTTTGTCCATTAGCAATTTTTTAATGCTAGCAAATCTCCCTTGGTGTTTTCACCAGCGAGTCAGGATATGCTATTTTGTAATAGTTAAGGGTGTTAATAACAAAGTGTGATGGGAAATATGTGTGTACATACATAAAAATCTTTGATTTTCTGTGGGCATCACAAATAAGGAGTCAAGACTATATGTAATTTCCAGGTGAAGCATGGTAGGAGATCAGGATATCATTGGACTAAGAAGAAATGACTTGCATTTATATAGCACCTTTCAGGACGTCCCAAAGTGCTTCACATCCAATATAGTACCAATGCGTTTCACAGGAGCATAATCAGACAGAAATTGACACCGAGCCTAAGGAGGAGATATTAGGACCGATGATCAAATGCTTGATCAAAGAGGTAGATTTTAAGCAGCACCTTAAAACAAGGGAGAGAGGTTTGGGGAGGGAATTCCAAAACTTTAAGCCTGGACAGCTGAAGACACGGCCGCCAATGGCGGGGCGAAGGAAGTGGGGGATGGACAAGAGGTCAGAGTTAGAGGAGCACAGAGATCTCAGAGGATTGTAGGGCTGGGGGAGGCCATGGATGGAACTGTACACGAGGGTAAGAATTTTGAAATTGAGGCGTAGGTGGACCAGTGGAGATAGACACGGGATTATTATTAGAAGAATGAAAGTAGAAAATAAATGATTTTTTCACGTAAGAGGGTTATGAGAACAAAATGGTTCACCACAGTGGCTATTGAGGCAGGCACTAGAACATCCATTAAAAGGGATTTCAATAAGTATTTAAATAGGAAGAATATAAAACAATCCAAGGAAAGGGCAGGGAGCTGAGATTAGAATAGACTAGCACTGGCATAGTGGGCCAAAAACACCTTTCTGTTTTATAATTTCTATTATTTTTTAACTCTATGTGTGATTTGTAATTTCTTTTGTGTAGAATTTTGGTCAAAATATGGATAGAGCAAGCAGGAAAAAAATAATAAGGTGGGTAGTTTTACTGAAAAATTGTAATGAAAAAACTAAATTTATTGGCATAAATGTACAGAATAATTTATAGCTCTTGCAATAAGCGACAGCAATTGTGATGATTCATTGTTTTGGGCATTTAAGTTTTGAAATAAAAATATAAAACTATACAATATTTGGTTATTGCATAGAAGTCACAGATTATTCAACATTTTCTTCGGAGAATGGGAATAGTCCAAAGGTGCAGTATATTATAGGAGCTGAACCCAATTCCGTGTCTGATAGATTCAGGATAATTGTAGGAGAGGTTCTGGGTTGCAAGAGCATCATACTTCTATATTCCATGGTCAATTTTGTGTTAGTTTGGCTCACTTAATATCCTCCTGGTGAAGGTTTGTGGGTTTAAGCCTTCCTGTGAGCGCTATATAAATCTTTCTTCTTTCTAATTCAGGCTGATACACAGAAACCTAAGTGATAGGAGCAGGAGTTGGCCATACAGCCTGCTCCGTCGTTCATTAAGATCATGGCTAATATTTGAAGTCAACCCCACTTTCCTGCCCAATCCCCATATCCCTTGATTTCTTTAGAGTCCAAAAATCGCTAGCTCCCAGTGTTGAATATACTCATTGACGGCGTATCCACAGCCCTCTGAAGTAGACCATTCACCCACAGCCCTCTGGGGCAGCGAATTCCAAAGTTTCACAACCCTCTGTGTAAAGAAATTTCTCCTCATCTCAGTCCTAAATGGCTGACCACTTATCCTGAGACTGTGACCCCTGGTTCTAGACTCTCCAGCCCGGGGGGGAAACATCCTCCCTGCATCTACCCTGTCAAGTCCTCTCAAAATCTTATGTGTGTCAATGAGATCACCTCTCATTCTTTGAAACTCCAGAGAGTATCGGCCAATTCTAATCAATCACTCCTCATAAGACGTACCTTTCATCACTTGAATGAATCTAGTGAAACTTTTCTGCACCCCATCTAAAGCAAGTATATCCTTCCTTAGAAACGAAGATCAATGGGCCGAACGGCCTGTGTAAATTTCTATGAATCTGTGATTTATTGCACTGCCTCTAAGGCATGTATATCCTTTCTTTGATAAGGCAATCAAAACTGTGCGCAGTGCTCCAGGTGTGGTTTCATCAAAGCCCTGTACAATTGTAGCAAGACTTCCTTATTCTTGTACTCCAACCCCCTTGCAATAAAGGCCAACATTCCATTTGCCTTCCTATTTACTTGCTGTACCTGCATGTTAACTTTCTGTGTTTCGTGTACAAGGACACTCCTATCCCACTGATCACCAACATTTAATAGTTTCTCACCATTTAAAAATATTCTGTTTTTCTATTTTTCACATTTGTGAATAACTTCACATTTTCGCACTCCCATCTGTCACCTTCTTACCCACTCTCGTAACCTGTCTATATCTCTTTGCAGACTTTTTGTGTCCTCACAGCTTACTATCCCACCTAGCTTTGTATCGGCAGCAATCTTGGATACATTACGTTTGGCCCCTTTATCCAAGTCCAGTGTCTCTCTGAGGGAGTGCTGCGTAGTTAGAATGGCCATCCTTTGGATGATGTAGTAAAATCAGCCTGTCCACCTGTTCAAAGATTTCGTAGTGTTTCAGCCAACGTTCCTCCTTCAACCAATCAACCAAGAAGATATGGATTAACTGCTCATTTATCTCATTGCTGTTTGTGGAATGTTGGTAGTGTAGAGAATGGCTGCTGTGTTAACAACAGTTATTTACCTCTAAGTAATTAATTTGGTGTGACAAGCTGTTAAATAAATGCATTTTGTATTTAGCTACATCCAACAACAAATAATATGTCTTTTATTGAGATATCATATCGCCCTCTGATGTGAATAGTTCTCCTCTTCTACCTAACCCTTAACCTTCTTATCCCTCTTCTAACTTCTGTAATATGCACTTCAGATTATTAAAATCGTAAGATTTTCATGTGTGCGGCCTCAGGGAAAAGTTATAAATGTAAACAAAGGGGAGAAAATAAACCAAACTGATACAACAACTTGCATTTATATAGCGCAGTTAATGTAGCAAAATGACCCAAGACGCTTCACAGGAGCGTTATCAGGCAAAGTTTTGACACCGAGCCACATAAAGAGATATTAGTGACCAAATGCTTGGTCAAAGAAATAGGTTTTAAGGAGCGACTTAAAGGAGGAGAGAGAGGTAGTGAAGCAGAGAGGTTTAGGGAGGGAATTCCAGAGCTTAGGGCCCAGGCAGCTGAAGGCACGGCCGCCAATGGTGGCTCAATGAAAATTGGGGATGGGCAAGTGGCCAGAATTTGAGGAACGCAGAGACCTTGGAGGGTTGTATGGCTGGAGGAGGTTACAGAGATCAGAAAATGTATGTTGTACACCTCACTGTTTTATCTTGTATCCGTTCATGTCCTGCCAGGCTAGGAGGCTACCTTCCTCCAATTTTGTAGGAAAAGAAATTTGAGTTTTGCCATTTCCTCATGAAGTTCCAGAACATATTCAAAAGCTTCCCATATCTTATGCAAAGAGCCCTGACGACATGTGTGGCAGTCACTTTAGATTCATGTAAAACACTATGGGCTTTAACCATTGTGGTTTTGGAAAATTAAACCCAAATGTTTTAGCATTTGCTATTTGCTATGACAGAGATAAAAGTTCCAATGATTAAATGTTTTTAGCATCCAGATTTTAAAATTATAATACAGAATTGAATTTTTAATTTTTTATTGAAAAGTGATTGCAAAATGTTGAGACAAACGTCAAGCCTTTATAAGGAAAGGCTGTCAGTTGTCTTGTAAACACTTGAAATTTTTTGTACACATTTTCACTGTGCCAAGTTGTACTGGTGCAGTCAACAGAACTGCAACAGGAGTGACCATCATCTCTCTCCATGTTAACAGCCCCTTCCAAAATGGACAACTTGAGACCCAGTCCCTACCTCTTCATCACAATGGCTCGGTGTCAAATTTATTTGTTTTGTCTTATAACACTGCCGTGAAGTGTCTTGGGATATTTGACTACGTTAAAGGCGCTATATAAATAAAAGTTGTTGTTGTTATCGGCAAGTTGTCTCTTTGTGCTGCAGCAGAATTATCTTATAAAGCCTTACTTTGCTTATTTGACAAGTTTAACCCCTCTCCTCTCCAGTGGTGTATCAACGAGATTAGTCCTATGAGAGATGGAGCAGCACCCAGAGAGGACGAAAACCCCGGCTTTTCTAGCTGACTTGGGCAAACCTACTCTCCGGGGCATCAAGAAGTGCCCCAAGTGTGGCACCTTCAATGGTACCCGCGGCCTGAGTTGCAAGAATAAAATCTGTGGTGCTGTCTTCAGGGATGGAGCACGAAAACAGCAATCCAGCATCGATGCAGTTCGCATAGTGACAGGATCTGCTTCGCAGGTGTACTCGGTGAGACTTCGAGACCGAGGACCTGACTACAGGGGCTTTGTGGAGCTGGGCACAACCGAAGCAATTCAGACAGTGGATGGCACCCTCATTACCCATATAACCGGGCGATGCTTAGTCCCCACCTGTTTCAAAGTGTCCTCTCAAGGAGTTTCCGAGAACCAATGCCAGCACATCAAGCTCGCCATGGAGTGTCACATGGAAGCCACTCCGCATACTCTGAAGAGCTCTGTGCTGAACTCTCTTCAAGTGACCACCGAAACCAAGCAGGCCATCTGGACCTTGGCGACTGAGTCGAGTGGACCCCTAGTGCAAAGGATCACTAAGACCATCATGGTGGTGAAATGCAAAGCCAGCCCGAAGCACAGCTTAGGCTTTCTGCATGTTTCTTTCCATGAGAAGACCAGGACTAAAGGTGTGATGGAGCACAAGTTCTACTGTTCATGCCAGGCTTTCAAAGCCAGTAAATCGAGCGCCAGCAAAGAGGAGACACCAAAAAGATGCATCCACTTCTATGCATGTGTCTGCGCCTTTGCCAGTGATGAAAAGTTGGGGCAAGAATTTTCGTATTTCATCAACTTTGATTCCACTGGTCGGTGCAGAAATTCTGGTAAGTATAAATTAAACTGCTTTATATTCTGAATTGTCAGATAATGTTGCTGGAAGGTCCACTCCTTTCCTGTTTAGAACTCGGGTTCAACCTCAGTTAATGGGATGAAAGCCTCCTATCTGATTTGGCTCTTGGGTAGAATGCGTTTGGATAGACTTAACCAATAACTTTGAATAGTCTTCCGGAATATTAGTTAAACCAAAGCCCAGAACTTGCTCGCTCAGGTGGACATAAGAGAGTCCCTGGTAGTATTCAAAGAAGAGCAGGGAAGTTCTCCCTGGTGCTCTGGCTAATATTTATCCCTCAACCAACATCTAAAAACCGATTACCAGGTCATTATCACATTGCTGTTTGTGGGAGCTTGCTGTGCCTAATTTGACTGCGGCGATTCCCACATTACAACAGTGACCACACTTCCAAAAGTACTTTATTGGCAGTAAAGCATTTTGGATATCCTGAAGTCGTGAAAGGCGCTATAGAAATGTAAGTCTTTCTTTCTAACCCTGTGTCGGTGTAGACCAGCAGGACTAAGTGGTGCAAGGCTGGCTGTGATTTATGCAATGCTATGGGAGATCCACTAATAAAATCATCAATTTTAAAAGAAAGTCCAATATGAAGGAAGCTGTGCACCTTCGATATGATTTCACGGTTCCCTAAAACAGCTCGTATTTTATGTGCGATCGAGATTTATCACATTTGCGACTGACACTAAATAGAAAAGTCCTGAGGCATTCTTCAGGCACACCATCAAATGAAAATCCTGCGATTTACATATCAAAGCAATCACTGAGTTTGAATTTTGCACCGATCTGTTGCAGGCGAACATTAATTAAATTACAAACATTTGAAGCTCTGTTAATGTGCTTGAGCCTTGTTCTCCGAGTTATGATTTTTCTGCCAATCACTGCCTTGTAATCAACCCAAGAATCCATTTTTTTCCTTCATGCCCGTTGTACTCCGTCACCTTCTCTCCAAAAGGCAGTGACTCTCTGAAAGGGTGTGGTTCCATGGGCACCTGGAGGCCTCTGGCACCTCACTCAGGTGCCCGTTCTTTAAGTGTGAGCTGAGACAGCGAGTTTAGGCAGGCCAGTCAATCGTGTCGTGCACCACAGCTAACCCGGGACATCTACACGCAAACTTTCCAACAGCACTCAGTGCATAATGATCGGGAGGGGGAACCCCGGCTGATTTTCTTTCCCTCTCTTGTAGCATCTGAAGTTCTGCCCTGATCTAAGGTTTCAGCTGTTATTGTCCTTCATGCATGACCCATTCCAACTGATGGATTACCAATCATAATGTTAGTACTACCAACTTTCCCAAGAGATCAGCTATAGTGAATCACACAGGAAGTCACCTCATCATAGGTATTCCCTCAAAGCGAGGATGACTTGCTTCCATGGCAAAAAGGGATGAGTTTACAGGTGTTTCAATGAAGGACCTAATATTCCAGGTCCCGAACTATATCCTGAAGGGTGGAAGATGCCTGTGCTTGGATTTTTTTTATATGTGGTGGCCGTTGAACACCAGCCACCACATGGGCTTGACAGAGCTAGGTCTTGATCCAGTGCCAAGGATTACCCAAGACTAACTGGAGACCAGCTCTGCTGCCCAGACAGAGTGCGCACACATATCGCAGTGTGGGCTGGCCCGTGCTGCCCCTGGGCCCTTTCCTCTTCTGTGCTCCAGATTCACATCTCTCCTGGGCCCCGGTCACTTCTCTCTACGGACTCTTGCCGCTCCTTCGCCCCTCCGGCTTTGCCTGCCCGCACTGCAATCAGCGATCTGGCTTTGTAGCCGTCGCCTCCCTGCAGTGGTATACCACCGCACGCTACTCCCTCCAATGGCCCCGGCCTGTTGTGCAATCACAGTAAAGGAAGTCACCTATTTAGCATATATTATACATGTTTAATATATTAACATGTAACTCAGGTATCCAGGAGATACAAGTTAAAATGAGGAAGTGAGGAGTGAGATGAGCGATGTAATCTTCTGGTCCAAAGTGCAATCGATGGGTGACTTAAGTTATCAGAGAAGGCCATTAAAAGAGACAGTATAAATGGGTTCAAGAGCCAATTAAACGTGCTTCTGGAGAGCAAGGATTGAGAGATATGAGACGATGGGGATGACCAATCTGAAGGAGTCAGGCTTGCTGGGCCTAATGTTCCTAAAATTACATGGAATTAAATAAAATGTACAGCACAGAAACAGGCCATTCGGCCCAACTGGTCTCTGCCCTAACTGGTGTTTATGCTCTACGGGCTCCTCCCACCCTACTTCATCTCACCCCATCAACATATCCTTCTATTCCTTTCTCCCTCATGTATTTATCAAGCTTCCCTTTAAAGGCATCTCTGCTATTCGCCTCAACCACTCCATGTGGGTGTGAGTTCCATATTCTGACCACTCTCTGGGTAAAGAAGCTTCTCCTGAATTCATTATTGCATTTAGTAATATTTATTTTGTAATGCTGACTTGTTTATGTTGGGTTTGATTAGGGATTCAGGCAAATTCTGAGAGGCGATTGTTGGCAATTTACCCCCAGGACCACACAACACAAGCTGCAGCAAGTGCAGTTTCAAAAGCAAAGAAGAGGAAAAAGGACGATGTAACTGGTAAGCTCCCATTAAATGCTCCTCACCTTTTGCCTTTTGGGGGGAATTTTCCAGTCAACAAGCTGGAAGATGCTAATGTTGGGAGTAGCACATATCCACTTCAGGCTCCACTATCAGCAGCAGGATAAAGCTGCTTCTACTCTGTCCCAACAATGTGCCTTGATTCCAGCCTCAGTAGAGTCTGCACCCTGCTCCTGCTGCACAGGCGTGGCTTTCTTTTTTCCATTTTCCACACCAGCCATCCTGTAGTCTCTGTGAGATTTTCATCGCTCCACCATTGGTGGCTGTGCCTTCAGCTGCCTAGGCTCTAAGCTCTGGAATTCCTTCCCTAAACCTCTCTACGTCTCCTCCTTTTAAGATGCTCCTTAAAACCTACCTCTTTGACCAAGCTTTTGGTCACCTGTCCTAATAACTCCTTGTGTGGCTCGGTGTCAGGTTTTGTTTGATAACGCCCCTGTGAAGCATCTTGGGATGCTTTACGACACTAAGCGTGCTATATAAATGCAAGTTGTTGTTGATTGCCTTTTTAATGCTAAATAAAAGTGTGTTGGTGGCCCACTAGGAAATGAGGAACATTAGTCAAGCTCTATTCAATGTTTTTTTGTTACTTAGCCAGCTTTCTCAAACATGAAAAGTCAGTCACCACGATAAACCAAACCAAACTACTGAGAAGTCCGTAAAGGTAGTGTCTCTGTTTGCCCATATAGAAACATAGAAAATAGGTGCAGGAGTAGGCCATTCGGCCCTTCGAACCTGCACCACCATTCAGTATGATCATGGCTGATCATGCAACTTCAGTACCCCATTCCTGCTTTCTCTCCATACCCTTATGGGAGCGCATACTGTTTTCCCTTAGGGTGACATGCCACTTGTCTAAACACGGAGAGCCTAGGCGGGTTGGCAAGCGATGAGACAGAGGGACACTTGCCTGAAACATAACCAGATGAACCTGTGCAGCCTACCATACAGGAAGCTTCCCACTGCTTGTCCTGTCAGGATCACTCTACCCGTCAGGCCATTGGCTTGCAGGTAGGGTAATTTAATAGTTCTGCTGGCGGACTCACAACCCAAATCCCACCATGGTAAGTTGTGAAATCAAATTCAATAAATCTGGATCATTTATGAAAATTTGGGTTCAAGAAACGAACTGTGTCTTCGCCAATGAAAAGATCAGGTGTGCAGACCGATGAGCTTGGCCGATAATCACTCTGCCAAAGCGACATGAGACCCCAAGGAACTGTTGGCAGTTTTCTCAAATCCCATCAAAATTACCTCGACGTAACTTTTTTCTTGAGAGTTGGGAAAATACATGAGATGGGTTCCAGCAGAATTGTGAATCTTCCAGAGTCAGAGGCCTTTTCATTGCACATAAATTTGCTTTATAAGAAAAGGTTAGCGAAGAGCCTTTTCAGATTCTGAATTTCTCCAATTGTATTCCAGAGCAGACAATGGAGTTCAGATAATCCAACACTAAGGGCATACTTGTATTTCTTTGGTCGGCTCAGCACTAACCCATTACCATGCTTAATCTCCAAATCAAGCTGCATAGAAATCCATTGCCGGAAATGAAAGGTACACTCCGTCTCTGTAGAGACCCACCCAACTTACCCAATTCCATAGAGAAATGTGAAGTATGCACTTTGGTAGAAAAAATAGAAAAGCAGAGTATTTTTTAAATGGTGAGCGATTGGGAAATGTTGGTATTCAGAGGGACCTGGGTGTCCTTGTACACCAATCATTGAAAGTTAACCTGCAGGTACAGCAAGTGATTAAGAAAGCAAATGGTATGTTGGCCTTTATTACAAGAGGATTTGAGTATAAGAGTAAAGACACCTTACTGCAATTATATAGGGCCCTGGTGAGACCACACCTGGAGTATTGTGCACAGTTCTGGTCTCCTTACCTAAGGAAGGATATACTTGCCACAGAGGGAGTGCAATGAAGGTTCACCAGACTGATTCCTGGGATAGGGGGATTGTCCTACGGGGAGAGATTGAGTAGACTAGGCCGATATTCTCTAGAGTTTAGAAGAATGAGAGGTGATCTCATTGAAACATACAAAGTTCTTACAGGACTTGACAGGGTAGATGCAGGGAGGATGTTTCCCTCTGGCTGGGGAGTCTAGAACCAGGGGTCACAGTCTCTCAGAATCCAAACCCTAGGGGCCTCCAAATGTGCACCGATGTACTGCTGGAGTTTAACTAGCTAAATCCGTGCAGTTTACTAACCGAGCGCTGGAACACTTTCTGTTGTTTCTCCAACCGGGAGTATCCTGTCAGTTAGGGCCATTAGGGATGAGGAATAAATGCCGGCCATGCCAGCGACGCCCACATCCCGTGAACGAATAAATAAAAAAAATAGACTGAACCTTGAAAGTGGGGCGGGGGGACTGAAGGAACAGCTATGGTTTTCAGGGCTTGAAAAGAATATTGGTAAAATAACTTTGTGTGCTTTAATCCTCTGCTCCACTCCCACTCTGATCTCTCCGTCCTTGGCCTCCTACACTGTTCCAGTGAAACTTAATGCAAGCTCGAGGTACAGCACCTCATCTTTCGTTTAGGTACTGAGTTCAGCAATCTTAGAGCATAACCTTTGCCCCTATTTTTTTCCTTTTGTTCTGTTGTTTCCTCTTTCCCACGGCAGCTGACGACGATTCTGCCATCTCCATTTACACCCTATCTAGACTCATCTTTTGTTTCTTAACTTGTCCCATTACAATCTCCTTTTGCCTTGCACCATCTTCCCTTTTGTCTCTTAATGTCTTCTGCTGTCCATTCTATCACGGACCTTCCCTTTTGTTCTTTCCTCCCCTCCCCCTCCCTTTCCCTGCCCCTTACACTTGCTTAAAAACCTGCTACATCTCTAACTTTTTCCAGTTCTGACGAGGGGTCATCGACCTGAAATGTTAACTCTGGTTCTCTCCCCACAGATGCTGCCTGACCCGCTGCATGTTTGCGGCATTTTCTGTTTTTATTTCAGATTCCAGCACCCGCAGTAGTTTGCTTTTATGTATTCGGCAATTTGGTGGTGGCAGAGCTGCAACACACTGTGCCATGGATTGGTAAGAAAGTACGTTCCTGGCCACAATTCCACTTCATGATGATTTCCCACTTCCTTTGGGTTCAGTATGATTTGCCTAACAACAGTGTGAGAAGGTGTCACCTCGTGCACCGGTTTATAGACAGTGATAATGGCTGGGACTGGCTCATGCCCCTAGGGAAGAGAAGGTACCTGCCCAACAAGGATGACCAAAGAACATAAAACGTCTTTGTCTATTGGTACAGCAGCCCATATGGACCGGTGTCTGTAGAGTGACTTTTTTCCTCTCTCTCTTTTTCAGCTGGGAGTCAACCCATAGATGAATCGCAAGTAACCCTGTCCTTTCAAGACTGGCTTGCTAGTGTCACTGAACGCATCAATCAAACTATGCATTACCAATTTGATGGTGAGTGATACGCTTTTACAAAGTTGATAACTTCCTTAAAGGGGAAGGAAGTTTCTCCCTTAATTGTTGGTGTTAATGCCTTCAATAACTTATAATTTTTTTCTTATTTTTTAATGGTTGGAGCGTGTTTGCAACAGTGCAATTTAATGCAGTGATGCCATAGTGATGATATTTATTGGGCAATACCGACTGTGATATTTTCATGCCCGTTGCTGTGAAGTATTGGCCATCAGCTGTACTCTGTAATCTCCTTCAGCCTCACAACCCCCTGAGATGTCTGTCCTCTTGAGCATCCCTGATTATAACTGCACAGCCATTGGTGGCCGTGCCTTCAGCTGCCTGGGCCCCCAGCTCTGGAACTCCCTGCCTAAACCTCTCCGCCTCTCTACCCCTCTCTCCTCCTTTAAGATGCTCCTTAAAACCTACCTCTTTAGCCAAGCTTTTGGTCGTCTGTCATCATTTCTTCTTGTGTGGCTCGGTGTCAAATTTATATGTTTTGTCTTAAAACACTCCCTGTGAAGCGCCTTGGTACGTTTTACAACGTTAAAGGCGCTATATAAATACAAGTTGTTGTTGTAAAAGGCAGTGGAAACTGTGGTCACTGCAATCAGTGGCTCAGACAGGAAAGCCTCACACTTGTTTCCCATATTAAATATCATCCTTACCATTCTCATTCGGAGCTCATTCCTAGTATTAACAAAATAAGGTGAAGGTAATTGTATTTGTTAAAAGGCATCAAGACATACACTTTGAGGAATTCAATCTTGAGAAGGCACTTTATCTCAACAACAACAACAACTTGTATTTATATAGCACCTTTTAATGTAGTAAAACATCGCAAGGCGCTTCACAGGAGAGTTATCAAATAAGATTTAACACTTGTGCATTACTGACCGTCTTTGTGGTAACACCATCTTTCCGAGCCGTACAAAACCTGTGTGTAAAGAGTGTGTATGGATTTGTCAGTGTCTCAAACGTAGTAATAAACAGTTCAGTTCCTAGTTCCAGCTAGGGTTGCCAACTGTGGTTGCACGTATTCCTGGATGCGTCATCACATGACTTACAACCGCGTGTCCAGTGGTCATGAAAGGCGCTATAGAAATGCAAGTCTTTTCCCTCCATTGCCAATATTTTGATGACTAATTCATGAAAAATATTGAAATAAAGTTTTTTAAATGCCCCTATTATTTTTTATTCCTGGGTTGCTCGCAGCAGTGTCTAGGAGATTAAACCCTAATGCTGGAGAGTTGGCAATGCCAGCTCCATCTGGTCCTCCAGTAATCAGCATCACTCTTCAAACCTGGATGCTAATCGGGAATGTTGGAGCCTTCAGCATTTAATGCAAGCCATTCTATCTCTAAAGCTATGCAGATGGTGTCCCCATAGTTTAAAGTTAATGAAGTAATTATACCCTAACTGGAGAATTTGATTACATCAATATGTTACTATTCTGACTAACTGCGGTGTGTTTCCATCACCCCTGTGCTCGCTGACCTACATTGGCTCCCAATCCACTCACACCTTGGGTTTAACTTTCTCATCCTTGTGTTCAAATCCCTCCATGGCCTCGCTCTCCTTACCCCTAACAACCTCCAGCCCTACGACCCTCCAAGAACTCTACATTCCTCCAATTCTGACCTCTTGTGCATCCCCCTCTCCCTTCACCCAACAATGGTGGCCGTGCAGTCAGCTGTCTAGGCTCTGGAATTCCCTCCCTAAACCTCTCTGCCTCTCCTCCTTTAAGACACTTCTTAAAACCTAGTCTTTGACCAAGCTTTTGATGACCTGTCTTATTGTCTCCTTTGGCTCAGTGTCAATTTTTTTTGTCTGATTACACTCCTGTGAAGGGCCTTGGGAAATTTTACTAAGTTAAAGGCACTGTATAAATGGGATTGTTGTTTGTTAAAGGCATTATATATATGCAAATTGTTGTTAAAGGCACGATATAAATGCAAGTTGTTGTTGTTAAAAATGCTATATAAATGCGTGTTAATGCAGGAAAGCCCGAGCCACTGGTGTTCCACGTCCCTCAAGCCTTTTTTGATGCCCTGCAGCAGAGGATTTCTATGGGCAGTAAAAAGAAACGCCTACCCAACTCCACCACAGGTAACACCTTTTTACTCACCTGCACAGGTATCGCATCGCAGCAAACCCCAGGACAAGTATGTCCACGTGGAAGCTTGTGGCAAACAAGTACATGACCTTGGTAGGTCAAAGGTATTTGATGACTCAGTGGGTTACACAACATACTTACACTTTTGGGAATCGGGGGTCAGATTCACCTCGGGCAGTTGGAATGACTGTCACCTCGTCTGCTGCCATACTCCCGGGGAACTGCATTTGGAGCGGCCACAACCCAATTTCCACTTGTGGGGGAGACCAAAACTGGAGGCCATAAATAAAAGATCGTCACTAATAAATCCAATAGGGATTTCAGGAGAAACTCAGACTGGTTAGAATGTGGCACTCACTAGCACCGACAAATAGCATGGATGCATTTAAGGGGAAGCTAGAGACACACATGAGGGGGGAAAGGAATGGAAGGATATGTTGATGGGGTGAGATGAGGAGAGGTGGGAGGAGGCTGGTGTGGAGCATAAACCCCGGCACAGACCAGTTGGGCCAAATGGCCTGTTTCTGTGCTGTACATTCTATGTAATTCCTTACACACAAAATTGCCTATTATTTTTATCTAAAATTAGGAATCTCAGTCTGAGAAAATACCACAATGGCTGATGTGGGAATTGGAACATTTCCATTTGACCCCAGAGGTTTTGGAAAGGAATATTGATGGGGACAGAGTGGAGTGAGCTTTGCCCCGCACCCGATGCTGATACTGGATGGCCGCTGTGGAAAAGCATTCCGTTCCCTATCACTGAGCATTAAATAATTATCCCAAAATATTTTACAAAGCAAAACAAAAATATTGATGATTCTTTGCTGCTGTGTCCTCTCTCTCCATGCCGTATACAGTCTTCAGACAGTGTGACTTGCTCTCTGATCTCTGCCAGGGCTGCAGCAACACCACTTGCTTGGCAGATGTACAATGAGACTTCGGATCAACTCCCTTGCAATTATTTCCTCCCTTCTCAGGTCCTAGAAGAAGCCCCTAGCTTTGTTTATTGACCTTCCATGGGAGTACGGATGTCACAGCATCGCACAACTAAGTCCAGAATGCGATTTAATTATGCAGCAAAGAATGTAGTTTATAATATATATAGTTCTGTTTAGTGAATCAAGATGACTTCATGTTTCAGAAGAACAAAGTTCGAGTGGTTTTATTAATGCCATCTCAAATCTGCCAACGTATTACTGCCTTGCAACACGCTAATATGTTGAAGGGTTCAAGGCAACAAGATAAACATCAACATTAGAAATACGTTTCTTTACCCAAAAAGTAATAGAATTATAAAATAAGTTGCCAGGGAGGACGTTGAATCAGATTGACTCGAGGCAGTTGGATGTAATTCTGAGAAAACTCATTAAGGGATATGGGAAGAAGTTTTGTGGTGAAACTGATCCATCACAGAAAGTGGAAACAGAAAATGCTGTAAACGCTCAGCAAGTAAGGCACCATCTATGGATAGAGGGCAGTTGGGGTAATGTTTCAGGCCAATGACTTTTCATCAGAACCATCACAGAAAGGACAGGCATGTGGTGACTCATGTTCTTTGCCGGTTCCTAAAATTTCTTGCGTTCTTTATCATCATCATCATCATAGGCAGTCCCTCGAAGCATAGAAACATAGAAAATAGGTGCAGGAGTAGGTCATTCGGCCCTTCGAGCCTGCACCGCCATTCAACAAGATCATGGCTGATCACCCACCCCAGCACCTACCCCCCCCTCCCCTCCACACCCCCGACCCCCCCCCCCCCCAGCCGCAAGGACCACATCCAACTCCCTCCCGAACACATCCAATGAACTGGCATCAACAACAACTCCATTGTAGGGAACCCCACAGGCCAACAACTCCCCGAGCGAAGAAGTCTCTCCCAATCCCAGCCCCAAACAGCCCACCCCCCATCCCAAGAGCGTGCCACCCCCTGGCTCCGGACCCACCCAACACCGGGAACACTCCCCCCGCACCCAACCCGCCCTGTCCCGGCAGAATCCTTCCCAAATGCCGAACACCCCCGGATGTCAAGCCCCCAGCCCCGGCCACCCCGGAGCCACGCCCCCGCGACACCAACAACACCACATCCACCAACCGCCATCTGCGCAGTCAACCCGTCCACCCCACTCCGAACACTCCCCGCACCAAGGCACAGAGCCTCCAGGCCTGCCCCTCCAACACACTTCGCCCCCCCCAGACCTCCGCTGCAATGTGGCCCCTGGGTTTCTCCGCCTCCCCACCTCCAGCACTCTCCCCTCCATCCCCCGCCCTCGTCTCCCCTCATCTTCCCTCTGCCTCCCCGCACAGACTCCCATCTTGGGGGCGGTAACCTTCTGGGGTAGGGAATTTTAGCCCCCAGCATGGAAGTTCTGCTCCCGCCGCAGAATTGGCCTTACCACCCCTCAATGGAAGCGGAGTGCAATGACTTGCTTCCACGCCAAAAAGGGATGAGTTCACAGGTGTTTCGATGAGGACCTAATATTCCAGGTCCTGAGCTACATCCTGAAGGGTGGAAGATGCCTGTGCGTGGATTGTTTTAACGTGGGGTGGCCGTTGCACACCAGCCACCACACGGGCTTGACAGAGCGAGGTCTTGGTCCAGTGGTAAGGATTACCCAAGGTGACTGGAGACCAGCTCTGCTGCACGGGCCTAGTGCGCACATATCGCAGTGTGGGCTGGGCCCGTGCTGCCCCTGGGCTCTCGCCTCTCCTGGTTTTATAAGTTACCAGCTGATCTCTTGGTGGCATTGCCCATGGATGGTTTGGTTTCTGGAGCATGGTTGTGGTGGTGCTCTGGTGAGAATGAGCTGTGTTTCACCCGGCAAATTCCTATATGGTCACTGCTCTGGTGCTCGCTGCAGGAGGAGAGAGAAATGGCCACCTCCTGAGAGCAATTGGAGACTTTTTCGCTGAGGTGAGTTTCTGTGGACTGGCGGCTGCTTTTAAATCTGCAGCTCCTGCCTTGGGGGAAGAGCCTGGGTCAGAAAAAAACAGCAGGAAATGACTGTCTTTGTTTCCTTTTATATTTTTGACCCTTTGATGTGTGACGTTTGAAGTGTGTGTTGTGCTTTGCTGTAGGTTTTGTTCGGAAGGATGCATTGCCTCTGGGAACATTCTCCAAGTACACCTGGCAGATCACAAATGTTCTTCAGGTCAAACAGATATTTGATACCCCTGAGGTAGGCAACATCGCTGTACAAAAGGGGGTTCTGAAATGTGGGGGTGCGGGTCTGCAGTAAGGTCACAATCGTCCCACTTAGCAAGGACCAAGACTTAAGAACATACGAAATAGGAGCAGGAGTAGGCCATTTGGCCCCTCGAGCCTGCTCCGCCATTCAATAAGATCATGGCTGATCTGATCTTGGTCTTAACTCCACTTCCCTGCCTGCTCCCCATAATCCTTGACTCCCTTATCATTCAAAAACCTGTCTATCTCCACCTTAAATATATTCAATGACCCAGCCTCCACAGCTCTCTGGGGTAGAGAATTCTACAGATTTCCACAGATTTACAACCCACTGAGAGAAGAAAGTCCTCCTCGTTTTAAATGGGCAACCCCTTATTCTGAAACTATGTCCCCTAGTTCTAGATTCCCCCACTAGGGGAAACATCCTCTCTGCATCTACCCTGTCGAGCCCCCTCAGAATCTTATACGTTTCAATAAGATCACCTCTCATTCTTCTAAATTCCAATGAGTATAGCCCCAATTTGCTCAATCTTTCTTCGTACAACAACCTCTTCATCTCAGGAATAAACCTCGTGAACCTTCGTAAAGACTTGAGTATCAACAAGAGAAAACGCTAGCTACTGCATCTTCCGCTTTGTATGGAGATGCAGGGAGGTGTCCTATGTGGCTCGCTCACTGACTCATCATGTTTTAGTGCTGCTTCATACAATCATACAACACAGAAGGAGGCCAGTTGGTCCACCATGCCAGTGCTGACTCTTTGAAAGCGAAGCTCTTTCCCCATAGCCCTGCAAATCTTTATTTTTCAAGTATATATCCAATTTGCTTTCGAAAGTTACTACTGAATCTGTTTCCACGCTCTTTCAGGCAGTGCATTCCAGATTGTAACAACTCGTTGCGTTTAATTTAAAAAAATTCTCATCTCCCTCTGCTCCCCCCACGGTTCTTTTGCCAGTTACCTCAAAGCTGTGTCCACTGGTTACTGACCCTCCTGTCAGAAGAACCAGTTTCTCCTTATTACTCAAAAACCTCTAACTTTAAACTCCTCTGTTAAACTAGCTTCTCTAGTCTCTCCGCCATTGCAGCAAATCTCCTCCGCACCCTTTCATTTTGCCATCCACTGTCTGAATCAAGCATTCCCGGATTAGGAACAACAAATTAAACGCAGAATAAAGGTGTCTCAACACTGGTGTTGAAATTCTGACTGCAAATTTTAGCAGAAACCCCAGCCAAGTGGCCTCCTATTGTTCTGGAAGTTGCTCTGGATCTGTGGTCGTTGCCCGTTTTTACAACTCAATATTTTTATGTTGCTAAAATTAGCAAAGATAATAACTTTGGTCCCAATGTGCCGTAAATCCAGAAGGCCACCAACCTATTGCAACTGCCTGATACTTACATTGGACGCATCGGTCGTTCCTGCAGCCTCTCAGTAGGTGAGACGGAAAATTGTGGCTAGTTCTCAGCTGGGTTAAAGCCTACTAGGAATGGATAGAAGTAGCTAAATATGTCTTGCTCAACATCATGCAGTGCCGCCCTACGGAGGAGGATATCAACTAAGTAGATTCTTATGTTCTTATAGTTCAGACCCAGCTCCCAAAGCCTGACCATTTAAGCACTGAAGTTAATGGGTCTGGGAGCCTTTTGCCACAGCATACAATTAGCAAGTCTGGTTCTTTTTTAACAACTAAATTGATCACGAGTGTCAAGCATGTATGCTTAGCATAAATGTTAGTGCTATAATGCATTGGGACAGGGAGCAGAAGGACACAGATTTAGGCCCATGAGCCTTGAAATGGTGAGTGCCTAATATTGGCCATCAGTGCTGGGCAGAGGCCAAACACATTGGAGCGCAGAGGGAGGAAAATGGTAACCATAGACCTGCGCACACAAAGACAGACAGACATTCTAGGCTACGAACATTACATTAATCTTAGTGCTCTGTATGGTAGCAAAATGGCTCTTGGGATTTGTAACAACCGAGTAGGATCTAATCCAGTTCTCTTTATTCCATCTCTCAGATGCCCCTGGAGGTTACCCGCAGTTTCATTGAAAACCGCGACGGCACCTACGAGTTGTTTAAGTGCCCGAAGGTTCAAGTAGAAAGTATTGCAGAGGCTTACGGCCGAGTGGAGAAGCAGCCATCAATTCGGCCGCTGGAACTCAAGACCTTCCTGAGAGTTGGTGAGTCTGCCTGTGCAGTTTTTGTTGCCGAAACTGCTGATAATTGGTTGTTTTTATTTTTAATGTAAGTCTCCGAGGGAGAATATCGACGCTGCCACTGTCCCTTGCACCCACGGACTTTAATTTTGCTAACAAATCTATTATGTGGTACTTTGTCAAACACCTTTTGAAAGTCCATATACACAACAACAACCACATTACCCTCATCAACCCTCTCTGTTACAATGTGATGTTAAACTGAGCAGTTCTGTCTGTCTGTTCTAGTGATTCAAATGACTATTCAATGAAAAGCCGGAATTTCCCTTAGTGTCTTGACCAACATTCTTCCTCAACCAACACCACCAAAAACAGATTTGCTGGATATCCATCTTACTGTTATTTGTGGGATCTTGCTGTGAACAAAATTACTGCCACATTTGCCTGCTTAAGATGGTGACAATACTTCAAAGTAATTACATAGTAACATTTTCATGCAGGGGAAGACCTTTGCCTAACTATCCACAGCATTCCTTGGTGCATTTCTAATAACCCTGAATCCTTGTTAAAAAGAACGTGTCTTAATTCCGTTTTGAAACCCATTAAGGTTTCTTGTCCCATCACCCGTGCCAGTAATCTCTTCCAAATACTTACCACCCTTTTAGAAAAAATGCTTCTCCTGCATTTCCGACTTGCTTTTGTTCTCCTTAGTTTGTAAATATCTCCTGTGCTTAAATTCTGTTCACAGCAGAAAAGCTTACTTCGATCCAAACAGTCTTAAGTCTTTCATCTATCATTTCAAGAGAGATAAGCCCCGGGGTAGTCAATTGTTTCTTAAATGTCATTCCCTTAAATTCTGGGATCAACTTCTGCGTACTGTCAGCTGTGGCTCAGTGGGTAGCACTCTCGCGTAGAAACATAGAAACATAGAAAATAGGTGCAGGAGTAGGCCATTCGGCCCTTCTAGCCTGCACCGGCATTCAATGAGTTCATGGCTGAACATGCAACTTCAGTACCCCATTCCTGCTTTCTCGCCATACCCCTTGATCCCCCTAGTCAGAGGGTTGTGGGTTCGAGTCCCACTCCAGGGGCTTGAACACAAAAATGTAGGCCGACACTCCAGTGCAGTGCTGAGGGAGTGCTGCACTGTCGGAGGTCCCGCCTTTCGGACGAGATGTTAAACCGAGGCCCCCTTTGCTCTCTCAGGTGGACGTAAAAGATCCCATGGCACTATTTCGAAGAAGAGCAGGGGAGTTATCCCCGGTGTCCCGGGCCAATATTTTTCCCTCAATCAACATAACAAAAACAGATTATCTGGTCATTATCACATTGCTGTTTGTGGGAGTTTGCTGTGCCAAGATACTCTGTAAATGCATGCCCTTTTATGTCTCTGCTTACTGACTGATGTTAGATGAATATTTTGTGCATCCATTTACAGAGTATCTTGACACATCTCTGTGAAATGTATGAGTACTTTATCTACAATGAATTACTTTAGTTATATAGAGAAAGGCAAAAGCCATTTTGCACACAGCAAGGTGTCAAAAATAGCAATGAGATGAATGCCCAGTTACTTTTTTCTTGGTGGTATAGATTGAGGGAGGAATGTTGGCCAGGACACTGGGAGAACTTCCTGCTCTTCTCTAAACAGTGCCATGAGCTCTTTATCACCCAGCTGAGCCACTGAAGCAGGTAGATGAGGCAATAGTGGACCCAGGGGCTCCATCCTATTTAGGATCACAAGAATCCATATATCATATTTTTATATAGAAAGATGTAGCTATGCCACTATCGTAGCAACTTTAAAATATTTTCTGTGTCTGCTTTCTGGGGGAAGATCCCATAACTCTGTCTCATTTGTAGATATTGCTTCGAAGGAGGATAACATGCCTCTGTTTATGTTGATTGATTAACAAGTGTTGGACACAAACCACACCCGTGTGACAGAAATAATTAATATTGATCACTGGGCTACCCACTAATACTTAGTCTGTTGCGGCTATTACAGGCCCATGCAATGGTTATCCCATGGCGTGGTCCTGTGAGCAAGACTTTCAGCCATTGCTTAGACCTGAAGGCGAATGAATTGCTTGAGTCAAAGACTTGGGGGACACACACTGTTGTGCTTTTGAAAACTATTTTGAAGTAACATTTTTGATTAATTGTGAAGGTACCCATTTTATTTTATTTAATCTTAGTTTGGATATCAGAGGGTAGAGAGATAGATTTAGAGATATGGTAGCAGAGTGGTTATGTTACTGGACCAGTAATCCAGAGGTCTGGATTAATGATCCGGAGACACGAGTTTAAATCCCACCACAGCAGCTGGGGAATTTAAATTCAGTTAATTAAATAAATCTGGAACAAATAGCTAGTGTCAGTAATGGTTGACCATCAAACTATCGGATTGTCGTAAAAACCAACCTGGTTCACTAATGTCCTTTAGGGATGGAAATCTGCCGCCCTTACCCGGTCTGGCCTATATGTGACTCCAGGCACACAGTAACGTGGTTGACTCTTAATTGCTCTCTGAAATGGCAGCTCACTACCACCTTCCCGAGGACAATTAGGGACGGCCTTGCCAGCGACGCCCACATCCCATGGCTGGGTCCCATGTTCACCGGTTATCCTATTTGAGTCAGAGGCAAATGGGGGATGGTGCTCTCACTAAAAGCCTTTCATCGTTGATGCATTGCATGAAAATGACTGAGCCAAGAGCTTTTATTATTTTGAAACAAATGGTATTAAATCAGAGTACTGTACTGTAATCTCTTAATCCGCAGGGATTTGTTTTTGCTTCTGTATATTCTTCTTTCTTCATAAATAAATAATTGGTGGTTTTTAGCCTGAGCTAACGGGGCCTCATTTTAAAATCTCATCCCAAGGACAACATTTCTGCTAACGCAGCGCTCCAGGACTGCACTCGAGTGTCAGCATAGATTATCATCTTCAGAGAGTGATTTGAAACCATCAGCTTCTAACTTGGGCGAGAGTATAGCTAACTGAGCCAAACTGACATAATATGCACTGGGAATCATATGCACAGAATGAATTCCTTGAAAGCCCTTTGGTTTATGGTATTTATGGGATAATAGCAAAGTTCAGCTCATCTTGGTCATGTTTCTGTTAGGAAATCTCCAGTGGATTGTAATGTAACGGTGCTGTATTTTATGGCTTTTGTGAAATTCACTGTGGAATTTTCTATTTCATCCAGGGAACATGTCTCCTGACCAGAAAGAGCCAACTCCTTTTATTATCGAATGGATCCCAGATATTCTGCCCAGGTTGAAGATTGGAGAACTGAGGATTAAGCTCGAGTACGGTCACCACCGGAATGGACATGTTGAGTTCAGAGAACAGCACCCTTCTCCAGAACAGACGCTGGAGCTCAGTCCTTCCCTCGGGACCATCAATATTCACTGAAAACAAAGCTTTACGTGGCCACTTCTACCTCTTGTAGGTAGAAAAAAGAAATAAAATCGAGTACAGAATTCAAACGGGACACAAAAGTACCTCTGGAATTGACGTGGATCTTATTGAAGAATTGCAGTCCAAACTGTGCGGGTTTGAAGAGTAATTGCCTCTGAATGACCTGTGGGGTTACATGTCAGTGACCCTACGACTTGCAATCCAGCGCAGTCGTTAATTTAGACTTTGAAAACACATCACAGTATTTAAAAGATCCTTCGTGTGGACATTAGCTCCCTTTGATTTCCATTTTCTCTTTATGTCTAGCAGTCTGTCGACATAACATGTGAATGCTAAGGACACCGTGCTGATCCACAAAAAGTTATTTTAAACTAGGAGTGCAGCCTATATCTGGGTTAATTATTTTTGTCCTCGGGCAATGGCTCAAGTTTGAGTTGCAGCTTATATATGCGTGACAGAGAACCAAAGGAACGGATACCTCGCTCCACAAAATTAAGGAACACGTTTTAAGTGGTCAGGTTTGCAGAAATGCGAGGTGGACATCTCCAGTGGTGATACTGACAGGACTGCAGGGACCTTTAGCTGAGTGGAGACACTCACTCCCCAGGCTCACACAACACTGGCAGGAATCCGTCAATCCTGAAGCTGTACCTGGCATGAATCATTGCCGGCAGGGGAGAAGGGGAACAGTTCTGGGCCGTTCCAGGATGCAAAGAACAGTCAAAGCAAGAATATTCAACTTTGCATTATGAATGGCAGTTAATGCATAAAGCTTTAAAAATGAATTCCTTGCAGTATCTCCTCTGTTATTGAACAGTTTTTCATGATTGTACTTGTTGCATACCATGTGTCTAAATACCAGACTGTGTGGCAACTGAGAAAGAATTTGTATTTATATAGCCCTTCATCAGGTCCTTAGAGTGCACAAAAGTGCTTTACAACTAATTATTTTTGAAGTGCAGACACTCTTATTCTTCAGGAAAACAAGACAGCAAGGTCCCACAAACAGCAAATGAGATAAATGACCAGTTAATCTGTTTTTGGTGGTGTTGGTTCATGGTGAAATGATGGCCAAGGCACCGGGATAACTCCCTGCTGCTCTTTGAATCTATTATACCCACCGGAACAGGCATCTGGGGTCTCAGTTTAACATCTCATCCGAAAGACAGCACCTCTTACTGTGCAGCACTCCCAGGGTACAGCACTGGAGTGTCAGTCTAGATCATTTGCTGAAGTATCACAGTGGCGCTTGAACCTGCAACCTTCTAACTCACAGGTGAGAGCAGAAGATAGATACCCTTATCTTTTTTGTTGATCTTATTTTCTTCTTTGCTGGTTCTACTGCAGCACCTAGAAATGTGTAACCCGCATTTAAACTTGCATTTTTATATAGCGCCTTTCACGATCTCGGGTTGTCCCAAAGCGCTTTATAGGCACTTTGAAGTTTAGCCACTTTTGTAATGTAGGGCAATACAGCGCACAGCAAGCTCCCACAAATAGCAATGCAATTATGACCAGATAAACTGATTTTGGTGATGTTGGTTGAGGGATAAATATAGGCCAGAACACCGGGAGAAAGCTCCCCTGATCTTCTACGAAATCGGGTCTGGGGATCTTTTGTGTCCACCTGAGAGAGCAGGTTTAACAATTTATCCGAAAGACAACATCTCGGAAAGCGCAGCACTCCGTCAGGACTGCGCTGAAGTGTCAGCCTAGATTATGTGCTCAAGTCTCTGTAATGGGGATTGAACCACGGCCCCCTGACTTGGAGGTGAGAGTGTTATCACTGATCCAAGGCTGACACCTTTGTATGTAACTGACGTGGCAAAAGTAACATGTCGTGACCTTCCCGGGCTGGACAGCAATTTCATAAACATTCCCTCCCCCCCCCCCCCATACTTTCTGTCTCTAAAGGCACGGATTCATGCTGAGATACTCGTACTTCGCTCAAGTGATCATTGTGTGCAGTTTTGGTCTCCTAATCTGAGGAAGGATATTCTTGCTATTGAGGGAGTGCAGAGAGGCTCACCAGACTGATTCCCGGGATGGCAGGACTGACATATGAAGAAAGACTGGATCTGAAGAAAGATTGTATTCACTGGAATTTAGAAGAATGAGAGGGGATCTCATAGAAACATATAAAATTCTGACGGGACTAGACAGGTTAGATGTTGGAAGAATGTTCCCGATGTTGGAGAAGTCCAGAACCAGGGGTCACAGTCTAAGGATAAGGGGTAAGCCATCTAGGACCGAGATGAGGAGAAACTTTTTCACAAAGAGAATTGTGAACCTCAAAGTTGTTGAGTCCAGTTCGTTGGATGTATTCAAATGGGAATTAGATGTGGCCCTTACGGCCAAAGGGATCAAGGGGTATAGAGAGAAAGCAGGAATGGGGTACTGAAGATGCATGATCATATTGAATGGTGGTGCAGGCTCGAAGGGTCGAATGGCCTGTTCCTGCACCTATTTTCCATGTTTCCTTCGATGTGCTCCCAGTCAGTGAGTGTAAGCAGGAATAAAAACAGAGAATGCTGGAAATCTCAGCAGGTCAGGCAGCATCTGTGGAGAGAGAAATAGAGTTAATGTTTCAGGTCGACAACCCCCTTCATCAGAGAGTTCACTGAAGAGGCACATCTCATCTAAATCCAATGTTGCTATTACCCATTAACGCAATAGCTGTCGCTGTGTAGCAATCAAACTGATCCCTTTCTCCCCCTCCTTGCTGGTGCCTTCTGCAATGCTCACTCTGCTACCACAGACTGAAGGTTGAACCTGATAACTTCCTGGCCTGTAGTGGTGGTCCACACCAGGGAGTGATTTAACTCACTGAGCCATCGGGTAAGGGGTTGGGGGTTGGAAGCTGATGCAGGTTAATAACCCTGCTGGCTTGCCAAGCTACTGTTTGAAACAGCACACCTTAGGTCAAAGGCAACCTGTGAGTTTCAAGTTGGCACCTTGGAGAGGAGCAGTTACAGTAACATAGGCAGGTGTATTAAAGAACTCCCTGCACTTGTAAAACTAAGTTCAAACTTTATTTGTTTAAAAAAAAGTCTTAGTTCTATAGAGTTGAAACATTGGAATTACTGAGTACTGAGTTCCTTTGCCCCGTTCTCTCAGACTGTGGGGAGAGCGAGCAAGAGCAATTACTCATCTGACATTCTCAGGATTACACTGCCTAAGTTTTTACATTTCCTAATGACTTTTCAATGAATTATGTTATGGTGTTTGTCCAGAAAGCCTGCACGGATATACAGTGGGCGTTAACTGAGCTGGTTTGATCCTGCCCCCAATTGTGAAAATACTGTAGGGGTTTTGTGGAAAGCCTATATAATTCTGCCTATATAATCAGTTTGCATTTCCTGCATTGTGTTCTTGGTGAAATATTCTATCTGTTTTTGAATTCTCCATACTGTTCGTGAAAGAATTGCAGTTTGCTAAATATTTTCACTTTTAATGTTTTAAAAAAAAAAAAATCTTCATTTTACTAGATGGCGCCTTGAGAACATTGAGCAAGCTAATTCATTGTCCACAACAAGATGTGAGCAGGGAACCTTCTCTGTGGTTAGGGTTCAAAATCAGCCTGCAGTGCTGGGATGGAATTCTTCTGTCTGTTGGTTGCAGGTTTATAATCCATTAGGTGTCTCTTCACAGTGCAAAACTGCCTGTTAATTGGTCAAAAGGAACTATCCAAAGGAAAATGATTGTCGGAAGTCAGTCAACGGAGCCCCAGGATATCACTGCAGGAGTTCCTCAGGGAAACGTTCTCGGAATATGGCCGTCGCTAGGAAGGCCAGCACTTATTGCCCATCTCTAGTTGCCTTGAGAAGGTGATGGTGGGCCGCTGCCTTTGAACTGCTGAGGTATTCTTTGTAGCGGGTTGGATACAACTAAGTGGCTTATTCGGGCAGTTAAGAGACAACCACGTTGGTGTGGGACTGGAGTTTCCTATAGGCCAAACCAGGTAAGGACAGAAGGTTTCCTTCGCTAAAGGGCATGAGTGAACCAGTTTTGTTTGTATCAATCAGATAGTTTCATGGTCACTTTATACTGATACCAGCGTTAAATTTCCCAATTTTTAAAAAACAGCTGTTCAAATTCTGAAACTGCCATGGTGGGATTCGAACTTGCATTCTCTGGATTACACTACCCTACCCAGATGGGACTTCTTAAAGCTTCTCCATCTCAACGCCTCCAGAGTCTCTAAATTGTCAGATTGCTTGTCCAACGTCCAGTTCTAGATGAGCAGAAATTTTCTCCAATTGAATATCGGGAAGGCCGAAGCCATTGTCTTTGGTCCCCACCACAAACTCCGTTCCTTAGCCACTGACTCCATCCCTCTCCCCAACTTCTGTCTGAGACAACCTTGGTGTCATATTTGACCCTGAAATGAGCTTTCGACCACATATCCGCAGCATAACTAAGACCGCCTATTTCCACCTCCGTAACATCGCCCGTCTCCGCCCTTGCCTCAGCTCATCCGCTGCTGAAACCCTCATTCATGCCTTTGTTACCTCTAGACTTGACTATTCCAACGCACTCCTGCACATTCTACCCTACGTAATCTGGCGATGATCCAAAACTCGGCTGCCCCGTGTCCTAACTCGCACCAAGTCACGCTCACCCATCACCCCTGTGCTCGCTGACCTACATTGGCTTCCGGTTAAGCAGCGCCTCGATTTCAAAATTCTCATCCTTATTTTCAAATCCCTCCACGGCCTCGCCCCTGCCCATCTCTATAACTCTATAATCTCCTCCAGCCTCACAACCGCCCCCCCCCCCAAAAAAAATATCTGCACTCCTCTAATTCTGCCTTCTTTGAGCATCCCTGATTATAATCATTCAACCATTGGTGGCCATGCCTTCTGTTGCCTGGACCCCAAACTCTGGAACTCCCTGCCTAAACCTCTCTGTCTCCACCTCTCTTTCCTCCTTCAAGACGCTCCTTAAAACCTACCTCTTTGACCAAGCTTTTGGTTACCTACCCTAATTTCTACTTATGCGGCTTGGTGTCCAGATGTTTTATCTCAAATTGCACCTGTGAAGCGTCTGGGGATGTTTCACTACATTAAAGACGCTATATAAATACAAGTTGTTGTTGATACAAGGCTCAAATCAGAAGTGTGATGGAATACTCACCTGGTTGGGTGCAGTGCACCAGCATTTGAAGCTTGACACCATGCAAGACAGAGCAAATCTGGTTGTTTCGTGCCCCTATCACTGGGCTCAATATCCACCTTCGTCCTCGCACTTCGTGGCTGCCATATGTACGATACCAAGATTACTGCGACAACACCTCACTCACCCGCAGCCTCTACCACCTAGATCAATCTCATGGGTACATCACCTCCAAGTTCACCTCATATCGCACTCAAACATGTAGGCCCATCAGTATAATTGAGTGATGTCAGCTCTGCATTGCCCAAATGAGAGATTGGTACAAAACAACACCTGCAATACAACCACCATAAAATACAAAATCATGAGAGTTTACAGAGGAGGGTATTACGGCTGCAAAATTCAGTGGACTCCATCTGTCTTCCTGGCAGCTATCTGAGGCTGAACCAGACCATTCACAACCTTGGTGTCGTATTTCACTCCGAGATGAGCTTCCAACCACATAGCTGCTCCATTACCAAGACTGCCTACTTATACCAATGTAACATCGCCTGACACCGCCCCTGCCTCAGCTCATCTGCTGCTGAAACTCTCATCCATGCCTTTATTATCCCTAGACTTTGACTATTCCAATGCTCTCCTGGCCAGTCTCTCATCTTTGACCCTACATAAACTTGAGCTCATCCAAAACTCTGCTGTCTGTATCCTAACTCGCACCAAGTCCCGTTCACCCATCACTCCTGTGCTCGCTGACCTGCATTGGCTCCTGGTCTGGCACAAGCCTCAGTTTTAAAATTCTCATCCTTGTCTTCCAG
Organism: Pristiophorus japonicus; assembly: GCF_044704955.1. Classification (NCBI taxonomy): domain Eukaryota; kingdom Metazoa; phylum Chordata; class Chondrichthyes; family Pristiophoridae; genus Pristiophorus; species Pristiophorus japonicus. The sequence goes on along the minus strand of NC_091998.1, from coordinate 63,506,274 downwards.
TCCCTCCAATGGCATCGCTCCTATGCCTGTAACCTCCTCCAGCCCGACAACCCCTCAAGATCTTTGCTCACCTCCAATTCTGGCCTCTTGCACATCCCCAATTCTACCATTGATGGCCGTACCTTCAGCTGCCTCGGCCCAAAGCTGTGGAATTCCGCCCCCCACCCCCGCCAAACCTCTTCGCCTCTCCTCCTTTAAAGCTGCCTTATCTGTCCTAATATCTCCTTATGTGGCTCGGTGTCAAATTTTGTTTGATAATGCTCCTGTGTAGCACCTTGGGATATTTTACTAAGTTAAAGGCGCTATATAAATGCAAGTTGTTGGAGTTTTGTTCAATAAATGCTGCCAAATATAACATGACCCTATAGTGATGGGACATGTGATCATTTCTGTTATTGGGATACGGAGTGGGTGCTCTTGACAAGGCTGAATTTCTTGCCCGTCCCTAGTTAACCCTGAGGAGCTGGTGGACCTTCTCCAAGCGCTTCAGTGCTCGAAATGCTGCTCTCACGATGGTGTTGAGTAGGGAATCCCAGGATTTCGATCCTGTGCCGATGAAGGAACGATCTACTGTACACCCACAGCAGACTGGAGTGGGATTTGGAGTTTATGATGTTCCCATGATATTGCTGCTCTTGTCCCGCTGAAGACTTGCATTTAGAGAGCGCCTTTCATCATGATCCCAGGACATCCCAAAGCGCTTTACAGCCAATGAAGTAATGTATAGTCACTGTTGTAATGTAGAAAATGCGGCAGCCAATTTGTGCACGGCAAGTTCCCACAAAGTGATAATGACCCAGATAATCTGTTTTTTGTGATGTTAATTGAGGGATAAATACTGGCCCCAGGACACCGGGAAGAACCCCACCTCTAGGTGGCAGAGGGCGCTTGGTGAGTTGCTGCAGTGAACAGCTGCTCTGATGAAAGATTATTTGAGATTCTGTCCGCACTGGTAATGAGGATTAAAGCCCTTTCAGCTTATTGTAACCGAATTCAATGCAGTCTGCGGCACAACATTGAACCCTGAAATAATACCTGTATTTGTCATCCGGCGTGTCAAATACACAGTCAATATGTATTTGTGCAGCGGGACAGCCGGTTTTTATTTCTGGGGCTATGGCCTGGGACAGAGCGTGCATGTGAAGGACAGCCCCTTTAACTCTCCGCACCCCCCTGCTCACAGACACACAGTCCATCCGACGCAGATTTGTGGATAGAGCCAAATGGATTGACAGGATATCCCGCGCCATCTTCCCACTCACATTCCTTCTATTTAATATTTTTTATTGGCTCACAAATAAAAATCATACGGCATCAGGATATTCATGAGGTTTAAATCACCACCATTGCATATATTACTGAAATAATCCGCTACACACACACTATCAGACAGACACACAGACAGAGACATGCAGGCACAGACAAGCGCACATGCACAGACAGAGACACCCACACACAGACAGATCCATAAACACACACAGACACACCCACACACAGAGAAGCAGACACCGAGACAGGCACACCCACACAGACAGACGATACATGCATATACACACACACAGACGAGACAGATACACACAGACACAGACACAGAGACAGATACACACACACAGACAGGCACATGTCAAGCTGAATGATGTGTGAAGTTTCCATTGGGTCCACGATGCTGAATCCATCTAATGATTGTTCAGCTCCAGCTGTGGTATATCTACTGTGGAATATTAAATTGTGTAATATGTGCTTTCTGACTGATAGTGTCCCCTATATCAGTACATTCCTGTTATTACACAGTATCCCCTATATCAGAACAGGCCTGTTTTTATAACGTGTCCGCCAATATCAGTACAGTCCAGTCAGCCTAACCTCGGTGGTGGGCAAATTGTTGGAAAAAATTCTGAGGGACAAGATAAATCTTCATTTAGAAAGACACGGATTAATCAAGGACAGTCAGCATGGATTCGTTAAGAGAAGGTCGTGTCTGACTAACTTGATTGAATTTTTTGAGAACGTAACGAGGAGGGTCAATATCTACATAGATACCTGGGGGAACACAAAAAGTTAGTATTCAGATACAGCAAGTAATCTGTTATTATGTTGACACTGTCATATCAAGTACAAGCAGTAAATGGGGGATAGGGGAGGGATACAGTAAATGGGGGGAATAGGGGAGGGCACCAGTAAATGGGGGATAGGGGAGGGGCACCAGTAAATGGGGGATAGGGGAGGGGCACCAGTAAATGGGGGATAGGGGAGGGGCACCAGTAAATGGGATAGGGGAGGGGCACCAGTAAATGAGGGCAGATAGGGGGGGGGCACCAGTAAATGGGGGATAGGGGAGGGGCACCAGTAAATGGGGGCAGATAGGGGAGGGGCACCAGTAAATGGGGGATAGTGGAGGGGCACCAGTAAATGGGGGGGGAATAGGGGAGGGGCACCTGTAAATGGGGGATAGTGGAGGGTCACCTGTAAATGGGGGATAGTGGAGGGGCACCAGTAAATGGGGGGGATAGTGGAGGGGCACCAGTAAATGGGGGCAGATAGGGGAGGGGCACCAGTAAATGGGGGATAGTGGAGGGGCACCAGTGAATGGGGGGGAATAGGGGAGGGGCACCAGTAAATGGGGGATAGGGGAGGGGCACCAGTAAATGGGGGGAATAGAGGAGGGGCACCAGTAAATGGGGGGGATAGAGGAGGGGCACCAGTAAATGGGGGATAGGGGAGGGGCACCAGTAAATGGGGGGGATAGAGGAGGGGCACCAGTAAATGGGGGATAGGGGAGGGGCACCAGTAAATGGGGGGATAGGGGAGGGGCACCAGTAAATGGGGGGAATAGGGGAGGGGCACCAGTAAATGGGGGGAATAGGGGAGGAGCACCAGTAAATGGGGTGGAATAGGGGAGGGGCACCAGTAAATGGGATAGTGGAGGGGCACCAGTAAATGGGGGGAATAGGGGAGGGGCACCAGTAAATGGGGGGAATAGGGGAGGGGCACCAGTAAATGGGGGATAGTGGAGGGGCACCAGTAAATGGGGGGGAATAGGGGAGGGGCACCAGTAAATGGGGGGGATAGAGGAGGGGCACCAGTAAATGGGAGATAGAGGAGGGGCACCAGTAAATGGGGGGGATAGAGGAGGGGCACCAGTAAATGGGGGATAGGGGAGGGGCACCAGTAAATGGGGGGATAGGGGAGGGGCACCAGTAAATGGGGGGAATAGGGGAGGGGCACCAGTAAATGGGGGGAATAGGGGAGGGGCACCAGTAAATGGGGGATAGGGGAGGGGCACCAGTAAATGGGGGGGGATAGAGGAGGGGCACCAGTAAATGGGGGGGATAGGGGAGGGGCACCAGTAAATGGGGGGGATAGGGGAGGGGCACCAGTAAATGGGGGGGATAGAGGAGGGGCACCAGTAAATGGGGGGGATAGGGGAGGGGCACCAGTAAATGGGGGGGATAGGGGAGGGGCACCAGTAAATGGAAGATAGGGGAGGGGCCCAGGGGCAGCACGGGCCAGCCCACACTGCGATGTGAGCGCACTAGGTCCGTGCAGCAGAGCAGGTCTCCAGTTGTCCTGGTTAACACTTGCCACTGGACCAAGGCCTCGCTCTGTCGAGCCCGTGGGGTGACTGGTGTACAACGGCCACCACATGTTAAAACAATCCACACACAGGCATCTTCCACCCCCTTTTAATTGGAGTTCAGGACTGGAACATCGGGTCCTTCATTGAAACATCTGTGAACTCATGTGGTAGCAAGTCATCCTGGTCCGAGGATGACATTTTGATGACTGTGCACTTGGAGAAACAGAGAAGTTGGAGCTTTGAAACAGGAGTTAACACGCGTTGGGAGACCTGCGTCCTGATTGGTTCCCGGACGCTTTAATTTGGATACACCCAGGTCCCGCCCCCTCCGCCCTCTGATTGGCTGCGGGACTGGTTTGTATCTCTTTGCCCTGTTTGTTACACGGAGCTCTTTGTCTTTGGGAAGGGGGTAAGTGCAGTGGATGGGATTTGAGACACACACACACACACCTCAAGCTGCCAGCCCGCGGTGGGTGCTGTAGCAAGTGCTGACACACCAGGGTCTGCCTGCAAAGTGCTCGTTGTTTCTGTGGTTGCATTCAGTCTTGCTGCAAGTAGGCCGGGACCTTTCAGTCTCTGATACTGTAACACGCTCCGGGTTGGAGCAATGTCCAGCTGGAGGTTATTCGGATCTCTGTGCGGGACCTGGGACTGGCGTCTTTCTGTGTCACCCGGCTGCTGTGAGACCGCGCTTGTGATAAATTCAATTATATCCAGCTTGGAATTGGAGTCTCAGATTGGGGACGTGCACGGCGTATGATAGCATAATGAGTCTTGCCCTGAAAGAATGATCATTCATTCTGCTTATACGGTGTACTTGAAATTCTACCACACATCTCAAGAGTTTACAGTTTTGGGAAACAAAAAGGTAAAGTTAATCAACTCACTTGTGCATTGCCTGCTGTGTGAAATGAAAAAGAGATTCACAATATAAAAGAACAAAATGAACAAAATGAAGAAAGCCTTCAACTTATTCGGCAGTTAAAGGAGGGAGAAATGCAACATTTGAGACAGGAAATTGATCGATTAAACCACAGTATTAGGCAATTAGAAAGAGGGGCCGAACAGGCAGCTTTGTTGCTCAAATTTAAATGCCACAGCAGCCGTACTTGAAGCGAATGAAAACAAATTAGAGTTAAAAATATATAAATTGGAAAGTTTGGGGCTCCGGCAAGAGGTCAAAGATGCTCGGGGCGGGGCGGGGGGCATTAAGGGAAGTAATTAAGCCACACACGGAGGCAGACCACTCCTGGTGCCAACTAGAAATAGCAAGGCTAAAATGTAAGTTAGGAGAGCAGCAGGCCCTGGTATCCGTAGTAATACAGGGAGCCATAACCGAGAGAGCGTGGAGGCCCCGACCTTCGAGAGACCATCGGAGGCAGGTCGGGGCCATGGACAGCGTGGCGGTGTACCACGGCAAGGTACAGCGCGAGCTGGTGCAGGAGGGCGACGGCAGCGAAGAGGGCGACTGGATTGGACGTCATCAAGGTCCAGGTCGGTGATTGGAGCGCGGGCAGGTACAGCAGGAGCGGCGAGAGATTGTGGAGCGATGTGATCGGGGCCCAGGAGAGGCGTGAGTTCGGGGCCAGTGGCCCAGCGGCAGCACGGGCCCAGCCCACACTGCGATATGTGCGCGCACTAGGTCCGTGCAGCAGAGCAGGGTCTCCAGTTGTCGTGGTTAACCCTTGCCACTGGGCCAACACCTAGTCTGTCAAGCCCGTGTAGTGACTGGTGTGCAACAGCCACCACACCTCAAAAAAATCCACGCACAGGCATCTTCCACCCTTCAGGACCTGGAATTAATTCATTGAAATCCCTGTGAACTCATCCCTTTTTGGCGTGGAAGCAAGTCACCCTCAATATGAGGGACTGCCTATGATTGTTGGGTAGGTCCTTCGCAAACACCACAATATAGAAAGTCTGTATCAGCATTGCTGATGAGCGCGGTATCAAAGCAGCCCGGTTACTCAGCAATACGCTTGCGTCTCCTTTCTGTCTTTGGCTACCCAAACAAAACTATACACCAGAGTTACAAACTCACAATGTTTTCATTTTCAAATGTACAATTGTTTATTTTTGCCCGGATGCTAGGTACAACTACGATAAGCTAAATAAGAGGGCAGATACCTCCTCACAGGAAAGCTAAATCAGTCATCATTACTTGCGCAATTATCAATTCATTTTACCGCACACTATCATCCCTCACTCCTGCCCGCCACCCCATCACCGATCTCTGTTTCCCAGCTAATGACTTTGTTAAATTAGCAGATAAAGGAGTTTTATCCAAACGCATGAACGCATTTGTTACCAATATCACAGAACACAAGCTCGGCCCATGAGAGATTTTTCAATGTATTACATTTCCAAGCTTACTGTTAATTGTACCTATATTGTCTCTCGTAGCTGGGTGATATCAGTGTATGGGATACAACACCAGAATCATGACCTCGGCTAACCATACTTTGGATTGTGGCTGCTGTTCTCCTGACTCCTCAGTGCCACGAAGTGTACACCAAACACTGGAGGAAATGGACTTTGACAGAGGTACAGGAGCATTTACGTTTTTAACCAGGGGTGGTCCAGTGACCCGACATATTGGTGTTTTCACACATAAGAACATAAGAAATAGGTGCAGGAGTAGGCCACCTGGCCCCTCGAGCCTGCTCCGCCATTTAATACGATCGTGGCTGATCCGATCATGGACTCAGCTCCACTTCCCTGCCCGCTCCCCATAACCCTTTATTCCTTCATCGCTCAAAAATCTGTCAATCTCCACCTTAAATATATTCAATGAGCCAGCCTCTGAGGCAGAGAATTCCACAGATTTACAACCCTCTGAGAGAAGAAATTCTTCCTCATTCATTGGAGGCAGTTTCTTCTGTAGGAATCTTATCTGTGCAGTTACGAAGGCAAGTTGGATAGAAGAAAGAGCTTGCCTTTATATAGCGACTTTCACAACTTCAGAATGTCCCAAAGTGCTTCACGGACAGTGAAGTACTTTGAAGATGTTGGTTGAGTGACACATATTGGCCAGGACACTGCGAGAACTCCTGTGCTGTTCTTCGAATAGTGCCGTGGGATCTTTTACATCCACCTGAGAGGGCAGACGGGATCTCACTGAAAATACTGCCAGGGTGTGTTTTGCCCCAGAACAACTAATGTGTCAGCCTAGATTATGTGCTCGAGTCCCTGGAGTGGGGTTTGAACCTGCAACCTTCCAACTCGGAGGCAAGAGAGCTACCAATGAGCGACAGCTGACGGCTTACTGTCAGGCACATGCTTATTTTTAAATATATTTTATTTTTTTTAAATGTTTCTATGCATTGTTGACGGTAGGAAGAATCCAACAGCGTAAGGTGGCTCAGTAAACTTCCAAATGATTAACGGAGCTGTGCAGACCAGGAAGACCCCAGGTCGATCCATGGTCTTTGCTGAATTAACTTCTCTCAGCCAATGCATGTTATGGTCACAATAACTGGGCTCAGTAACTGTGGGCTGGGGAAAAGGAAGACAAGCAGGGTCCCGCTCCTGTATCCAGGGATCTTTGCCGGAAGTGCATGTGTGTTGGTGTCCGAGGGGGACAGGATAAGCGGCTTAATTATTAAGCAGTTTGGCAGGTCCCTGCTCTTTGCCCCTCTAGGTTTTGGTGGGTCGATGCAACAGTTGATGGGGAGAGTCGGCCATATTTGATACCCAAGAAAGGGGTGCCATTGGCTTTGGTCGTTTTTTTAAATTTCCCACGGGAAATAAAATCGATGGGAGAGACACCCCATGGCTGCTTTGCTGCACCATCCATCGGCTTGTCCCTTGGAGAGGGCGCCGAGGAGATTTACCATTCGATTCCCACAGAACAGAATGGTTCCCGGGATGAGAGGCTTCAGTTTTGTGGAGAGGCTGGGGTTGTTCTCTTTGTAGCAGAGAAGGTTATGAGGAGATTTGATAGAAGGGTTTAAAATCATGCAGGGTTTTTCTGGAGTTAATAAGGAGAAAGAGTTTTCTGAGGCAGGAGGGCCGGTAACCAGAGGGACACAGATTTAAGGTAATTGGCAAAAAGACCAGAGGGGGCGATGAGGAGAATGTTTCTACGCAGCGAATTGTTGTGATCTGGAACACGCTGCCTGAAAGGGTGGTAGGAGCAGATTGAATAGTAACTTTCAAACGGGAATTGGATAAATACTTGAAAAGGAAAAATTTCAGGGCTATGGGGAAAGGGGGGAGTGGGACTGATTGGAGTGCTCTTTCAAAGAGCGGGCACAGGCTCGATGGGCCGAATGGCCTCCTGTGTGTATCATTCTCTCATTGTCAGTGCTGAGTAGGAGTTAAAGCTTGGGAGCTGGTCACCTGAATTCCACCTCCATCAGGGACCGTATCAGGCAGGGAAAACCATGATAAAGGGAATGGGGAGGGGGGGTAATCTTAATGAAAATAAAAAGCCTCCCCCGGGCCACTGGCCGATGGACAATGCACGGCCCGTGGGCACTAAAGGAAAGAAATAAACATAAATAGCTTCGGGAGAAAAATGGGAGGAAGTTGCATTCAAGATGGAAGTTGTGTTGGTCAAATAATTGGAACGTTTCCAGACCCAGTTTCTCCTCTTCCCTCCATGTAGGCATCTGGTCAGCTGCCAGTACCGGTGACTTCAGCAGGGTGCGGAGATTTCTGGAGAAGGGGACTGACCCTAATTCGCCAGATCTGTCGGGCTACACCGCGTTGGTGAGTAAAGCCTTTGCGATAGTGACCATCTCCACAATGAACAGCCAGTGGGCCTCGGGCTCGGCTCAGACAGTTCCGATTGAACAGCTTACAGTCCGGGCAGGCAATGGCGGCGGGGAGGGTTGGTACATTCAAGAGGGAGCTTTTGATGGACGTTGAGTAGAGAAAGCGATTGAGGGCTACAGGGAGGTAGGGTGGTGTATCGATCATGGTTGAACTTGGGGATGGATCAGACTGATTAATGCCAAGTTGGGCTTGTGATTTATGTTTTCACTCCCGGGGTCTTGAGGTGAAATCCTGTCACCTACTCGAATCCTCGCCACTTTGAACCTTCGCCGTTCATTCTGCAGATAGTAATGGAATCATTATTTTGGTTGATTTCTTCCCCCAGGTCTCTTCATGGGGTGAATGAAGGTGGTTTATGTCCCAGGTCTCTGTCCATGCTGTTCTTGAATCAACCACTAGGAGGCATGCAAGGGCAGCCTGACAGGGCTCCATGTCTGGGCCTTATACTTGAATCTTTGAAGATGACCGGACACGGCCAGAAGGCATTTGGGATCCTGGGATTTATAAATAGAGGCGCAGAGTACAAAAGCAAGGAAGCTGTGCTAAACCTTAATAAAAGACTGGTTCGTTCCCAGCTGGAGTATTGTGGCCAATTCTGGGCTCCACATTTTAGGATGGATGTCAAGACCTTGAAGAGGATGCAGAGGAACCTTGCGAGAATGGTACCAGCGATGCGGGACTTCAGTTATTTGGGAAGCTTAGAGAAACATAGAAATTTATAGAGCAGAAGGAGGCCATTTTGGCCCATCGTGTCCGACAAAGAGCCGCACGGCCCTCGGTCAGCAGCCCTGAAGGTTACAAATAAACCCATGAACAATGACGGAAAGGCAAAGAGCACCCAGCCCAACCAGTCCGCCTCACACAACTGCGACACCCCTTATACTGAAACATTCTACACTCCACCCCAACCGGAGCCATGTGATTTCCTGGGAGAGGCAAAAACCAGACACAAACCCAGGCCAATTTAGGGAGAAAAAAATCTGGGAAAATTCCTCTCCGACCTATCCACGCGATCGAAACTAGTCCAGGAGATCACCCTGGCCGTATTCTATTCCCTGCAGTACTTACCATTATATCTGCCCCGGCCAACAAAAGGTCATCCAGTCTAATCCCAATTACCAGCTCTAGGTCCGTAACCCTGCAGGTTACTGCACTTTAAGTGCCCATCCAACCATTACGGGGAGATTTGATTGAGGTGTTCGAAATGATGAGGGGTTTTGGTTGGAATAAATCGGGAGAAACTGTTCCCGGGGCAGGAGGGTGGGTAACCAGAGGACACCGATGTGAGACAGTTGGCAAAAGAACCAGAGGGGGAGGTGAGAATGTGTTTTTACGCAGCGAGTTGTTGTGATCGGGAACACGCTGCCTGAAAGGGCGGTGGGAGCAGATTCAATAGTAACTTTCAAAAGGGAATTGGATTTAAAAAAAAAACAGTTTCAGGGATATGGGGAAAGGGAGGAAATGGGATCACTCTTTCAAAGAACCATCAGAGGCCCAATGGGCCAAACGGCCCCCTTCTGTGCTGTATCATTCTGTGACGAACAGGCAGAGGGGCTGCACGCACCCCCAGCTCGAGTCTGCTGATTTAGGGGAGGTTAATTAAAGGCAAGGAGGCTTTGCTTTCCGTTAAACGCCGCGTCCTTGATATTGTTGCCTTTCTCTTGCACAGCACTACGCCAGCCGGCGCGGGGACTACGAGGTCTGTGAGTATTTGCTGAAGAACGGGGCAAACAGCAACGCTCAGACTAAAGGCGGGGCGACCCCGCTCCACAGGGCTGCCTACTGCGGCCATCTCGCCGTCCTCCAGCTGCTGCTGTCCCACGGAGCGACCCCCGCCATCACGGACGACGACGGTGCAACCGCTTTACACAAGGTACAGGTGGCGGCACTTTCAGCGCTCGCGCTGCGTCCCTGGCCCAGATGGAACATAAGAATTCGGAACAGGAGTCGGCCATTCGGCCCCTCGAGCCTGCTCCACCATTCAATGAGATCACGGCTGATCTTCTACCTCAACTCCACTTTCCTGCACTATCCCCAAATCCCTTGAATCCCTTAATATCCAAAAATCTATCGATCCCTGTCTTGAGATATACTCAAAGACTGAGCCTCCTCAGCTCTCTGGGGTAGAGAATTCCACCAGGGGTCACAGAATTCCAAAGATTCACCACCCTCTGAGTGAAGAAGTTTCTCCTCATCTCAGTCCTAAATGGCCGACCCCTTATCCTGAGACTGTGACCCCTGGTTCTAGACTCCCCAGCCCAGGGGGGAAACATCCTCCCTGCATCTACCCTGTCAAACCCTGTAAGAATTTTGTATGTTTCAATGAAATCACTCATTTTTCTAAACTCTAGAGAATATCGGCCTAGTCTACTCAATCTCTCCTCATAGGACAATCCCCCCATCCCAGGGATCAGTCTGGTGAACCTTTGTTGCACTCCCTCTATGGTAAGTATATCCTTCCTTAGGTAAGGAGACCAGAACTGTACACAATACTCCAGGTGTGGTCTCACCAGGGCCCGATATAATTGCAGTAAGACGTCTTCACTCTTATACTCAAATCCTCTTGTAATAAAGGCCAACATACCATTTGCTTTCTTAACTGCTTGCTGTACCTGCAGGTTAACTTTCAATGATTGGTGTACAAGGACCCCCAGGTCCCTCTGAACATTTCCCAATCTCTCTCCGTTTTAAAAATACTCTGCTTTTTCTATTTTTCCTACCAAAGTGGATAACTTCACATTTCCCCACATTATATTTGCCATGTTCTTGTCCACTCACTTCGCCGTCTATAGCACGTTTGCAATTTCACCAGGCGTGATTCAGAGAGCAACTTGGAGGTCATGGTGTTCCCACGTGCCTGCTGCCCTGTCCTGGGTCAGGTTATGGAATATTTCAGAAGCAGAATAGTAAGAGCAAAATGTCCCCACTTGGTGCTTTGCTCCCGACCTGGCCTTGCCTTTAAGTGATCTGGAAGTGCACTGGGAGGCAGATGTTCGGAGGTTCCACCCGGGGACGAGGAGCCTCACTGGTTGGGGGCAAGGGTGTCAAACCAGATGAGCGAGGGATTTTGCAATGTGTGAAATGAGCGCGGAGAGTTCATTCTGAAGAACATCTTACAACAAGGGCTGTTGTCGTTTCAGCTGTTGTTGAGTTCTGTGGGATTTATGTTGGCTACTTCCGCATTGGACATCCGGCAAACTTTGAGTTGGTTCGAAATGTCTGGCTTGCAGTCGGGGTTACAGAGTCGCTTATACCCAGTGGTGAGAGGAAATCTTGCAATTTATTTTAATTTCTCTCCTTTGACGACGAATTTCTCTGTGGCCACTTGGTGGCGCTGTATGCTGCCCCAGAATGGAGCACAGCGGGTTCCTCGTCTCAACAGTGACAACTTGCAAATTATATAGCGCCTTTAACGTAGTAAAACGTCCCGAGGTGCTTTACAGGAGCGGCAACTGAGAAAATTTGACGCCAAGCCGCACAAGGAGATATTAGGACGTGTCAAACAGGTACGTTTTAACTGAGAGAGAGGCGGAGAGGTTTAGGGAGGGAGTTCCAGAGCTTGGGGCCCAGGCAGCTGAAGGCACGGCCACCGATGGTGGAGCGATTATAATCGTAAATGTGCCAGAATTGCAGGAGCGCAGCGATCTCATTGGTCTGGAGGATATGTAAGATTCTGGACTCTGCCTTATCTTAATGAATAGGTTCGAGAGTCTAGTTTCAGATACTTTAATACTCTATTAAGAAATATAAGATTAAGCATCTGCCTTATCTTATACATAAGCACGTATCCATCATAGTAGGCAACACGCGATATATGTCTGCATACTTGCAAATGGACAACCCCATTGGCCTGAGCTCCAATAAACACCCTGAATTTGAGCATTAGCCCAAACTCCCCACAGAATACATTGTATTGATCTTAATATTCTTACTACAATGCACCCCATTTTGGCCACAGGATAGGATGTAACCGTAGTATCAGCCATGGCTCAGTGGGTAGCATGCCCGCCTCGGAGTCAGAAGGTTGTGGGTTCGAGTCCCACTCCAGGGACTCGAGCACAAAATCCAGGCTCACACTCCAGTGCAGTGCTGAGGGAGTGCCGCACTGTCGGAAGTGCCGTCTTTCAGATGAGACGTTAAACCGAGGCCCCGTCTGCTCTCTCAGGTGGACATAAAAGATCCCATGGCACTATTTTGAAGAAGAGCAGCAGAGTTATCTCCGGTGTCCTGGCCAATATTTAGCCCTCAACCAACATCACTAAAACAGATTATCTGGTCATTTATTTCATTGCTGTTTGTGGGAGCTTGCTGTGCGCTAATTGGCTGCCACATTTCCCACATTACAACAGTGACTACACGTCAATAAGTACTTCATCGGCTGTAAAGCGCTTTGGGACGTCCTGAGGACATGAAAGACGCTATATAAATGCAAATTCCTTTAAAACAATCATTGATTCATCCTTCTCTTTGTCTGAAAATGACTAAAACCAGTTTTGTTCAGTTCTGCTGTCCAGACATTAGACCTCGGCCCACATGTCTTCTCAAGGTCATGGCCGCTTGTTGTTCTCGCAATAATCTGGTTGAGTCCCTCTCGCTCTGTGTTTTTCCACTAAGTCTTGTCTGTTCCATGTTAGCCCCCTGCCCCCTTTTGACTAAAGTCATGTGATATATAAGTTCCATCTCCGAGCCTGTGGCCTAAACCCAGTTTTATAAAAATACATTTCATTAACTGCGCCAGCGGCGTTAACTTGTTCAGGGTTTCTCCTGCATAGAATTGTCTCTGGCATGTGCTTCTCTCGCTCTCTCTCGCTCTCTCTCGCTCTCTCTCGCTCTCTCTCGCTCTCTCTCGCTCGCTCTCTCTCGCTCTCTCTCGCTCTCTCTCGCTCTCTCTCTCGCTCTCTCTCGCTCTCTCGGTTACTCTCTACACCAAACCCTTCACCCAAATCAAGCTGTTAACCTGTTCTGTTGCTCGCTATTCTACAGTGGGGAGGCCCATAGTCACAGCTCGGACTCCCCTCTGCATGGTGAGAGAAAGTGAGCTTCTGGTGACTCGCGGAGGGCGGTGTCAGCGAAAGCCGAACAGTTTGCTGCCCAGTCTATTCTGGGATGTAATTGGGTGACCCAGGGCACTAGCAAAATGCGGGGGTGAGGGGGAAGGGAGGGAAAGAGGAAGAGGAGGAGGAGGGTGGGTGGGGGGGGGGTGGCGGGAGGAGGGGTCGAGGTGGGAGGGGGCGAGGCGAGGGGAGGGGTGGGAGACAGGGGGGTGGGGTAGGAGGAAGGGGGAGGGAGATGAGGGGGGAGGGGTGGGGGTTGTAGGAGGGGAGGGGAGGGGTGGGAGGAAGGGGGCGGGGGATGAGGGGGAGGGGTGGGTAGGCGGGAGAGGGTTCTCAAATAAAATATTTAAACGACGAGTATTAATACTTTGGCTTTGTGCTAATTTTGAAGTTTGTGGGAGGCCCCTGGAATAAGATCAGTGGAGGAGCAGACCGTGTTACTGACGGCTCCAGTGATCGGGCCCATGTGATCTCCCAGCCAGCTTCCCTCGACCATCACAGGTTTAATTAACCACCGGCCTCCAGCTCTAGGCGTCGATTCTTTTGATGGACTTATAACCGGGAGATCTTTTCATGGATGTCTTTTGTCGGCAGGCTGCAGAAAGGGGTCACCAGGAGGTGTGTGAGGCCTTGCTCCAGCACGATCCAGCCTTGAGGACTGTGAAAGACAGAAGGTCCAGAGCACCTCACGATCTGGTGACAGACCATCCGACACTCCAGCAGCGGCTGCAGCCCGAGATGTTGGCATGACGACCAGGTTCTCGGTTTGACGTGTTGCCGGATCCAGCACGGTGCTCTCAACACCCACTGCGATGTGTTTGCCTGTGCGTGTGCTCACAGGTGTGTAGAGCTGTTGATACGTTCGTGCCAGGGTGTCCCTGGCGATCGATCACGCGGCCTTCCGCGAGAGGTGGGCACCGGAGGGACTGGAGTGCATCATCACCCCCGGCGGCAACAGATTTAAGTTTCCTTTTAAAGTTTTATTTGGAAATTTGTTTGTTCTAGCGCCCTTGCCAAAAGGGGGCACTTGATTTAAAGTTAGGCTCAAAATAGTTGTAGAGCTGTTGAGGTGGGAGTGGCTTAGCCAGTCATGTGATGTTCACACGACTCAATAAAACCCCAGCCAGTTGGGTTCGGGGGATCCACAATGAGGCAGGTGGTTGTGAGCCTGGTGGATGAACTGGTAATGTGTCGTGTGATTGTTAAACCTTTGTTAATAAATGAACTAGTTCTTAATAGCAATGTGCTGCTATGAATTCTTAAGCAAAGAACCCTTGAAGCAAATACATTACACCCACCTCGTGGAGCACAAGCTGACATGGCTCAGTGTAGAATGTGCTGATCAAGTCGTGGCTGATTAAAAACACACGCACGAAATCCTCGCTCAATCCCGGGAATATCTGATGGGACAACTGGAGACCAGGATTTTCCTGCTTTCCGGTTTATTCAATGCCAAAGTAATGAAGAAGCCAAACGTTGTTTTAAGCTCCGGAAGAGACTGATATTTTAAGATATTAAAATGTTCAAATCAGCTGGCTATGCTCATCCGTTGCTTTGTTTTGCCTTTGCTCCCCGAACCCAAAAGACCATTTCACCATATTTCCCCTTCAAGCTAGTCCTTCACTGACCTTCCCAATCCTTGCTTGGGAAGTAAGGGTGAGTGGCTCTCCCGCTATCCCAAACCTACATTCCTTGGCAGACTCGTAAGGGAGCATGCTTTCAGTCAAGGGAGAGATTAATGATATAAAATCATGTCATGAGGTCCATAATGCAAGATTGGATAGGTATCGTGGAGTTGAGCTTCACTGACCTCCGAGCTACTAGAAGGAGGGTTCCCCAGGCTGAAGGTAGACCTCCGAGCTACTGGAAGGAGAGTTCCCCAGGCTGAAGGTAGGGTTTGGGTCGAGTCCCCATTTTTGGATGTTTTGCTAAATTCAAGAGAAAGGAATAAATCGACTAATGCCAGCCGTGCCTCAATGAGTAGCACTCTCGCCTCTGAGTCAGAAGGTTGTGGGTTCAAGTCCCACTCCAGGGAAGTAGGCTAGATTGTTGTGCTCAATACTCCCAGTGCAGTGCTGGGGGAGTGCCGCACTGTCAGCGGTGCTGTCTTTCGGATGAGACATTAAACCGAGGCCCCGTCTGCTCTCTCAAGTGGGCATAAAAGATCCCATGCACTATGTGAAGAAGAGCAAGAGAGTTATCCCCAGTGTCTCGGCCAATATTTATCCCTCAACATCACTAAAACAGATTATCTGGTCATTATCACATCGCTGTTTGTGGCAGCTTGCTGTGCGCAAATTGCCTGCCGCGTTTCCTACATTACAACAGTGACTACACTGCAAAAGGACTTCATTGGCTGTAAAGCACTTTGGGACGTCCGGTGGTCTTGAAAGGCGCCATAGAAATATAGTGAACAGTGTGAAAAGCACAATTTATTAAAAGACAAATCCATCTGGATTTGGAAAAGAGACATCACCTTTAACTAACCTGGTGGGGTTTTTCAGAAACATTTAAAACAGGAGAAATGCAATTGATGTTACACCCTTGGATTTTCAGAAAACGTTTGACAGAATAGAGACTAAAGTAAAGAATAAGTAGCAATTGGAGGTGAAAGATTGTGTTGGTTAGAACATGGTTTTAAGGGCAGGAAATGCGACCGATGCAAATGTTTCAGGTTGGAAAGAAAGACTTGCATTTATATAGCGCCTTTGACTACCTTAGGACGTCCCAAAGCACTTTACAGCCAATGAAGTACTTTTGGAGTGTAGTCACTGTTGTAATGTGGGAAACATGACAACCAATTTGTGCACAGCAAGCTCCCACAAACAGTAATGTGATAATAACCAGATAATGTATTTTAGTGATGTTGATTGAGGGATAAGTATTGGCCAGGACACCGGGGAGAACTCCCCTGCTCTTCTTCGAAATAATAGCTGCATCTTCTACATCCACCTGAGAGGGCAGACGGGGCCTCGGTTTAACGTCTCCTCGGTTTAACGTCTCCTCTGAAAGACGGCACCTCTGACAGTGCAGCACTCCCTCAGCACTGCACTGGAGTGTCAGCCTGGATTTGTGTGCTCGAGCCCCTGGAGAGAAGTAAGCCAAAAAAAATGAGGAATAACGCAACCAGATTCAAGAATGAGATCTTTGAGGTAACTGGGCAAATGGGTTCTATTCAGAATTCAATGCATTGAACATTTGTATTGGATTCAGCAACCAGTGGAGGGAGCATGTGCTGAATGTGGCAGAGATACAGTGTGCTGGATCATAAGCAAATACAGAGTTTATAGAACCACAACTTGCATTTATATAGCGCCTTTAACATATTGAAACGTTCCAAGGCGCTTCACAGGAGTATGATCAGATAAAAAAAAAACTGGACAGCGAGCCGTATAAGTAGAAATCAGGGCAGGTGACCAAAGCTTGGTCAAAGAGGTAGGTTTTAAGGAGCGTCTTGAAGGAGGAAAGAGAGGCAGAGAGGCTTAGAGAGGGAGTTCCAGAGCTTGGGGCCCAGGCAACAGAAGACACGGCTACCGACTCACGATTTATTACGATGCGAAGACTGGAACTGCGCATGCTCGAGAAATTTGTCCATCGCGAGATCCTGAGTGCTGCTTTATTTCACCCAGAAATCTCATCACGCGTGATAGATTTGCCAGAGTTGGCAATACTGTGTCATGCTGATTGGCTAATTATCTTTTCTATGCTTTCCCCGTTGGGCCTTACTCTGATTCCTCATTTAAAGCCAAAAATGGAAGTTCAGTGCGAGGTTTGTGTTTGTCACTGGGTGCCGCTCCATTTCCTGATTGGCTGAAGGGAGTTGTGTGGAGGCTCCGTTCCGGAAACATTGTGATCAGACAGCTGTGTAAGTTGCACCGAAAAATATATTTCACCCAATTTACAGTGCTGATAAAATCTGTGCTGCTCGCACCGTGAGCTCCTGTAACTGTTGAACATTAGCAGCTTGATGTTCCGTCCACGGGGATCCTTTGATGCAGGGAGCCCAGCTCTCAGTAGGAACTGCTGCCTTACCACAGGGCCTTGGCACCGCATGTTGTCACATGGCGCCCATTGTTGCCCGCTGTCACATGACCGAGGTTCCACCGCGCTGTCACGTGGCCTTGGGTCAGCCGTGTTGTCATGTGGCACACAGTGTTGCTCGCTGTCACAGGGCCCTGGTTCCAACGCTCATTATTCCATAGTGCCAGGGGACAGCCATTGATGCCCACTGTCACGTGACCTAGTTGCCGGCTCTGTCACGTGATGCCCATTGTTACACTCTGTCACGTGATGCCTGTTATATATGGAGAAAGAGTCAGACTGAACACTGAGCTCAAAGTAAAGTGTGACAGTCTTTTATTGCAGGTCTCCAGAGTGCTCCAACCTGTGAAGCCTTCTTAAATACCTGTGCTCCCAAGGGATTATGGGATCCCTTGGGACTCCAGGGGAAGAGCCCTCTGGTGCCTGTAAAGAGTAAATACAAGTCCACATATATAACAACATCCCCCGCCACCCCCCCCCCCCCCCCCCCGCAAAGTCAATAGTGTAACTATTTACAATGTGAGTCGATCTGGGGCCCTTCTTGCCCTGGTTGATCGTCTCGGTGTGAAAGCTGGTGTTGTTGAATCATTTGTTGGGCCCTCGCTGGGCTGCTGTGCAGCTGGCCTTGCTGGGCTGCCTGTTGTGTTGGGCCCTATACGGCTGTGGATGATGGATTCTGCTTTGTGGTCAACCATGGTGCCGGTTGCCACTGGAGTGTATGTTGTGGGATCATAAAAGGTAGGGTCCAAGGTGGGTTGCTCAGGATAGTCCGTGAATCTGAGTTTGATTTGGTCCAAGTGTTTCCGGTGAATGAGTCCATTTGAAAGTTTGACCCGAACTTTGGCCACGACAGTGCCGGGAAGCCACTTGGGACCTTGTCCATAATTTAATACAAATACAGGATCATTGACTTCAATCTCGCGTAATCCATTTGCGCTATCATGGTATGTACTTTGTTGAAGCCGCCTGCTCTCTACCTGTTCATGTAGATCAGGGTGAACTAACAAGAGCCTTGTCTAAGTGCTCTTTTCATGAGCAGTTCAGCAGGTGGGATCCCAGTGAGTGAGTGGGGTCTCATGCGGTAGCTAAGCAGGACTCGGGATAGGCGAGTCTGCAGTAAGCCTTCAGTTACCCTCTTCAAGTCTTGCTTGATGGTTTGCACTGCTCTCTCTGCCTGACCATTGGATGCTGGTTTAAATGGGGCAGATGTGACATGTTTGATCCTGTTACGGGTCATGAATTCTTTGAACTCAGCATTGGTAAAACATGGCCTATTGTCACTCACCAGGACATCGGGTAAGCCGTGTGTGGCAAACATGGCCCGCAGGATTTCAGTGGTGGCAGTGGACGTGCTAGCCGACATTATCTCACATTTAATCCACTTGGAGTACACATCTACAACCACAATGAACATTTTACCCAAGAACGGGCCTGCATTGTCGACGTGTACCCTAGACCATGGTTTGGAGGGCCAAGACCATAAACTTAGCGGCGCCTCCCTGGGTACATTGCTTAACTGCGAGCATGTATTATATCTGTGAACGCAGGACTCTAAGTCCGCATCGATACTGGGCTACCACACGTGGGATCTGGCTATCGCTTTCATCATTACGATGCCTGGGTGGGTACTGTGGAGGTCATTGATGAAGGTGTCTCTGCCCTTCTTGGGGACCACTACTCGATTGCCCCACAGAGACAGTCTGCCTGTATAGACATTTCATCTTTGCGCCGCTGGAACAGCTTTATCTCTTCCTGCATTTCCACTGGGACACTGGACCAGCTCCCGTGAAGCACACAGCTTTTGACTAGAGATAATAAGGGGTCCTGGCTTGTCCAGGTTTTGATCTGCAGGGCAGTGATGGGTGATTGCTCACTCTCAAATGCTTCCATAACCATGGCTAGATCTGCGGGCTGCGCCATTTCCACTCCCGTGGTGGGCAATGGCAGCCTACTGTGAGAGCATCGGCGCAGTTTTCTGTGCCTGGCCTGTGGCGGATGACGTAGTTGTATGCGGACAACGTGAGCGCCCATCTTTGGATGCGGGCTGATGCATTGATATTTATTCCTTTACTCTCGGAAAACAGGGATATAAGTGGCTTATGGTCAGTTTCCAATTCGAATTTTAGCCCAAACAGGTATTGATGCATTTTCTTTACCCCGAGAGACACACGCTAACGCTTCTTTCTTAATCATGCTGTCGGCTCTCTCGGTCTTAGACAGACTCCTGGATGCATAAGCAACCGATTCCCGAATTCATTAGCTAGTTGCAATACACACCCGACGCCATATGATGACGCATCACATGCTAGTATCAAAAGCTTACATGGATCATGCAACACAAGCAATTTGTTTGAGCATAACAATTTTCTCACTTTTACAAAGGCATTTTCTTGGCTTTTGCCCCAAACCCATTCGCCCCCTTTTCGTAGTAAGACATGCAGTGGTTCTAGCAGGGTGCTGAGACCCGGTAAGAAGTTCCCAAAGTAGTTCCAGAGTGCCAGAAATGACCGCAGCTCCATCACGTTCTGTGGCCTCGGTGCGTTCTCGATTGCCTCTGTCTTTGCGTTGGTGGGCCTGATGCTGTTCGCCGCAATCCTCCTTCCCAGGAACTCCACTTCAGGCACCAGGAAAATGCACCGAGTGTTTTAACCTGAGCCCCACGCGGTTGAGTCGACTAAGAACCTCCTCCAGGTTCTGCAGGTGCTCGACTGTGTTCCGACCTGTAACCAAGATGTCGTCCTGGAAGACCACGGTGTGCAGGACCAACTTTAGTAAACTTTCTATGTTTCTCTGGAATATTGCCGCCGCTGATCGGATTCCAAACAGGCATCTGTTATAAACAAAAAGACCTTTGTGCGTGTTGATGCAGGTGAGAGCCTTCGATGTTCCTCCAGTTCCTGCGTCATGTAGGCTGAAGTCAGATCCAGCTTCGTAACTGTCTTTCCTCCCGCCAGCGTTGCAAAGAGGTCGTCGGCTTTTGGTAGTGAGTATTGGTCCTGCAGGGAGAAACGATTGATAGTTACCTTTTATCTTTCCTCTAGGTCCTACTTGGTATCAAGAGGCTCCTGCAGAAGACACCATGGTGAAGGACAATCCTCCTGTAGACATATTGTCAAGCAATCCACCCCTCCCAAACACCAGCATAGACATTGGATATATTCAAGAGGGAGTTAGATATGGCCCTTACGGCTAAGGGGATCAAGAGGTATGGAGAGAAAGCAGGAAAGGGGTACTGAGTGAAGATTAGCCATGATCTTATTGAATGGTGGTGCAGGCTCGAAGGGCCAAATGGCCTACTCCTGCACCTATTTTCTATGTTTCTATGTTACTTTGTAATTGCCACAGATTCTGATGGTGCTGTCTCCCTTGAGGACTGGGACAATCGGACTGGCCCACTTGCTGAACTCGAGCGGTGAAATGATGCCCTCTCATTGCAGCCGGTCTAGCTCAATCTCTACCCTTTCTCTCATCATATACGGTACTGCTCTTGCCTTGTGATGAATAGGTCACGCCCGCAGAATTAGGTGGATCTGCACTTTTGCTCCTTGGAATTTCACGATGCCTGGTTCAAACAGTGAAGGAAATTTGTTTAAGACCTGGGCACAGGAAGTGTCATCAGCAGGCGTTAGCGCTCGGACGTCGTCCCAGTTCCAGCATATCTTTCCCAGCCAGCTCCTGCCGAGCAGCGTGGGACCATCGCCCGGTGCCACCCAGAGTGGTAGCTTGTGCATCGCTCCATCGTAGGAGACCTTTACGGTAGCACTGTCGATTACAGGATCAGTTCTTTTGTACAAGTTCTTAGTCTCATGCAAACTGGAATTAAGACTGGCCTTGAGGCCTTGTTGCACCACAACCTTTCGAAAGTCTTTTTGCCCATGATGGACTGGCTCGTGCCCGTGTCCAGCTGCATTGACACCAGGAGTCCATTTAGTTCAACATTCAGCATTATCGGGGGACAATTCGTGGTGATTGCCTCCTCTATCTGAGGCTCTGGTTCATAATGATCCTCCGTGGATCTGTCCTCTGCAACGTTGTGGTTTGCAGGTTTAACAGGCTTAGCAGCTCGCCTGCACACTCGTTGGAGATGTCTCATTGTTCCACAACCCTTGCAAACGTATCCTTTGAATTGGCATGAGTGGAAATGATGATCGCCCCCGCAGCGCCAACAAGGTTTTAATGGCTTTGCATTCATCACCCTTGATGGTGGACTCTGAGACATCTGCGGACGTGTAGCTGCAGGTACGTGTGACCTGCCCTGTACGTTATGATTCGAAAACAACATCGCTTTGTTCACCTTGTAGCAGCATTTGTGTGCTGAGAGATTTGCTTAGTATTGTCACTGGTGGCAATGAACGCCTGGGCTTTACTCAAGGTTAGGGTCTCTACAGTCAAAAGTTTGCGAAGTATGGTTTCGTGGCCAATGCCATGTACGAAAAAGTCTCTGAGCATGTGCTCCAAATGTCCTTCAAATTTGTAATGTCCTACAAGGCGTCTCAGCTCGGTGAAATAACTCGCCACTTCCTGGCCTTCAGACTTTTTGTAAGTGTAGAACCGGTACCTTGCCGTCAGAACGCTTTCCTTCGGGTTCAAATGCTCTCGGACCAGTGTGCACAAATCGTCGTACGATTTCTCCGTGGGTTTCGCTGGAGTGAGCAGATTCTTCATGAGGCCATATGTTGGTGCCCCACAGATGGTGAGGAGGATTGCTCTATGTTTGGCAGCGCTCTCTTCCCCATCTAGCTCGTTGGCCACGAAGTATTGGCCGAGTCGCTCCACAAAAGTCTCCCAATCATCTCCCTCTGAAACTTTCTCCAGGATGCCCATTGTTCTCTGCATCTTTGGGTTCGCTATCTGTATCTCATCGCCAGTTGTGTATGGAGAAAGAATCAGACTGAACACTGTGAGCTCAAAGTAAAGTGTGACATTAGTCTTTTATTGCAGGTCTCCAGAGTGCCTCTCCAACCTGTGAAGCCTTCTTAAATACCTGTGCTCCCAAGGGATAATGGGATCCCTTGGGACTCTGGGGGAATGAGCCCTCTGGTGGCTGTACAGAGTAAATACAACTCCACATATATAACAATGCCCATTGTTACACTCTTGTCATGTGATGCCCATTGTTACACTCTTGTCATGTGATGCCCATTGTTACACTCTCGGTCACATGATGCCTATTGTTACACTCTCTCCGGGCTGCGGGCGTTTGGCGGATTGTGGCTCAAGTTGCCGCGGCCCAGGCCCAGGGAGCCGGGAGGGGGGGGCGATGGGGAGAGGGGAAGGCAGCTGTCTCCGGCCACCCGGCACCCGGGGACACCTTGGCTGCTGAAGATGCTGAGTGTAAGCGGCCTGTCCGCTTTCCGGACCGACAAGTCCCGGCTCTACGTGTCTGTGTTCTTCAGAGGTGAGCAGCTGCGGGGGGCTTGGGGCAGGGGAGACCTGAGCTGGCAGTTTCAGCAATGGTCACTGAACCTCGCACACACCATGGTCACCCGGCACCAGCCTGCTGTCAATGGGACCATATAGACTCCGGAGCCTTGGATAGGAAGGGCAGCTGGAGAGCCACCCAGCCAGTGGACACCTGGTTAAAAAGCCAGACACCAACAGCCTGCCCACCCTGGCTGCTCCTTGCATGTCAGACCATGTCTCGTCCCAAAGCCCAGCCTGACCTCTCCCCCTATTGGTCTTGAATAAGCCAAAAAGTGGCCCTTCGGCCAGATATTGACTCTTCCAACGCACTGCTGGCCGGCCTCCCAAGTTCTACTCTTTGTAA
The DNA here is from genome assembly GCF_044704955.1 of Pristiophorus japonicus. Lineage (NCBI taxonomy): Eukaryota > Metazoa > Chordata > Chondrichthyes > Pristiophoridae > Pristiophorus > Pristiophorus japonicus. The sequence goes on along the minus strand of NC_091998.1, from coordinate 63,483,056 downwards.
ACTGGGCTGCCCGTGTCCTAACTCGCACCAAGTCCCGCTCACCCAGAGTAGTATTAGGCCGTCCCTCGTATCTAGGACGACTTGCTTCCACACCAAAAAGGAATGAGTTCACAGGTGTTTCAATGAGGGACTAGACATTTCAGATCCCGAACTACATCCTGAAGGGTGGAAGATGCCCGTGCATAGATTCTTTTAATGTGGGGTGGCCGTTGCATACCAGCCACCACACGGGCTTGACAGAGCTAGGTCTGTGCAGCAAAGCTTGGTCTCCAGTTGTCTTGGTTAACCCTTGCCACTGGATCAAGACCTAGCTCACCCATCAGCCCTGTGCTCGCTGACCTGCACTGGCTCCTAATTAAGCAACGCCTCGATTTTAAAATTCTCGTGCTTCTCTTCAGATCCCTCCATGGACTCGCCCCTCCCTATCTCTGCAATCTCCTCCAGCCCTATAACCTCCCTAGACCTCAGCGCTCCACTTATTCTGGACATATTTTGAACATCCCCGATTTTAATCCCTCCCCTCTTGGCAGTCGTGCCTTCAGCTGCCTGGGTCCTAAGCTCTGGAATTCCCTCCCTATATCTCTCCGTCTTGCTGCCTCTCTTAGCTCCTTTAAAACTCTCCTCGAAACCAATCCCTTTGACCAAGTTTTTGGTCATCTCTTCGTGTGGCTTGGTGCCAATTTCTTTTTATAACACTCCTGTGCCTTGGGACGTTTGATAACTTTTTGTAATAAATCACCGATTTAAAATTAACAATTGCCATTTGCGGAAGAGAGTTCCAAACGTCTACAACCCTTTGAAGTGTTTCCTAATTTCACTCCTGAAAGGTCTGGCTGTAATTTTTAGACTCTGCCCCCCAATCAGCGGGAACAGTTTCTCTCTCTCTACCCTATCTGTCCCCTTAATATCTGAAAACTTCGATCAGATCGACCCTTAACTGTCTAAATTCTAGGGAATACAGCGCTAATTTGTGCAATCTCTCCTCGTAACTTAACTCTTGAAGTCCGGGTACCATTCTGGTAAACCTACGCTGCACTCCCTCCCAGGCCAATATACCCTCCCTAAGGTGTGGAGCCCAGAACTGCTCACAGTGCTCCAGGTGTGGTCTAACCAGGGCTTTGTACAGCTGCAGCATAACTTCTATCCCCTTGTATTCTAGTCCTCTCGATATAAAGGCCAGGGTCCCATTAGCGTGTTTGATTACTTCTGTCCCTGTCCATGACATTTAATGATCGATGTACCTGGACCCACAAGTCTCTTTGGACCTCCACTGTTTTTAGCTTTTCACTATTTAGAAAGTTCCCTGTTCTATCCTTTTTAGCTCCAAGGTGGATGACCTCACATTTGCCTACATTGAAATCCATTTGTCGCAGTTTTGCCCATTCACTGAATCTATCGATATCCTGGTGTACTTTTACACTGCCTGCAATGCGGCCAATCTTTGTGTCATCAGCAAATTTAGATAAACGACTTTCTATGCAATCATCTAAGTCGTTAATAAATAAATACAGTGAATAGTTGAGATCCTCAACACATCACCATAGGCAGTCCCTCGAGGTCGAGGATGACTTGCTTCCACACTAAAAATGAGTACCTAGGTGACTGATGAACTCATTTTGAACAGTGGAAGATGCCTGTGCGCGAATTATTTTAACATGGGGTGGCCGTTGCACACCAGCCACCGCATGGGTTTAGCGGAGCAAGGTCTTGGTCCAATGGCAAGGGGATCCAAGACGACTGGAGACCAGGCTCCTCCGTGTGTGCCAATACACACACACAAACTCAAACATACTCCTACTGTCCTCCTTCCCACAGGACCCCTCTCTACATGGAATTCATAGTATGCCATGTGAGCCTCACCACCTCACAGCCTCGCTATTGGCCCCCAACACAGATCCCTGCAGGCCACCACTAGTCACATCCTGCCAATCAGAGTACCCGCTCATTATCCCCACTGCCTGTCTCCTGTTGCTCAGCCAATTTCCTAACCAGGTCAACAATTTGCCCTCAATTCCGTGGGCTTCTACTTTAGTTGACAGTCTCTTATGTGGGACTTTATCAAAAGCCTTCTGGAAGTCCATATAAACAACATCAGTAGACATTCACCTGTCCATTACTTTAGTCACCTTCTCCAAAAATTCAATCAGGTTTGTCAGGCATGACCTCCCTTTCACAAATCCACACTGGCTTTCTCTGATCAACTGAAAATTTTGCAGGTGTTCAGTCCCCCTATCCTTAATTATAGATTCTAGCAATTGCCCGACAATAGATGTTAGGCTGACTGGACTATAATTCTCTGGTTTCCTCCTCTTGCCATTTTTAAATAGTGGAGTGACTTGTGCAATTTTCCAATCTAAAGGAATGGTTCGGAATGGATAGAACTTTAGATTATAGTTAGGGCATCTGCAATGTTCTCACCAACTTCCTTTAAACTCCTGGGATGGAAACCATCTGGCTCTGGGGATTTGTCGTTCTTGAGTCCCATTATTTTCTTCGTTCCTGTTATTTTAATTACGTTAATTATGGTGAGTCCCTGTCTCTAATCCAATATTAATTAACGGGATATCTGGCATGCTATCCTCCTCCTCTACTGTAAATACTGTTGCAAAGTAATTATTCAACATATCGCCATTTCCTTATTATCATTGACATTATCTCCACTTACAGTTTTTAAGGGGCCAGCCTTTCTCCTGACTACTCTCTTGTTCCTAATGTAACTGTAAAAATTCTTGGTGTTGATTTTGATATCCCTTGCAAGTTTCTTTTCATATTCCTTATTGTAGCTCTTACTGTCTGTTTTGTGACCCTTTGTATCTCTCCCAGTCGCCAGGACCTGTGCTATTTGTTGTATTCTTGTATGCTTTTGTCTTTTAGTTTTATGCTGCCCCTTACCTCGAGTTGTCCATGGCTGTTTGCTTGGGCAAGTAGAGCTCTTGCCCCTTAGGGGTATAAACTGGTTGTGTATCACCTTGAATTATTTTTTGAACATCTCCCACTGATCCTCTGTCATTTTACCCACTAACAGATTTGTGCAGGTTACTGTGGGAAGTCTCTGTCTCATCCTGTTGAAGTCGACCTTACCCAAATCTAGAATCTTAGTAACTGTTTCATATTTCTCCCTTTCAAATACTACTTTGAACTTGATCATGTTATGATCGCTATTGGATAAATAAATGTTCATGCAGTTAGGCTGTTAACTAAATCTGGCTCATTACTCATTACTAAATCTAAAATAGCCTGCCCTCTTGTTGGTTTTACGAGATATTGTTGTAGAAAATTATCCCTGAAACACTCAAGAAATGTACTACCTTTCTGACAGGGGCTAGTCTGCTTATCCCAATCTATGTGGAAGTTAAAATCCTCCATTAAAACCCTGCCTTTGCTACACATTTGTCTAATCTCTGCATTTATACAATCTAGCACTTCACAGCTGCTACCAGGAGGCCGATACACAACAACTCCCACTACAGTCTTCAATCCTTTCCTATTTCTTAATTCTACCCATAAAGTCTCCACTCCCTGCTTACCTCTTGTTATAACCTCTCGTTATATCTTCTCTTGGCATTGAAGTGATTTCATTCTTAATTACTTAATCCCTCTGCCAGATTCCCTATCTGTCCTGTAGACCTTAAGACCTGGTATTATCAGTTCCCAGTCCTGACCATCTTTCATCATGTCTCAGTAATGGCTACCATGTCATGCCCTCCAATTTGAATTCACGCAGCAGTTCATCAATATATTCCTTTTACTCCGAGTGTTTGTATAAAGAACACTTATTTGGGCCACACACCCTAGTCTCTCCTTCAGTTCTAATGCTTTACACACTTGTTTTGGTTTAATCGCTTTACATCTTTTAGTTTTCCCTTTACCTGTCGTGCCTCAAGCACAATTTCTGACTGTTACCTTACTCTGTTCCCTTTTGTTTGTTTTTGAACTACTATTTGGACCACAATTTCCACCTGAGCCCTCACCGCCAACACCCTCCCCCCCCCCAACTCGTCTCTACTAGTTTAAAATCCTTGTGATCGCCCCCATTTATCCTTTCCGCTAGGACGCTGGTCCCGGATGGAGCCCGTCCCAATGGTACGGTTCCTTTCTGTCCCATTATAGGTGCCGATACCCCGCAATGTCTGCACCTCGGACTCCAGCTCACCAACTCTGAGCTGAAGTTCATCGAGATGCAGACACTTACTGGAGGTGAGGTTGTCCGGGATCGCGATGCTCTCCACAAACTCCCACATGCCGCACTTGCGGCACATCACCTGCATTGCTTTCCCTATCTAACCCTTGTTTTATTCATTTCATTATTTAATTAAAAGTACATTAAAATGAGGAGCTCCTTTTTAAACCGTTCCGATTCCCGTTCTTTTTTCTCTGGTCCACTCCTTGTTGTTTTGCTCCTTCACTTTATTATTTCCTTAACTCTTATCTCTCAATGTCAGATTTTAATTGAATGAAAACTCGGAACCCTTTAAAGTTAGTATCCTCTCTTTCGTTAATTTTAATTTTTTTCCCCCCAAGGTCTGATTGAACATTAAACTTAGAATAAATTATACACGTGACTTATTTCTAAAATAAATTAATCGCTTCGCTGTAGTTCCTCAGGCTTCTCCACGTTTCGGATTTAGAATATTGTTTTTCAGACCCTTCCCTGCGTCACAGAGAGACCGCTCCTCTCCGCTACTCTTCCCACGCTTTCTGGCCACGTTTATAAATTTCTATGCTTTTGAATTCTATCCTTCTAGAAATGAGGGGAAATTTCTTCACCCAGAGGGCGGTGGGGGTCTGGATTTGCTTTTTTATGGCCTTATCAACTTGCGTCACTACTTTGAGCGATCTGTGTATCTGTACCCCAAAGTCCCTCTGCTCCTCTGCCCCAAAGAGTATATATCCTCCTTATTCTTCCTACCAAAATACACCACCCCGCACTTAGAATCATACAATCATAGAAATTTACAGCACGGAACGAGGCCATTCGGCCCATCGTGTCCGTGCCGGCCGACCAAGAGCTACCCAGCCTAAACCTACTTTCCAGCTCTCGGTCCGTAGCCCTGTAGGTTACAGCACTTCAAGTGCACATCCAAGTATTTTTTAAATATGGTGAGAGTTTCTGCCTCTACCACCCTTTCAGGCCGTGAGTTCCAGACCCCCACCACCCTCTGGGTGAAGAAATTTCCCCTCAAATCCCCTCTAAGCCTCCTACCAATGACTTGACATTTATGCCCCCTTCTTTACATTGAAGTTCATTTGCCAATTACACGTTTATTAATGTCTTGCTCTAATATCTGCCGGCTTCCAACTACCTTCTGGGGAGGGGGATGGAGGGGGGAGCATGGGAACTGCAGAAAGCGACAGCGAGTAGCTGAACTGTGAGTTTTTTGTTTTGCCAGGAAAAAAGAAGCGGACAATCTTATCGGAGGAGGATAAAAATGTGCGATGGAGTGAGGCAAGTGGAGAAACAATGTCAGAATGTGAAGTACCCAGGTAGTTTGAGGCTCCAAAGCTGACTCACGGGTACCTGTACTTGCAAAGGGCGCATTGCTCATGACATGGGCATTCGTTAAAATTCCTGCAGCTTAAAAAGGGTGTGTCATCTGCTGAAGATATTGGAGAGATTCTTGCTGCCATGTTTAATACAACTCGCATTTATAGTCACCTATGGTGATGGACAGTCACCGATTAGAGTTGATCAGCCTGATACAGAATAGGCGGAGCTTAACCACCGGTCCGATGGGCAAAGGGAGAGTGGTGGTGGTGTGGGTGAGACAGAAAGGGAAAGGTCTGGGGTACAGTGTGAGACTGTGTGAGATGAAGGGGTTGTCTTATGAAGAAAGGTTGAGCAAGTTGGACCTGTACTCACTGGAGTTGAGAAGAACGAGAGGTGATCTTATTGAAACGGATAAGATTCTGAGGGGGGCTGGACAGGGTAGATGCAGAGAGGATGTTTCCCCTCGTGGGGGAATCTAGAACTAGGGGGCATAGTTTCAGAATGAGACATGGAGAGGTGTGCAGTAGATGGTGAGACGGCGGGAGAGGAGAGACAGGGAGAAAGAAAATAAAGACAGACTTGCATTTATATAGCGCCTTTCACGACCTCAGGGTGTCCCAAAGCGCTCCACAGCCAATGAAGTGTAGTCACTGTTGTAATGTGGGAAACGCAGCAGCCAATTTGTGCACAGCAAGCTCCCACAAACAGCAATGTGATAATGACCAGATAATCTGTTTTTTTGTGATGTTGATTGAGGGATAAATATTGGCCAGGACGCCGGGGAGTCCTCAAAATGGTGCCATGGGATCTTTTACATCCACCTTAGAAAGCTTGGTTTAACATTTCACCCAAAATAAGGCACCTCTGACAGTACAGCACTCCCTCAGCACTGCACTGCAGCATCAGCCTAGATTTTTGTGCTCCAGTCTCTGGAGTGGGACTTGAACCCACAACCTTCCGACTGAGAGGAGAGCAGTAGAGGGTGGGACAGGCAAGGAGGCAGCCTCCTTTCATGGCCAATTGCTCTTTGTGTTGAAATTTAAAAAAAAATGTAATCCGATCTCTTTTCATTCTTCCAGAAGCTGGAGTTTAAGTTGAAAGGAAATCCTTTAAACGCAAAATCCTCTCTGCAGATTCACCTGAAAGGCACCGACCAACGGGGAAAGGGCAGGTAACATTATTCTGCATTTTGTGAAGAGGCTGTCTAGCATGTCAGCCGGAGCCCTGTGGACACGTGCAGAGAACGAGCCGCTGGGATCAAAGCCCACAGCAGGTCCCCGAGTCGCTGGACAGAGATAAGCCATTCTCAGCGTGAATCCCTTGTCAGAACTGGAGAACGACTGGGTGGAGGGAGCAGGAGAGGGGATGGAGAGGCAGGGGGAGGGGGGGAGTGGAGGGGGCGGAGGGGGGAGGGAAGGGGATGAAGGGGGCGGGGCGGAGGGGAGAGGGGAGGAGACAGAAGTGTGAGGTATCGGAGGGGCGCGGGAGGGGACAGAGGGGGCAGGGGATTTAAGGCAAAGGGGGAAGGGGAGGGGACAGAGGTGCGAGGGGAGGGGACAGATGGAGGGGACAGAGCGGGGAGGTAAGGGGATGGTGGGGGCGGGGTGGAAGGGCGAGGTGTCAGCATGACGAGGGAAGGGACAGAGGAGGGAGGGGATTGAAGGCAAAGGGGGAAGGGGAGGGAACGGAGGTGCGAGTGGAGGGGACAGAGGGGGGAGGGGCGAGGTGTCGGAGGGAGGAGCTGGAGGGGAGGGAACAGAGGTGCGAGGGGAGGGGACGGACGGAGGGGACAGAGGGGGGGAGGGGAGGGGATTGAGGGGGAAGGAATGCTGACTCCTGTCACGGAGATGTGAATGCTCATTAAATGATATTTGTTGAAGGAGCTAGCACAGGCTCGATGGGGCGAATGGCCTCCTGTGCTGTGCCATTCTATGATGTGCGCACATGTGACCCTTTGCTCACCACCCTTGGAAATAAAGCTGATTCTACGTCCCATGTTGATTTGTCAATAATGAAGAAAGATATGTGGGCAGAATGACATTGTGTTCAGTCACAATTTAACCCATGTTGACGGGATTTTAACTTGCTTGTTTGCTTCAGGCTTCTTGGGACAGCCAATATCCGGCTTGTTTATCTGGTTGGAGACAAGAGCAAAAATCTCGCCTTTGTCAAAATTCCTCTGCTGGATAAGAAGAAGCAAAAAACAAAGGTAAGGTTTCTGTGGTGACACAGTTCTCTCCTGGCTGGCTCCCATCTTCCATCCTCCGTAAACCTGAGCTCATCCAAAACTTCGCTGCCCCGTGACCTAACTCTCACCGAGCCCCGTTCCCCCTGTGCTCGCTGCCCCGTGTCCCAACTCGCACCGAGCCCCGTTCCCCCTGTGCTCTCTGCCCCGTGTCCTAACTCGCACCGAGCCCCGTTCCCCCCCTGTGCTCACTGCCCCGTGTCCCAACTCGCACCGAGCCCCGTTCCCCCCCTGTGCTCTCTGCCCCGTGTCCTAACTCGCACCGAGTCTCATTCACCCCTGTGCTCTCTGCCCCGTGTCCCAACTCGCACCGAGCCCCGTTCCCCCTGTGCTCGCTGCCCCGTGTCCTAACTCGCACCGAGTCCTGTTCCCCCTGTGTTCTCTGCCCCGTGTCCCAACTCGCACCGAGACCTGTTCCCCCACTGTGCTCTCTGCCCCGTGTCCTAACTCGCACCGAGCCCCGTTCCCCCCTGTGCTCTCTGCCCCGTGTCCTAACTCGCACCGAGTCCCGTTCCCCCCTGTGCTCTCTGCCCCGTGTCCTAACTCGCACCGAGTCCCGTTCACCCCTATCCTCGCTGCCCCGTGTCCCAACTCACACTGAGTCCTGTTCCCCCCCTGTGCTCTCTGCCCCGTGTGCTAAATCGCACCGAGTCCCATTCACTCCTGTGCTCTCTGCCCCGTGTCCTAACTCGCACCGAGCCCCGTTCCCCCGTGCTCTCTGCCCCGTGTCCCAACTCGCACCAATTCCTGTTCACTCCTGTCCTCGCTGACCTACATTGACTCCCGGTCCGGCAATGCCTTGATTTTAAAATTCTCACCCTTATTTTTAATTCCTTTCATGACCTCACTCCTTCCCTATATCTGTAACCTCCTCCAGCTCTACAACCCTCCGAGATCTCTGTAACCTTCTCCAGCCCTACAACCCTCCGAGATCTCTGTAACCTCCTCCAGCCCTCCAACCTCCGCGATCTCTCTAACCTCCTCCAGCTCTACAACCCTCCGAGATCTCTCTAACCTCCTCCAGCCCAAAACCCTCCGAGATCTCTGTAACCTCCTCCAGCCCTCCAACCTCCGCGATCTCTCTAACCTCCTCCAGCCCAAAACCCTCCGAGATCTCTACGCTCGTCCAATTCTGGCCTCTTGTGCATCTCCAATTTTAATCGCTCCACCATTGGCGGCCATGCCTTCAACTGCCTGGGCCCTAAGCTCTGGAATTCCCCCTCTCTCCTCAAAGCCTACCTCTTTGACCAAGTGTTCAGCCACCTTGTCTCTTTCTTTGGCTCGGTGTCAATATTCGTCTGATTACACTCCTGTGAGGCGTCTCGGGATGTTTGGATACATTAAAAGCACTATATAAATGCAAGTTGTTGTTGTAAGGCCCTCCATGATTACCCAGCCTGCAACACTCGCCTGTGAAGCGTGATGCTTTGGAGGGGGTAGGGCGGTGTCTGTATCTCAGCAAGAGTCAGGGTGGGGGAGAGGTGGGGGCGGGGGTGAGCAGTGTCTGTATCTCGGGTTGGGGTGGGGGGGGGAAGAGGTGGGGGCGGGGGTGAGCAGTGTCTGTATCTCGGGTGGGGGAAGGGTGGGGGAGGGGTGGGGGAGGGGGGAGGGGTGGGGGGGGGGAGTGGATGGGGCGGGGGTGTTGGGGCGAGGCGGGGTTAGTGACAGGAAACGAAGAGCTGGTGGGGATTGACCTCTCTGATTTCTGTCTCCCTCTCACTCGCAGAACTCACTAAGTTTTGAATTATCCCATGAACCCGCCGCACCAGATGTAAAAGCAAAGTCAGGTGGTAAGTAAGGTGCATTATGGAACTTTTTTGTTGTTGTGAATTTTGTGTTAAACAACAGCGGCTACACTTCGAAAATACTTCATTGGCACACTGGGATGCCCCGAGGATGTGAAAGGTGCTATAGAAATGCAAACGTGTGCTAATCAACATGAGGGACGTCTGTGCTGGGAATGGGGCACTTTCCCATGTCGGGCTCTTGGTCTCCATGCCAACGGATGGGGATAATTGGATGGATGTTGTTGGACCGCTTGTTCTTTGCTTTGTTACTTTAAACACCGCATTACACATGCACGCACACACAATAATGCAGAATCAGTTCTTTATTGAGACCTCATGCTATCCATAACCAATATGAGTACACAGGACTTTTCATTCTGGTCAAAACCAGTGTGAGCACGACCTGCCTTTGAGACATCACGCCTTCGCGATTACAAGCTGCTAAACAGTGTTCCCTTACATTTCTTATTACACAGGATCACGTCAGATATACAACACAGAAACAGGCCATTCGGCCCAACCAGGCCAAGCCGGCGTTTATGCTCCACTCGAGCCTCCTCCCGTCTTTCCTCATCTAAATCTATCAGCATAACCCTCTATTCCCTTCTGTGGACCACTTCCCATATCTCGGGAGCCTCTTATCAACAAGAGCAGGCATCGACGACGAGATCTAACACCACCTCCAGTGCGCCAGTGCAGCCTTCGGCCGCCTGAGAGCATGCAGAAATCAAGCGCAGGCAGCGGAAGGAGCGTGCGGCAAACCTGTCCCACCCTCCCCTTCCCTCAACGACTATCTGTCCCACCTGTGACAGGGTCTGTGGCTCTCGTATTGGACTGTTCATCCACCAAAGAACTCACTTCAGGAGTGGAAGTCTTCCTCAATCCCGAGGGACTGGCTAAGATGATTCCCTTCTCTCCCATATCCTTGTCTAGCCTCCCCTTAAATGCATCGATACTATTCGCCTCAACCACTCCCTGTGGCAGCGAGTTCCACATTCTCACCACTCTCTGGGTAAAGAAGTTTCTCCTGAATTTCCCATTGGATTTCTTGGTGACTATCTTATGCTCTAGTTATGCTCTTCCCCACAAGTGGAAACATTCTCTCTGTATCCACTCTGTCAAAACCTTTCATCATTTTAAAGATCTCTATTAGGTCACCCCTCAGCCTTTTTTTCAAGAGAAAGGAGACCCAGCCTGTTCATCCTTTCCTGATATGTATACCCTCGCATTTCTGGTATCATCCTTGTAACTCATCCCTGCACCCTCTCCAGTGCCTCTATATCCTTTTTATAACATGGCGACCAGAACTGTACGCATGGTCTAACCAAGGTTCGATACAGGTTTAACATAACTTTCCTACTTACCTATTCAATACCTCAGGAAATAAACCCTAGTTCTTGGTTTGCTTTTTATGGCCTTGCTAACCTGTGTCGCAACTTTTGGTGGTTTGTGTATTTGTATCCGAGATCCCTTTGTTCCTCTATCCCACCTAGACTCTCACCCTTCCAGTAATAAGTGACCTCCCTATCCTTCCTACCTCACATTTAATTGTGTTGAACTTCAGTTGCCAATTATATGCCCATTCTGCAAGTTTATTAATGACCCCTGTAATTTATTGCAATTCCCCTCAGTATTGACTGTCGCCCCCAATTTGGTATCATCACAAATTTAGAAATGGTGTTTTTGATTCCAAAGTCTCAATCGTTAATATAAATTGTGAACAGTGGTCCCAGCACGATCCTTGTGGAACACCACTACCCACCTTCTGCCCCTGTGAATAGCTGCCCTTTACCCCCACTCTCTGTCTTGAAGCCAGCTAGCGATCCATTCTGCTAGTCCCCTGACTCCACATTCTCTGACCTTGTTCATCAGTCTATTGAGTACCTTATCGATGGCCTTTTGAAAATCTAGCTAAATTACATCTACTACCTTACCCTTGTCTACTCTCTAAATATTCAATGAGGTTGGTCAATTTCCCTTTTGAAATCCATGCTGACCATTCATTAATATATTTTTGGTTTCTAGATCTTCTTCTATTTTCTTCTTTAGTAGGGCTCTACCAATTTTCACCTTAGATTATTACACTCCATGCAAACTATCAATAAATCAGAGTATATCAAAGATACTTATATGCCAATAGAATAATAACATTAACTAAACAACTCTTCTAATTGTTTTATTGCTGTAATAAAATTCTTCCTATCCATTTTATTACTATAAACACAAGTGACCAACTGAGATATTCCAGACCATTACAGATATGGCTGATTGACTGTCACACATTCTATCATCTCCTTTCCTGTGAAGAGATCCTTTGCTTTCAAATCCTCTTACCCAATTGACAATCCGTGCTCAGCAGAAACCTGAAATGAGCTTCTGGCCACATATCCACTGTCTACCTCCGTAACATCGCCCGTCTCCGCCCCTGCCTCAGCTCATCTGCTGCTGAAACCATCCTCCATGACTTTGTTATCTGTAGACTTGACTATTGCAACGCACTCCTGGTTGGCCTCCCACATTCTACCCTCTACGTAAACTTGAATTCATCCAAAACTCGGCAGCCCATGTCCTAACTCATACCAAGTCCCGCTCGCTGACCTACATTGGCTACACCTCGATTTCAAAATTCTCATCCTTGTTTACAAATCCCTCCATGGCCTCACCCCTCCCTATCTCTGTAATCTCCATTAACCTCAAACCCTCCCCCCCCCCCCCCCTCCCCCCCCCCCCCCCCAGATGTCTGCGCTCCTCAAATTCTGCCCTTTGAGCATCCCTGATTATAATCGCTCAACCATCGGTGGCCGTGCCTTCAGCTGCCTGGGCCCCATGCTCTGGAACTCCCTCCCTAAACCTTTCTACCTCACTCCCTCTCTTTCCTCCTTTAAGACGCTCCTTAAAACTTACCTCTTGGACCAAGCGTTTGGCCATCTGCCCTAATTTCTTCTTATCTGGCTCGATGTCAAATTTGATTTTTGTCTTGTAACACTCCTAGCACCTTGGTACATTGTGCTACATTAAAGGCGCTATATAAATTGTTATTGTTGCTTTTACTGTTAACTCATCATGTGCTGGGCTCACAACTGCTGAGAAAGAATAGCAAGGTACCCAAGTAGTGTGGACCCATGTTCCCACAGATGGGTTAATGAGCCCACTCAAGATATGCTAATGTGTTACTATCAAATACTCCCAGACCAGATGCGGTGCAGGTTTATGCAGAGTTAAGCCCCTGGCCCGGGTTTCAAAACGAGCCCAGATTAGAAAGTCTTTGCTGCCTATTGGCTGGAAAGAGTATGGGGCTGAAATTGCCCTCAGCCGGAAATTGAGGCATTGCATTTCGATTTATCTGGAAATTTACCGCCAGGCGGGAGTCAGAGGAAAGAGCTGTAAAATTCGTCTCTTTAACTGTGACACCGCCTCCCATCACTTGGGGGCGCTGTTTGAAGCGGTATCAGGGTGGGAGCGGGGCAGGCAGTATCGGGGTGGGAACTGGCCGGTGCTGGGAGTGGGGCAGGAACGGGGTGGGAACGAGGCAGGAGCGGGGCGGTATTCATCACCACTGCGCTGACACACATCACCAAAAATGTGGCTGGATAGAAAATGGGGTGTTAGCCTTTATAACTCGAGGGCTAGAAATGAAAGGGGAGGAAGTTTTGCTACAGCGATACAAAGCCCTGGTTCGACCACACCTGGAGCACTGTGTTCAGTTCTGGGCTCCACTCCTTAGGGAGGACGTATTGGCCTTGGAAGGAATACAGATTCACCAGAATATTACCAGGCTCCAAGGTTTAGATGACGAGCAGAGATTATATCAACTATGCTTGCCTTCCCTCGAATATAGAGTGTTAAGGGTGATTTGAGCGAGGTTGAACTTCTGATGCGGCCGTTGAGTGAGTGAAATGCGAGGGCACTCCATTCCCCAACACAAAGGCAAACGCACAAACTTAACCCCCGGCATTGCCTGTCCCGACGGGCACAGCTAGATTGCCTACTGCTCCAAAACCTCCATCAGTCTCTGGAGCCAGTTCTGTGTAAGTCTGGAGACCATCGGGAAGTGACTTGTACCAGTGTCCTTTCCGACACCCCCTTCCCCTTGCTCGGGGAACGATCTGGTATTGTTAATTGTCAACATGAAGCAACAATGTTGATATTGGGGTGAAACTAGATTTATCACCAGTAGAGTCTGTTCAATCAGAGAGGAGATGTACTTGTGCTTGCATGTGTTGCGTGTGCGTGCTTCTGCGCTGGGTGTTTGTTTGATGCCTATGTGTGCACACGTTGCATGCATGTGCGCGTGTTTGTGTTGCACGTGTATGTTGCTTTTGTGTCTGCTCATGTGCATGCGTGTGTGTGTGTGAGCATGTTGCATGTGTGTGCACGTGTGTTGGGCGCGCACGGTGTGTTGGGTGTGTGTCAGCGCACGGGCTATGTGTGTGCGCACGCGTATGTTGTGTGTTGCATGTTGTGTGTTGTCCGTAAACAGCACTGATTCCTTTCAGGTAAAGCAGTGCAGGACGAAGGCAGTAACATTACCAGATTACAGGAGCGTCCTGTAAGCCCTCAATCGCCGCCTCCAGAACAACGGGCAGCCAAGAAGCTTGTTCGGGAATTTTCAGAAAGACCACAGGACTTCCAGGTAAAGGGGAAATTGTGTTTGCAAACCCTGTGTGTCATCGTGAGCAAATCACTCCTGCACAATCACCCAGTTGGTTGCAATGGGTGGTTAGAATGCTCTTTGCTTCAGGACTCAGAGTCGGGAATGTCGGGAGCCATGCTGGGAATATTGGACCCATCCTAGGGTAGCGCAGTGCCTAGGGAAAGATTTACACTGAGTACTTGGTTAATATTATAACTCGGAGCCTTGTGAGGGGGCGATGTTGTGTTAGAATCAGCACCTAGGCGTTAAACCTCCCACGGCGATGTTTGAGGAGAGCAGGGAGTCCTCCCCAGTCTCCTGGCCAACATTCATCCTCCAACCAATCAATCAGAAAAACCAATTAACCGCCCGTTTATCCCACTGCTGCTTGTGGGACGTTCCCGCCCGGAATAGTTGCTGCGTTTGCCGACATAACGACAGTCACTGCGCCTCGAGACTGACCTGCCCAGAACGGCACTTTGGGTCAGAGATTTGGCGGAGCAGAGATTCGGCGGAACAGCGCATCCTCGCGAGGGTGGGAACAGGGGCGCTAAAGGGTTTGCAGCCGTGAGCACCGGCATTCGCGTCACTCGGCAAATTCCGTGTGCTGGTACCGGCGGTGCTGAGGAGTATTGTCCGGGAGCGCCGCGCCGGTGTGCAACGCACCCCGGTATCGCCACGGAGGCAACGTTTGGTTTGCGCTGCACCCGTAGCGCCCCCTAGTGACCCCGCGAGAGAGCTGCCCCGGGGGCACTAGGGAAGGAAGTACAGCAGGAGGTAAGTGTGAGTGAGATATATATATATTTTATTTTGCGATTTAACTTTATTTGGGGTGAGTAATGTATCGGGTTTTGGTGTTTTTTGTTTCAATTATTTTTTTTGCATGGAAGCCTCTCTTAGGGCGCTACAAAGCCGGTTCTTTTGCACGGGATATTCAGTTGCTCACCCAGCCTAGCACCTCAAGAGATGTGTGGAACGCCTCCCTTAGTGCTCCGCTCCGCTCCACTCTCAGGGCCCAACAAGAGCGGGTCAGAGGCTGGGTATTCTGCGGTGAGTGTCTCACCTCTTGACTCCCCAAAGCCTTTCGACAGCACCTCCCAAACCCGCGACCTCCACCACCTAGACGGTCAATATAGATTTAAAGACTCGAGAGTGACCTGGCGGTAAATCTTGGCCGGCAATCTTAATTAAAGGTTCCTTTTTTCAAGTTAGCTTTAATGGGAAAATCAATGGGGACATGGGAACACCATCACCTGCATGTTCCCCTCCAAGTCACACACCATCCCGACTTGGGAAATATATCAGCCGTTCCTTCTGTGGGAGCACCTTCACCTCAAGGACTGCAGCGGTTCAAGAAGGTGGCTCACCACCTTCTCAAGGGGCAATTAGGGATGGGCAATAAATGCCAGCCTTGCCAGCGACGCCTACATCCCAGGAACGAATAAAAAAACAATACTGAATTTTGTGGCTCCCGTCTCAAACCATTTTCAAGCGCTAAATTTAGCACCCGTCCGACATTAGTGCCTTAAAAACCTTCAACCAAATTTCCAGCCATTTGTGGTAAGAACATAAGAAATAGGAGCAGGAGTAGGCCATTCGGCCCCTCGAGCCTGCTCCGCCATTCAATAAGATCATGGACTCAGCTCCACTTCCCCACCCGCTCCCCATAACCCTTGACTCCCTTATCGCTCAAAAATCTGTCTATCTCTACCTTAAATATATTTAATGTCCCAGCCTCCACAGCTCACTGGGGCAGAGAATTCCACAGATTTACAACCCTCTCAGAGAAGAAATTTCTCCTCACCTCCGTTTTAAATGGGCGGCCCCTTATTCTGAGATTATGTCCCCTAGTTTTAGTTTCCCTTATGAGTGGAAATATCCTCTCTGCATCCACCTTGTTGAGCACCCTCATTATCTTATATGTTTCGATAAGATCACCTCTTATTCTTCTGAACTCCAATGTGCATAGGCCCAACATACTCAACCTATCTTCATAAGTCACCCCCTCATCTCCAGAATCAACCTAATGAACCTTCTCTGAACAGCCTCCAATGCAAGTATATCCTTCCTTAAATACGGAGACCAAAACTGTACGCAGTACTCCAGGTGTGGCCTCACCAATACCCTGTACAGCTGTAGCAGGACTTCTCTGCTTTTATACTCTATCCCTCTTGCAATAAAGGCCAACATTCCATTTGCCTTCCTGATTACTTGCTGTACCTGCATACTAACCTTTTGTGTTACATGCACAAGGACCCCCAGGTCCCTCTGTACTGCAGCACTTTTTCTCCATTTAAATTATAATTTGCATTTCTATTTTTTCTGTCAAAGTGGATAACCTCACATTTTCCCACATTATACTCCATCTGCCAAATTTTTGCCCACTTACTTAGCCTGTCTATATCCCTTTGCAGATTTTTTGTGTCCTCCTCACAACTTGCTTTCCCACCCATTTTCGTATTATCAGCAAACTTGGCTACATTACACTCGGTCCCTTCATCCAAGTCATTAATATAGATTGTAAATAGTTGAGGACCCAGCACCGATCCCTGTGGCACCCCACTAGTTACTGTTTGCCAACTGGAAAATGACCCATTTATCCCGACTCTCTGTTTTCTGTTAGTTAACCAATCCTCTATCCATGCTAATATATTACTCCCAACCCCGTGAACTTTTATCTTGTGCAGTAACCTTTTATGTGGCACCTTATCGAATGTCTTCTGGAAATCCAAATATACCACATCCACTGGTTTCCCCTTATCCACCCTGATCGGTGCTAGTCAGAGTAGGAATCGCAGGATAGCACAGATGAATACGTGGCTTGAGCAGTGGTGCAGCAGGGAGTTAAACTAATATGGCAGGGGGATGGGGACAAAAAGGAGACAAAAACAAAAGACAGAAAAGAGATGAGTAAAAGTGGAGGGCAGAGAAACCAAAGGCAAGAAACAAAAAGGGCCACTGAATATAAAAGGGCTGCAGGAGGGGTAAAAACTAAAAATCATGGTTTAAAAACTAGGATGAAAACACTCTACCTAAATGCACGCAGCATTAGAAATAAAGTAAATGAGTTGACGGCACAAATCATTACAAATGGGTATGATTTGGTGGCCATTACAGAAACATGGTTGCAAGGTGGCCAAGACTGGGACTTAAACATACAGGAGTATCTGACGATTCAGAAAGATAGACAAGAAGGGAAAGGAGGTGGGGTAGCTCTGTTAATAAAGGATGATATCAGGGCAGTTGTGAGGGATGATATTGGCTCCAATGAACAAAATGTTGAATCATTGTGGGTGGAGATTAGAGATAGTAAGGGGAAAAAGTCACTGGTGGGCGTAGTTTATAGGCCCCCAAATAATAACTTCATGGTGGGGCGGGCAATAATCAAGGGAACAATGGAGGCATGTGAAAAAGGAACGGCAGTAGTTATGGGGGATTTTAACCTACATATCGATTGGTCAAATCAAATCGCAAGGGGGTAGCCTGGAGGAGGAATTCATAGAATGCATACGGGATTGTTTCTTAGAACAGTATGTGACAGAACCTACAAGGGAGCAAGCCATTTTGGATCTGGTCCTGTGTAACGAGACAGGAAAAATAAACGATCTCCTCGTAAAAGATCCTCTCGGAATGAGTGATCACAATATGGTTGAATTTGTAATACAGATTGAGGATGAGGAACTTGTGTCAGAAATGAGCGTACTATGCTTAAACAAAGGGGACTACAGTGGGATGAGGGCAGAGTTGGCTAAAGTAGACTGGAAACAAGGACTAAACGGTGGCACAATTGAGGAACAGTGGAGGACTTTTAAGGAGCTCTTTCATAATGCGCAACAAAAATATATTCCAGTGAAAAAGAAGGGCGGCAAGAGAAGGGATAACCAGCCGTGGATAACCAAGGAAATAAAGGAAAGTATCAAATCAAAGACCAATGCGTATAAGGTGGCCAAGGTTAGTGGGAAACTAGAGGATTGGGAAAATTTTAAGCAACAGCAAAGAATGACTAAAAAAGCAATAAAGAAAGGGAAGATAGATTACGAAGGTAAATTTGCGCAAAACATAAAAACAGATAGTAAAAGCTTTTACAGATATATAAAACGGAAAAGAGTGACTAAAGTAAATGTTGGTCCCTTAGAAGATGAAAAGGGGGATTTAATAATGGGAAATGTGAAAATGGCTGAGACCTTAAACAATTATTTTGCTTCCGTCTTCACAGTGGAAGACACAAAAACCTTGCCAAAAATTGCTGGTCATAGGAATGTGGGAAGGGAGGACCTTGAGATGATCACTATCACTGCTGGACAGGCTAATGGGACTGAAGGTAGACAAGTCCCCTGGTCCTGATGAAATGCATCCCAGGGTATTAAAAGAGATGGCGGAAGTTATAGCTGATGCATTTGTTATAATCTACCAAAATTCTCTGGACTCTGGGGAGGTACCAGCGGATTGGAGAGCAGCTAATGTAACGTCTCTGTTTAAAAAAGGGGGCAGGCAAAAGGCAGGTAACTATAGGCCGGTTAGTTTAACATCTGTAGTGGGGAAAATGCTTGAAACTATCATTAAGGAAGAAATAGCGGGACATCTGGATAGAAATAGTGCAATCAAGCAGACGCAGCATGGATTCATGAAGGGGAAATCATGTTTAACTAACTTACTGGAATTCTTTGAGGATATAACGAGCATGGTGGATAGAGGTGTACCGATGGATGTGGTGTATTTAGATTTCCAAAAGGCATTCGATAAGGTGCCAAACAAAAGGTTACTGCAGAAGATAAAGGTACGCGGAGTCAGAGGAAATGTATTAGCATGGATAGAGAATTACTGGCGAACAGAAAGCAGAGAGTCGGAATAAATGGGTCCTTTTCTGGTTGGAAATCAGTGGTTAGTGGTGTGCCACAGGGATCAGTACTGGGACCACAACTGTTTACAATATACATAGATGACCTAGAAGAGGGGACAGAGTGTAGTGCAACAAAATTTGCAGATGACACTAAAATTAGTGGGAAAGCGGGTTGTGTAGAGGACTGAGAGGCTGCAAGGAGATTTGGATAGGTTAAGCGAATGGGCTAAGGTTTGGCAGATGGAATACAATGTCGGAAAGTGTGAGGTCATCCACCTTGGGAAAAAAAACAGTAAAAGGGAATATTATTTGAATGGGGAGAAATTACAACATGCTGCGGTGCAGAGGGACCTGGGGGTCCTTGTGCATGAATCCCAAAAGGTTAGTTTGCAGGTGCAGCAGGTAACCAGGAAGGCAAATGGAATGTTGGCCTTCATTGCGAAAGGGATGGAGTACAAAAGCAGGGAGGTCCTGCTGCAACTGTATAAGGTATTGGTAAGGCCGCACCTGGAGTACTGCGTGCAGTTTTGGTCACCTTACTTAAGGAAGGATATACTAGCTTTGGAAGGGGTACAGAGACGATTCACTAGGCTGATTCGAGAAATGAGGGGGTTACCTTATGATGATAGATTGAGTAGACTGGGTCTTTACTCCTTGGAGTTCAGAAGGATGAGGGGTGATCTTATAGAAACATTTAAAATCATGAAAGGGATAGACAAGATAGAGGCAGAGAGGTTGTTTCCATTGGTCGGGGAGACTAGAACTAGGGGGCACAGCCTCAAAATACGGAGGAGCCAATTTAAAACCGAGTTGAGAAGGAATTTCTTCTCCCAGAGGGTTGTGAATCTGTGGAATTCTCTGCCCAAGGAAGCAGTTGAGGCTGGCTCATTGAATGTATTCAAGTCACAGATAGATAGATTTTTAAGCAATAAGGGAATTAAGGGTTACAGGGAGAGGGCGGGTAAGTGGAGCTGAGTCCACGACCAGATCAGCCATGATCTTATTGAATGGCGGAGCAGGCTCGAGGGGCTAGATGGCCTACTCCTGTTCCTAATTCTTATGTTCTTATGTTCTTATCCTCAAAGAACTCCAGCAAATTTGTCAAACATGATTTCCCTTTCATAAAACCATGCTGACTCTGCTTGATTGAATTATGCGTTTCCAAATGTCCCGCTATTGCTTCCTTAATAATGGACTCCAACATTTTCCCAACGACAGATGTTAGGCTAACTGGTCTATAGTTTCCTGCTTTCTGTCTGTCTCCTTTTTAAAATAGGGGCGTTACATTTGCATTTTTCCAATCCGCTGGGCCCTCCCCGGAATTCAGGGAATTTTGGTAGATTACAACCAATGCATCCACTATCTCTGCAGCCACTTCTTTTAAGACCCTAGGATGCAGGCCATCAGGTCCAGGGGACTTGTCCGCCTTTAGTCCCATTATTTTACCGAGTACTTGCATTGGAGGCTGTTCAGAGGAGATTCACTAGATTGGTTCTGGAGATGAGGGGATTGACTTACGAAGATAGGTTGAGTAGGTTGGGCCTGTACTCATTGGAGTTCAGAGGAATGAGATCTTATCGAAAATATAAGATAATGAGAGGGCTCGACAAGGTAGATTTAGAGAGGATATTTCCATTCATAGAGGAAACTAAAACTAGGGGGCATGGTCTTAGAATAAGGGGCCACCCATTTAAAACAGAGATGAGGAGGAATTTCTTCTCTGAGGGTTGTAAATCTATTAAATTCTCTGCCCCAGAGAGTTGTGGAGGCTGGGTCATTGAACATATTTAAGGCGGAGATAGACAGATTTTTGAGCGATAAGGGAGTAAAGGGTTATGGGAAGCGGGTGGGGAATTGGAACCGAGTCCATGATCAGATCAGCAATGATCTTATTAAATGGTGGAGCAGGCTCGAGGGGCCGAATGGCCGACTCCTGCTCCTATTTCCTATGTTCTATGTACTACTTCTTTAGTGATAGTGATTGTATTAAGTTCCTCCCTCCCGATAGCCCCTTGATTATCCGTGATGTTTCACGGCGATAGAACACGATGGCTGATTTTCCAGAGTTGCCCGGCTGGTTGGAAGCCTCACGTGCCATCGGTGAACACGGGGCGGTCGGCAATGTGCATGGCTAGCCGCCAAATATCCCCGCAGGCACAGTGACCTCGCAGTTACGCCGCAGTATACAGGCAGCACCCATCACCATTTCGTTCGAAGCTGGGGCCAGTTGTATGGAATAACAGGAATATGGAAGGGTTTGATAGAGGGTAAATAAGGAGAAACTGCAGGAGGGTTGGTAACCAGAGGACACAGATTGAAGATAAATGGCAAAGGAATCAGGGAGGAACATAAGAACAAAAGAAATAGGAGCATTAGTCGGCCATACGGCCCCTCGAGCCTGCTCTGCCATTTAATACGATCATGGCTGATGAGGAAGCAGTGAGTTGTTGTGATCGGGAACACACGGCCTGAAACGGTGGTGGAAGCAGATTCAATAATAACTTTCAAAAGGGAATTGGAAAATACTTGACAAGGAAAGATGTGCCGGGCTCTGGGGAAAGGGCGGGAGAAGTGGGACTAATCGGAGAGCTCTTTCAAAGAGCCGGCACAGGCTCGATGGGCTGAATGGCCTCCTTCGGTGCTGTGTCATTATATAGAGACAAGATTGATGACGTTTCCTTGTCGTTAGATTCGGATCCGGATTATCGAAGGTCGTCAGCTGCAAGGTGCCAATATCAGACCTGTTGTAAAGGTGTACATGGGGGACACGGTCTTCCGAACCAGGATCAAACGGGGAAACAATCCCGTCTTCGATGAGGTAAGAGGAATGAGTGGCTTTGTGCTGCAGAAAGTGAATTCCAATTGCACACGACTGTAAGGCGACTGGTGCTGGTGTCACTGTGGGTTATAGGGGGAGCTCTGTAATGCATGCACCGGTGAGGATGCCCACCGGTTGGTTGAGCCGTTGAGTTGGGAGTGGCTTAGCCAGTCACGTGATGTCCACAAGACTCAATAAAACCCCAGCCAGTTGGGTTCGAGGGATCCACGACAGGCAGTTGGTTGTGAACCTGGTGGATGAACCGGTAATGTGTCGTGTGATTGCTGCAAAGAACTGGTTGCAAAGGTTTAACAATGTGTTGCTATGAATTCTTAAGCAAAGAACCCATGAAGCAAATACATTACATGAACCAATCGAGGTTTTTTGTTTACAATAATTAAGGGATTCGCTCGGGTAGATAGAGAGAAACTATTTCCTCTGGTGGGGTGGATCCAGAACAAGGGGGCGTCACCTTAATATTAGGGCCAGGCCGTTCGGGGGTGATGTCAGGAAGCACTTCTTCACACAGAGGGTCGTGGGAATCTGGAACTCTCTTCCCCTAAAAAGCTGTGGATGTTGGGGTTCAATTTGAGATTTGACTGAGATCTATAGGGGGTAAGGGTATCAATCTGTATGGATCAAATCACGTTGAGATACAGATCAGCTATGATCTCATCGAATGGTGGAACAGGCTTGAAAGGCTGAACGGCCTCCTCCTGTTCCAATGTAAGTGTGTAAAGAAGTCATTTGAAGCTCCCACTCATGGGTCCGTGTCCTGCCTGGCGTGGGACTTGGCCAAACAGCCTACGGGGGTCGCTGCTTCAAACCCTGGGCTCGTGTTTCGTTCCTGGATCTTAGCTGGGGGAGGAGTTGGGGGGCTAAAGCTAGACTTTCCGCCCGGCGGGGGAAATTACCCCCCACCCCCCCGAGCGCAGTCGGCGCTGGTCCGTGCCCCCGGGACGAAGGAGGAGCAAAGCGGCCGTTGTTCCCACTCCCAATCGCCGCTGTTCTCGCCAAGTTTAGTTTTGGGTGTGTGACCCCTTTAACCGGCTGCGCTGCCCGTTCACGTTTCTGCGCACGCCCGCTATTTCCATCGAAAGGCCACTGAGCGGCCCGCGGGGGCGCTCCAAACCACCGCACAGCTTAACAGGAACATCGCTGGTCACTGCCCAGCAAATCCTGCCAGTGGGTGAGTGAGTGTGTGCGGGAGTGTGAGTGTGTGCGGGAGTGTGTGTGTGTGCGGGAGTGTACGTGTACGGGTGTGTACGTGTACGGGTGTGAGTGTACGGGTGGGTGTGTGTGAGTGAGTGGGTGTGTGGGTGAGCGCGTGTGTGTGTGTGTGTGGGTGTGACTGTACGGGTGGGTGGGTGTGGGTGAGTATGTGAGCGGGTGTGTACGGGTGGGTGTGAGCGTGCGGGTGGGTGTGTGTACGGGTGTGTGTGAGTGTGAGCGGGTGTGACTGTACGAGTGGGTGTGTGTGTGAGCGGGTGTGACTGTACGGGTGTGTGTGTGTGTGAGTGAGTGTGAGCGGGTGTGACTGTACGGGTGTGTGTGTGTGTGTGTGTGCGGGTGTGACTGTACGGGTGTGTGTGAGCGGGTGTGACTGTACGGGTGGGTGTGTGTGTGAGTGAGTGTGAGCGAGTGTGACTGTACGGGTGTGTGTGTGAGTGTGAGCGGGTGTGAGTGTACGTGTGAGTGTGTGCGGGGGTGTGAGTGTGTGCGGGTGTGAGTGAGTGAGTGTGAGCGGGTGTGACTGTACGGGTGGGTGTGTGCGGGTGTGTGAGTGAGTGTGTGTGGGTGTGACTGTACGGGTGTGTGTGTGTGCGAGGGTGTGGGTGTGTGTGCGAGCGGGGGTGTGTGTGTGCGAGCGGGGGTGTGTGTGTGTGAGCGGGGGTGTGAGTGGGTGGGTGGGTGTGAGCGGGTGGGTGTGTGAGCGGGTGCGTGTGTGTACGGGTGTATGTGAGTGTGAGCAGGTGTGACTGTACGGGTGTGTGTGTGTGAGCGGGTGTGACTGTACGGGTGGGTGAGTGTGAGCAGGTGTGACTGTACGGGTGGGTGAGTGTGAGCGGGTGTGACTGTACGGGTGGGTGAGTGTGAGCGGGTGTGACTGTACGGGCGTGTGTGTGTGTGAGCGGGTGTGACTGTACGGGTGGGTGAGTGTGTGAGCGGGTGTGACTACGGGTGTGTGTGTGTGTGAGTGAGTGTGAGCGGGTGTGACTGTAAGGATGGGTGAGTGCGTGAGTGAGTGTGAGCGGGTGGGTGTGTGCGGGTGTGTGAGTGAGTGTGTGTGGGTGTGACTGTACGGGTGGGTGAGTGTGTGAGTGAGTGTGAGCGGGTGTGACTGTACGGGTGGGTGAGTGTGTGAGTGAGTGTGAGCGGGTGTGACTGTACTGGTGGGTGTGTGTGTGAGCGGGTGTGATTGTACGTGGGTGAGTGTGAGCGGGTGTGACTGTACGGGTGGGTGAGTGTGAGCGGGTGTGACTGTACGGGTGGGTGAGTGTGTGAGTGAGTGTGTGTGGGTGTGACTGTACGGGTGGGTGTGTGAGTGAGTGTGAGCGGGTGTGACTGTACGGGTGGGTGAGTGTGTGAGTGAGTGTGAGCGGGTGTGACTGTACTGGTGGGTGTGTGTGTGAGCGGGTGTGACTGTACGGGTGGGTGAGTGTGAGCGGGTGTGACTGTACGGGTGGGTGAGTGTGAGCGGGTGTGACTGTACGGGTGGGTGTGTGAGTGAGCGGGTGTGACTGTACGGGTGGGTGAGTGTGAGCGGGTGTGACTGTACGGGTGGGTGAGTGTGAGCGGGTGTGACTGTACGGGTGGGTGAGTGTGAGCGGGTGTGACTGTACGGGTGGGTGAGTGTGAGTGGGTACGAGGGACTGTGAGTGGGCGTGGGCAGCAGCTGACGCCCCTCCCGGCGATTACTCCGCCAACACTCGCTGCCCAGACTCCCGTGAGGTGGCAGAGCGCACCGCTCCCTGTGGAACTTCCCTGGGCAGAAGGTCAGCACCCCCAGGGGAGGAGAGGAGAAAAATTAAAACAAAATAAGTTACCCACTAAGTAGAACAGTAGTTTAGCAGCAGCTACCTGCAGCTGATATTCCCTGTTCAGTATGTAACGTTATTCATTGAATTTGTTTGATGTGGGGATGAGAAAACTGCTTCCACTTTCTCAGTGCAGTCACTAAATTAACGCCTGCCTTTCCTTTTCCTGCAGATTTTCTTTCAGAATTTCCATAAAGTGCCATGCGATGTCTTCAGTACTTTAATCCACATTCAGGTAGGTTTCCCCAAGCGAACACAGCGTTTAATCTGCTCCCAGTCACAGTCACAGCTGTAGGCAGTCGGAGAGTATTTCAGCCCCACTGCTGACATTGACCAACAAAAGCACGTGCCAGTTCGGGAAAATGACGTTGAATTTACAGAACAGAGGCAGGCCATTTGTCCCACAGGTCCATGGCAATATAAGTGCTCCCGCTCTGAAACTGCTATCGCTCCACTCCTGCGATGGTTTGGCTCTAATTGTGCTCCCACTGTGGTGCTGCCGTATACCTGGGGCTGTGTTTCCTGCTCACTCATCGCCAGTGACTGGAATGTCTAGCCCCACACATCAGAACATAAGAAATAGGAGCAGGAGTCAGCCATTCGGCCCCTCGAGCCTGCTCCGCCATTCAGTAAGATCATGGCTGATCTTCGACCTCAACTCCACTTTCCCACCCGATCCCCGTATCTCTTGAATCCCCGAGAACCCAAAAATCTATCGCTCTCAGCCTTGAATATGCTCAGCGATTCAGCCTCCACAGCCCTCTGGGGCAGTGTATTACAAAGATTCACCACCCTCAGAGTGGTGAGATTCCTCCTCATCTCAGTCTTAAATAGCCGACCCCTTATCCTGAGCCTATGCCCTCTAGTTCGAGACTCTCCAGCCCGGGGAAACAACCTCTCAGCATCTAAACATAGAAACATAGAAAATAGGTGCAGGAGCTGGCCATTTAGCCCTTCGAGCCTGCACCACCATTCAATAAGATCATGGCTGATCATTCCCTCAGTATCCCTTTCCTGCTTTCTCTTCATACTCCTTGATCCCTTTAGCCATAAGGGCCACTTCTAACTCCCTCTTGAATATATCCAATGAACTGGCATCAGATACAACTCTCTGCGGTAGGGAATTCCACAGGTTCACCACTCTCTGAGTGAAGAAGCTTCTCCTCATCTCAGTCCTAAATGGCCTTCCCCTTATCCTTAGGATTGACCCCTGGTTCTGGACTTCCCCAACATCGGGAACATTCTTCCTGCATCTAACCTGTCCAGTCCCGTCAGAATTTTATATGTTTCTATGAGATCCCTTCTCATTCTTCTAAATTCCAGTGAACACAGGCCCAGTCGATCCAGGCTTTCTTCATATGTCAGTCCTGCCATCCCGGGAATCAGTCTGGTGAACCTTCGCTGCACTCCCTCAATAGCAAGAATGTCCTTCCTCAGATTAGGAGACCAAAACTGCACACAATACTCAAGGTGTGGTCTACCCTGTCAATCTCCCTCAGAATCTTACATATTTCAAAGAGCTCAGCTCTATGTGAAAGGTCTAAGGGGCAGTCTTGGTGGAGTTCCTCATGTGAGTGGGCCCATGACAGACAACTACCCCTAATTTGACAACCTCGCTCCCAGGCCGATTGTTAAACCCCGCCCTAGTCCAGGGGACTGAGGCTGATTGTAACACCCCTGGTTCAGTTGTATATCACGCAATAAATCTGGCAACAGGGCCTTGACGAGGGTGCACAGGAGACTTCCTCGAATGCTGCCAGGGATGACGGACTTCAGTTGTGTGAAGAGACTGGAGAAACTGGAATTTCCCTCCTTAGAGCAGAGAAGGTTAAAGGGAAGATTTAATAGAACTGATCGAAACACAGCGAGTTCTTCTGATCTGGAGCGCGCTGCCTGAAAGGGCGATGGAAGCAGATTCAGTAACAACTTTCGAAAGAGAATTAGATACTGTACTTAAAAAGGAAAAAGTTTGCAGCGTTATGGGAACCGAGCTGGGGGAGTGGGACTTTCAAAGAGCCGAACAGGCACGCTGGGCCGAATGGCCTTTTGTGCTGTAAGATTCTGTGACTTGTACATTCTTGTAATGTCTGGATGAAATGTAACTCCATTTCATATGTGAACGTCAAAAGGAGAAACAGGTGAAATACCTGATCATCTACATATTTATAATCTTCTGTGTTTGCGTTATAAATTGCTATATCCACATTTATAATGGGAATTTCCTATGTAAACTTGTCACGCTGTAATTACACCCTCCTGCCAGTGATGGCGCTAATTTCCATTTCTCAGCTCCCCAGCCTGTACTCTAGAGAAACCGCTGTGCTCCAGCCAGCTCTGCTTCCCAAATTTCTGTGCCTTTTTGTTATTTCATCATACATAATGATATTAAACATTTTGCAAAAAATAGGGTTGGAATTTCTAAATTTAAAATGGTGACTGAATTATGTGGGCACATCTCGGGCGGGTTATAACCGGGCCTCGGGAATATCTGCTCTTTATTACCTGCGTGCAACCTCGCAGGAGATCATCACGTGGAACCGCACGTTCTTTTTGCGTGTGAGCATTTCCGAGTGTGTGTGGTGAGATTAGAGATTCTGCTTTGTTGCATATCGGATGGAGAGCTGAGTATCGGCAGAACTTTCGCACCGAGTGTGGGATCCTCCTCATGGATCTTTCCCTGTTTTCTCCCTGTTTTTAAAGGTGTTAAATTCACACTCGCTTCGAGCTGATTCCATGATAGGTGTTTTCAAGGTGAGTGTTTTCACGGCGATTGATGCCTTGTATGTTTCAGGTGCAGTATAAATTTTTATCAAAGTGTCTGGGGGCCGAGATTCCTCCCAGGGAGCGGGAGGGGGGGGGTGGCTACCGGCTCCCGTGAAATTGCGCCAGAGTTAGCGGAGGCGTGAATCCAGGAGTCCCGCGCCCCGCTGCGAGCGTCCCGGGTCACTGAGCCTCCGGAGGTGACGTCATCAACTCCGTTTCCACCGCGCGCCGGATATTGGGCAGCGCCCCGTGAGGCCACCGCGGGCATTGCCTCGCGCATGGCAAACCGGGCCGCACACCCATCGCGGGGGCGGGAGTTAAAGGGGCGGTGCGCTGCGCGCTGCAATCGCTTGTTTTTTTAAACCGCTTACCGCTCGGGCCGTGGTCCGAGGCTTTCGAGGGGTCCGGCCCGCCATCGTGCAGCCCAGCGCGCCATCGCAGTGCCAGGCTACGATCGCAGCCCCCCCACATCCTCGGTGGCCCAGAGGAGGTCATCAAAGGGTCTGCGGAGCCTGCAGCATCCCTTCTTTTTAACGGAAGGAGAGGGGCGTTGAAACGCGTCACTCGCCGCGGACGTGTAACGCTCCTCAATGCGCCCAGGTAGCGCCCCGAGAGGAAGTGAAGCGCGCAACGATCTGCTGCACTTCCTGTGAGGGGCGGTAAACCCACTTCCTGTGAGGGGCGGTAAACCCACTTCCTGTGAGGGGCGGTAAACCCACTTCCTGTGAGGGGCGGTGAACGCACTTCCTGTGAGGGGCGGTAAACCCACTTCCTGTGAGGGGCGGTGAACGCACTTCCTGTGAGGGGCGGTGAACGCACTTCCTGTGAGGGGCGGTGAACGCACTTCCTGTGAGGGGCGGTGAACCCACTTCCTGTGAGGGGCGGTGAACGCACTTCCTGTGAGGGGCAGTAATCCCACTTCCTGTGAGCGGCTGGCGGTAAGCCCACTTCCTGTGAGCGGCTGGCGGTAAGCCCACTTCCTGTGAGCGGCTGGCGGTAAGCCCACTTCCTGTGAGGGGCGGTAAACCCACTTCCTGTGAGCGGCTGGCGGTAAGCCCAATTTCGTTTCTGAGGCGGGACTTCTGCGGGAAGGTTCCCGCCCCCAACCGGGGCGATACACAATTTCTAGGCCTCTGTATTTTTGGAAATCTCCAGTGGAAATATTAAAGGGGCAGTGAAGCCCTCGGTAACAGTGCAAAAGAAATCGCGTAAGAATTAAAAGGGTACGGGGAAAGGACAGCGAGCTGGCACAGGTACGATGGGCAGATTGGACTTCACACCGTGCTGTCAAATTCTACGGCTATCTCTTACAGCGCAGTGCGGCAGAAAGTGAAAATAGCTATTGCGCTAAAGGTCTTTTATATAAAATAAAAAGCAGACAATGGCGGTAATAAGCCGCAGATCTATCAATGCCTGAAATAGGAACGACGGGCTCGGAAGACAACACCTGCATTTATATAGTGCTTTTCACGACCTCTGGACGTCGCCAAAGCGCTTCACAGCCAATGAAGTGCTTTTGAAGTGTAGTCACTGTTGTAATGTGGAGCTGAGTGCAGACTTCCTCCAGAACTGCGCCCAGAATGCCAACCTGTCTTCTCTCTTTACAGACGGGGTCGAGCCTGCTACCGATCTCTTGGCATTCTCGGTTTTTAATTTCACATCCCCAGTTTTTGGCTCTGGACGATTTGTCTGATTTATTTTCTCGGCCAGTGACACGGTTGAATCTGGTTGCCGGTGATTCGATTCACCCAGTGGTCAGAATTAGCCGGTGCTTGCCGTACCGGACTCTCCGATTGTTCCGCTCACCTGGTTAAGTTGGCAGTTCGAGCCGAGCCGAGCTTGTGCTCTGCCGTGAAGGTTTGGGACCAAGTCAGTATAACAGGAGGAGCGGCAGTACTGAGAGCAGCTGGTATTAAAGACACATGTTCGACAGCTGTAGGTGCTGCCTGGCTGAACTTTCAAGAGGACGGGAAACGTCAGGAAAGTAGCAAACCGGTGGGATTCCGGGATGAAGCTGATTGGTGCAATGAAAGAAAGAAAGACTTGCATTTATGTAGCGCCTTCCACAACCTCTAGACATCTCAAACCGCTTTGCACCCAATGAAGTACTTTTTGAAGTGTAGTCACTGTTGTAATGTGGGAAACGCGGTAAGCCAATTTGCGCACAGCAAGCTCCCACAAATAGCGATGTGATAATGACCAGTTGATTGAGGGATAAGAAACATAGAAAATAGGTGCAGGAGTAGGCCATTCGGCCCTTCTAGCCTGCACCGCCATTCAATGAGTTCATGGCTGAACATGCAACTTCAGTACCTCATTCCTGCTTTCTCACCATACCCCTTGATCCCCCGAGTAGTAAGGACTTCATCTAACTCCTTTTTGAATATATTTAGTGAATTGGCCTCAACAACTTTCTGTGGTAGAGAATTCCACAGGTTCACCACTCTCTGGGTGAAGAAGTTTCTCCTCATCTCGGTCCTAAATGGCTTACCCCTTATCCTTAGACTGTGACCCCTGATTCTGGACTTCCCCAACATTGGGAACATTCTTCCTGCATCCAACCTGTCTAAACCCGTCAGAATTTTAAATGTTTCTATGAGGTTCCCTCTCATTCTTCTGAACTCCAGTGAATGCTAGCCCAGTTGATCCAGTCTTTCTTGATAGGTCAGTCCCGCCATCCCAGGACACTGGGGAGAACTCCCCTGCTCTTCTTCGAAATAGTGCCATGGGATTTTTTACGTACACCTGAGAGAGCAGACGGGGCCTCGGTTTAACGTCTCATCCGAAAGACAGCCCCCCTGACAGTGCAGCGCTCCCTCAGCACTGCACTGGAGTGTCAGCCTAGATTTATGTGCTCAGTTTCCTGTAGTGGGACTTGAACCCACAACCTCCTGACTCTGAGGCAAGAGTGCTGCTCACTGAGCCACGGCTGACACTTGATGATGATGATGATGATGGATGGGAAATGCACAGAGGCTTCCAGCATCATAGGAGAGATGTTACAAGCTCACAGGGAGCAACTCTCAAGGGAATGCCAACAATGGCGGACAGGAAAAGACCCTCTGGTCTGTCTAGCCTCTCCCACGTAACAGCGATGCCTTGTGTGTCACAGTACATACATTCCCCACCCCACCCGGAACCATGTGATCTCCTGGGAGAGGCGAACAGTCAGATATTTAAAACCCAGGCCAATTAGAGGGGAAATAGCTGGAAAATTCCTCTCCGATTCCCTTAGGTGAATGAAACAAGTCAGCAGATCACTCCAGCCCTGATTGATGTTACACAGTGCAGGACTTATTCTTACAGGGCTTGACAGGGTAGATGCAGGGAGGTTGTTTCTCCGGGCTGGGGAGTCGAGAACCAGGGGTCACAGTCTCAGGATAAGGGGTCGGCCATTTAGGACTGAGATGAGGAGAAACTTCTTCACTTAGAGGGGGGTGAATCTTTGGAATTCTCTGCCCCAGAGGGCTGTGGAGGCTCAGTCTTTATTCAAGACAGAGATCGATAGATTTTTGGATATTAAGGGAATCGAGGGATATGGGGATAGTGCAGGAAAGTGGAGTTAAGGTAGAAGATCAGCCATGATCTTATTGAATGGTGGAGCAGGCTCGAGGGACCGAATGGCCGACTCCGGCTCCTAATTCTTAAGTTCTTATGTTCTTAAGTGCCTGCCTCTTGTATAAGGTGATCTCCGCCCCAGCCAGAAACAGGTCCAGCTCTCATTGGAAGGAATTCAGCGAATCCACTGCTCGAGGTGGCAGACTGTTCCAGAGGCCCACTGCTCTCTGGGAAAAGAACCACCTCCTGACATCTAACCTCAATCTGTCCTTGTACAACTTGAGACTGTGACCCCGGTCCTCCCTGACTTGTTTAATCGGAACAAACTGCAATACAATCTATTCCCTTCATTATCTTGCAAACTTCAATCAGATCACCCATCGTCCAAGCGTCCCAGCTCTTGCATAAACATAGAAACATAGAAAATGTTTCGAGCCTGCACCACCATTCAATAAGATCATGGCTGATCATTCCCTCAGTACCCCTTTCCTGCTTTTTCTTCATACCCCTTGATCCCCTTAGCCGTAAGGGCCATATCTAACTCCCTCTTGAATATATCCAATGAACTGGCATCAACAACTCTCTGCGGCAGGGAATTCCACAGGTTAACCACTCTCTGAGTGTAGAGTTTATCCTCATCTCAGTCCTAAATGGCCTACCCCTTATCCTAAGACTATGTCCCCTGGTTCTGGACTTCCTTAACATTGGGAACATTCTACCCGCATCTAACCTGTCCAGTCCCGTCAGAATCTTATCCGTTTCAATGAGATCCCCTCTCATCCTTCTAAACTCCAGTGTATAAAGGCCCAGTTGATCCAGTCTCTCCTCATATGTCAGTCCTGCCATCCCGGGAATCAGTCTGGTGAACCTTCACTGCACTCCCTCAATAGCAAGAACGTCCTTTCTCAGATTAGGAGACCAAAACTGAACACAATTTTCCAGGTGAGGCCTCACTAAGGCCCTGTACAACTGCAGTAAGACCTCCCTGCTCCCATACTCAAATCCCCTCGCTATGAAGGCCAGCATGCCATTTGCTGCCTTCTCCGCCTGCTGTACCTGTATGCCAACTTTCAATGACTGATGAACCATGACACCCAGGTCTCATTGCACCTCCCCTTTTCCTAATCTGCAGCCATTCAGATAATATTCTGTCTTCGTGTTTTTTGCCCCCAAAGTGGATAACCTCACATTTATCCACATTATACTGCATCTGCCATGCATTTGCCCACTCACCTAACCTGTCCAAGTCACCCTGCAGCCTCTTAGCGTCCTCCTCACAGCTCACACCGCCATCCAGTTTAGTGTCATCTGCAAACTTGGAGATATTACACTCAATTCCTTCGTCCAAATCATTGATGTATATTGTAAAGAGCTGGAGTCCCAGCACTGAGCCCTGCGGCACTCCACTAGTCACCGCCCGCCATTCTGAAAAGGACCTGTTTATCCCGACTCTCTGCTTCCTGTCTGCCAACCAATTCTCTATCCACGTCAGTATATTACCCCCAATACCATGTGCTTTGATTTTGCACACGCATCTCTTGTGTGGGACCTTGTCAAAACCCAAATACACCACATCCACTGGTTCTCCCTTGTCCACTCTACTAGTTACATCCTCAAAGAATTCCAGAAGATTTGTCAAGCATGATTTCCCCTTCATAAATCCATGCTGACTTGGACCAATCCTATCACTGCTTTCCAAATGCGCTGCTATTTCATCCTTAATAATTGATTCCAACATTTTCCCCACTACTGATGTCAGGCTAATTACCCGCTTTCTCTCTCTCTCTCTCTCTCCCTTTTTAAAAAGTGGTGTTACATTAGCTACCCTCCAGTCCATAGGAACTTATCCAGAGTCGATAGACTGTTGGAAAATGATCACCAATGCATCCACTATTTCTAGGGCCACTTCCTTAAGTACTCTGGGATGCAGACGATCAGGCCCCGGGGATTCATCGGCCTTCAATCCCATCAATTTCCCTAACACAATTTCCTGCCTAAGAAATAGGAGCAGGAGTCGGCCATTTGGCCCCTCGAGCCTGCTCCGCCATTCAATAAGATCATGGCTGATCGGATCTTGGCCTCAACTCCACTTCCCGACCCGCTCCCCATAACCCTTGAATCCCTCCACTCTTTGAACCTATCTTGGTAACGAATGTTGCATTTCCATCACTACTGCACGGGAGGGAGTGTCTGCCTCGATTTCTGTGCTCAAGGCTCTGGACTTTGACTGGAATCCACAACCATCTGACTCAGAGGTGAGGATGCTTCCACTGAGCCAAGGTCCACCCCTAAATAATGATTGCGTTCCTTTAGAGCTCCTTATCACTTCCAAACACCTGAAACAGCGTCACACAATAGATTACTCAAGGGTTGCAAAGACGTAAGCAACCATGGCAACCATTTTGGTCGCAGCAACATCCCATAAACAACAACTTTGTCTTGTTTTGGGGGCAAGGCCTACCTGGTTAGACCAAGCTTTTAGTCACCTCTTCTGACATCTCTGAACTTGGCTCGATGTCGAATTGTAACTGATGACACACCTGTGAAGCACCCTGGGACATTTTCTGATGTTAACGGCGCTATATAAATGCAAGTTGTTGGTGTTTGAGGCAGGAATGTTGGCCAGGACAGAGAACTACCTGAATCATGTTGTGGGATCCTTACCGTGCACCCAGACTGTGAGGGGCGCGGAGGGGGGGTGGGCAAGCCTGTGTTTTATTGTTTTATCCACATGCTGCCCCCGCGCCCCCAGTCAATGATCCCGTTAAGTCGCGCGGTCATGTAGCGCTCTGGAGGTTCCGTGCAGGCCACTTGCTGGCTTCAGAATGGAAAAACGTGCGAGCGGATATTTGAATGGGCGCGCTGCACCGTGCAGCCTCTGGCAACAGGCCCTCAATCTAGCACAGCCACAGAGGAACTTGACAAACTGTTACCCCACTGATCCAGCAATCAGTTTTGTGAACTGTGTAATAACTTCTCTTGCAGCTGGACATCGGCACTGTCTATGAGCTTCCAGGTATGTGATGTTACTGTCAATCTGTACAATATGAACTTCAGCTCTGAAAGGTGTCAGAGAGGGACTCACTCAGGGCGAAAAAGGGTTAAATTATAAGAACATAAGAAATAGGAGCAGGAGTAGACCATACGGCCCCTCGAGCCTGCTCCGCCATTTAATACGATCATGGCTGATCCGATCATGGACTCAGCTCCACTTCCCCACCCGCTCCCCATAACCCCTTATCCCCTTATCATTTAAGAAACTGTCTATTTCTGTCATAAATTTATTTAATGTCCCAGCCTCCACAGCTCTCTGAGGCAGCGAATTCCACAGGTTCACAACCCTCTGAGAGAAGAAATTCCTCCTCATCTCAGTTTTAAATGGGTGGTCCCTTATTCTAACATCATGCCCTCTAGTTCTAGTCTCCCCCATCAGTGGAAACATCCTCTCTGCATCCACCTTGTCAAGCCCCCTCATAATCTTATATGTTTCGATAAGATCACCTCCCATTCTTCTGAATTTCAATGAGGCCCAACCTACTCAACCTTTCCTCATAAGTCAACCCCCTCATCCCTGGACTCAACCGAGTGAACCTTCTCTGAACTGCCTCCAAAGCAAGTATATCCTTTCGTAAATATGGAAACCAAAACTGCACGCAGTATTCCAGGTGTGGCCTCGTCAATATCTTAAATAGCTGTAG
Organism: Pristiophorus japonicus; assembly: GCF_044704955.1. NCBI lineage: Eukaryota > Metazoa > Chordata > Chondrichthyes > Pristiophoridae > Pristiophorus > Pristiophorus japonicus. The sequence continues at coordinate 63,448,188 of NC_091998.1, read as the reverse complement.
CAAGACTTCCCTGCTTTTATACTCTATCCCCTTTGTAATAAAGGCCAAGATACCATTGGCCTTCCTGATCACTTGCTGTACCTGCATACTATCCTTTTGTGTTTCATGCACAAGTACCCCCAGGTCCCGCTGTACTGCGACACGTTGCAATCTTTCTCCATTTGCACGACCTCACACTTTCCAACATTATACTCCACCTGCCAAATTTTTGCCCTCTCACTTAGCCTGTCTATGTCCTTTTGCAGATTTTGCTGATCCGATCATGGACTCAGCTCCACTTCCCCACCCGCTCCCCATAACCCCTTATCCCCTTATTGCTTTTCCTCCCATCTTTGTATCGTCAGCAAACTTGGCTACGTTACACTCAGTCCCTTCTTCCAAGTCGTTAATATAGACTGTATGGGGACAGGTTGCATAGAATGGACTTTTATACCCTTGAATATAGAAAATTAAGGGGTGATCTAAATGAGGTGTGTAAGACGATTAAAGGATTTGATAAGGTAGATGTAATGTATTTGCTTCATGGGTTCTTTGCTTAAGACTTTATAGCAACACATTACTATTAAGAACTAGTTGGTTTATTAACAAAGGTTTAACAATCACACGACACATTACCAGTTCATCCACCAGGCTCACAACCACCTGCCTCATCGTGGATCCCCCGAACCCAACTGGCTGGGGTTTAGAAACATAGAAACATAGAAAATAGGTGCAGGAGCAGGCCATTCAGCCCTTCTAGCCTGCACCGCCATTCAATGAGTTCATGGCTGAACATGAAACTTCAGTACCCCCTTCCTGCTTTCTCGCCATAACCCTTGATCCCCCGAGTAGTAAGGACTTCATCTAACTCCCTTTTGAATATATTTAGTGAATTGGCCTCAACTACTTTCTGTGGTAGAGAATTCCACAGGTTCACCACTCTCTGGGTGAAGAAGTTTCTCCTCATCTCGGTCCTAAATGGCTTACCCCTTATCCTCAGACTGTGACCCCTGGTTCTGGACTTCCCCAACATTGGGAACATTCTTTCTGCATCTAACCTGTCTAAACCCGTCAGAATTTTAAACGTTTCTATGAGGTCCCCTCTCATTCTTCTGAACTCCAGTGAATACAAGCCCAGTTGATCCAATCTTTCTTGATAGGTCAGTCCCGCCATCCCGGGAATCAGTCTGGTGAACCTTCGCTGCACTCCCTCAATAGCAAGAATGTCCTTCCTCAAGTTAGGAGACCAAAACTGTACACAATACTCCAGGTGTGGCCTCACCAAGGCCCTGTACAACTGTAGCAACACCTCCCTGCCCCTGTATTCAAATCCCCTCGCTATGAAGGCCAACATGCCATTTGCTTTCTTAACCGCCTGCTGTACCTGCATGCCAACCTTCAATGACTGATGTACCATGACACCCAGGTCTCGTTGCACCTTCCCTTTTCCTAATCTGTCACCATTCAGATAATAGTCTGTCTCTCTGTTTTTACCACCAAAGTGGATAACCTCACATTTATCCACATTATACTTCATCTGCCATGCATTTGCCCACTCACCTAACCTATCCAAGTCACTCTGCAGCCTAATAGCATCCTCCTCGCAGCTCACACTGCCACCCAACTTAGTATCATCCGCAAATTTGGAGATACTGCATTTAATCCCCTCGTCTAAATCATTAATGTACAATGTAAACAGCTGGGGCCCCAGCACAGAACCTTGCGGCACTCCACTAGTCACTGCCTGCCATTCTGAAAAGTACCCGTTTACTCCTACTCTTTGCTTCCTGTCTGACAACCAGTTCTCAATCCACGTCAGCACACTACCCCCAATCCCATGTGCTTTAACTTTGCACATTAATCTCTTGTGTGGGACCTTGTCGAAAGCCTTCTGAAAGTCCAAATATACCACATCAACTGGTTTTCCTTTGTCCACTTTACTGGAAACATCCTCAAAAAATTCCAGAAGATTTGTCAAGCATGATTTCCCTTTCACAAATCCATGCTGACTTGGACCTATCATGTCACTATTTTCCAGATGCACTGCTATGGCATCCTTAATAATTGATTCCATCATTTTACCCACTACTGAGGTCAGGCTGACCGGTCTATCATTCCCTGTTTTCTCTCTCCCTCCTTTTTTAAAAAGTGGGGTTACATTGGCTACCCTCCACTCCATAGGAACTGATCCAGAGTCAATGGAATGTTGGAAAATGACTGTCAATGCATCCGCTATTTCCAAGGCCACCTCCTTAAGTACTCTAGGATGCAGTCCATCAGGCCCTGGGGATTTATCGGCCTTCAATCCCATCAATTTCCCCAACACAATTTCCCGACTAATAAAGATTTCCCTCAGTTCCCCTTCCTTACTAGACCCTCTGACCCCTTTTATATCCGGAAGGTTGTTTGTATCCTCCTTAGTGAATACCGAACCAAAGTACTTGTTCAATTGGTCCGCCATTTCTTTGTTCCCCGTTATGACTTCCCCTAATTCTGACTGCAGGGGACCTACGTTTGTCTTCACCAACCTTTTTCTCTTTACATACCTATAGAAACTTTTGCAATCCGCCTTAATGTTCCCTGCAAGCTTCTTCTCGTACTCCATTTTCCCTGCCCTAATCAAACCCTTTGTCCTCCTCTGCTGAGTTCTAAATTTCTCCCAGTCCCCAGGTTCGCTGCTATTTCTGGCCAATTTGTATGCCACTTCCTTGGCTTTAATACTATCCCTGATTTCCCTAGATAGCCACGGTTGAGCCACCTTCCCCTTTTTATTTTTACGCCAGACAGGAATGTACAATTGTTGTACTTCATCCATGCGGTCTCTAAATGTCTGCCATTGCCCATCCACAGTCAACCCCCTAAGTATCATTCGCCAATCTATCCTAGCCAATTCACGCCTCATACCTTCAAAGTTACCCTTCTTTAAGTTCTGGACCATGGTCTCTGAAATTACTGTTTCATTCTCCATCCTAATGCAGAATTCCACCATATTATGGTCACTCTTCCCCAAGGGGCCTCGCACAATGAGATTGCTAATTAATCCTCTCTCATTACACAACACCCAGTCTAAGATGGCCTCCCCCCTAGTTGGTTCCTCGACATATTGGTCTAGAAAACCATCCCTTATGCACTCCAGGAAATCCTCCTCCACCGTATTGCTTCCAGTTTGGCTAGCCCAATCTATGTGCATATTAAAGTCACCCATTATAACTGCTACACCTTTATTGCATGCACCCCTAATTTCCTGTTTGATGCCCTCCCCAACATCCCTATTACTGTTTGGAGGTCTGTACACAACTCCTACTAACGTTTTTTGCCCTTTGGTGTTCTGCAGCTCTACCCATATAGATTCCACATCATCCAAGCTAATGTCTTTCCTAACTATTGCATTAATCTCCTCTTTAACCAGCAATGCTACCCCACCTCCTTTTCCTTTTATTCTATCCTTTCTGAATGTTGAATACCCCTGAATGTTGAGTTCCCAGCCCTGATCATCCTGGAGCCACGTCTCCGTAATCCCAATCACATCATATTTGTTAACATCTATTTGCACAATTAATTCATCCACCTTATTGCGGATACTCCTTGCATTAAGACACAAAGCCTTCAGGCTTGTTTTATTAACACCCTTTGTCCTTTTAGAATTTTGCTGTACAGTGGCCCTTTTTGTTCTTTGCCTTGGGTTTCTCTGCCCTCCACTTTTCCTCATCTCCTTTCTGTCTTTTGCTTTTGTCTCCTTTTTGTTTCCCTCTGTCTCCCTGCATTGGTTCCCATCCCCCTGCCATATTAGTTTAACTCCTCCCCAACAGCACTAGCAAACACTCCCCCGAGGACATTGGTTCCAGTCCTGCCCAGGTGCAGACCGTCCGGTTTGTACTGGTCCCACCTCCCCCAGAACCGGTCCCAATGCCCCAGGAATTTGAATCCCTCCCTGCTGCACCACTGCTCAAGCCACGTATTCATCTGCGCTATCCTGCGATTCCTACTCTGACTATCACGTGGCACTGGTAGCAATCCCGAGATTACTACTTTTGAGGTCCTACTTTTTAATTTAGCTCCTAGCTCCTTAAATTCATTTCGTAGGACCTCATCCCTTTTTTTGCCTATGTCGTTGGTACCAATGTGCACCACGACAACTGGCTGTTCTCCCTCCCATTTCAGAATGTCCTGCACCCGCTCCGAGACATCCTTGACCCTTGCACCAACTTGTGAACAACATGTGACTGGCTAAGCCATTCAGTGCACCAGCTCTACAACTATTTTGTTGTGAACATTAATCAAATGCCCCCTGATTAAAGGCGGGGGGGTGGTGGGGTCACACTCCAAAATCTTTTCAAGTGCCCCCTTGTTTTTTTTTTGAGGACACCAAAAACACAAATTATACAAGTGCCCCCTGGCTAAAAGTGGGGGGCGGCAGGGGGCACTAAAACCGACAAACTTAGACAAGTTAAACTTTAGACATGTGGTTCAAATTAAAATTTGGTTGCCGGGGGTGATGATGCACTCCAGTCCCTCCGGCGCCCACCTCTCACGGAAGGCCGCGAGCGTACTGGTGGACACCGCGTGCTCCATCTCCAGGGACACCCTGGCTCGGATGTAACCACGGAAGAGAGGCAGGCAGTCGGGCTGAATGACCCGCTCGACCGCCCGCTGCCTGGACGGCTGATGGGCACCAGCTCTACAAATCTGTGGGCATCCTGACGGGTGCCTACATTACAGTAGGCAAGTGGGAAACTATAACGTCTGGTGGGAGGAACCCGGAACAAGGGGCCGTAACCTTAACTTTAGGGCCCGGCTGCTCTGGGGTGATGTCAGGAAGCACTTCTTCACACAAAGGGCAGTGGGAATCTGGAACTCTCTCCCCCAAAAAGCTGTTGAGTCTGGGGGGCAATTGAAAATTTCAAATCTGTGATCGTTTTATATTAGGCAAGGGTGTTGAGGGTTATGGAGCCAAGGCAGGTAGATGGAGTTAAAATACAGATCTGAAGGGTGACCTGATGCAGGTCTTCAAAATGAAGAAAGGTTTGATAGGATAGACGTTGAGAAGATGTTTCCACTTGTCAGGTGTCCAAAACGAAGGGCCATAAATACAAGATAGTAACTTACTAAGGCAAGGACCATCAGCAGGCCGGGGCCTTCACAGGTACGGCGAGTGCTGGAGAGCGACGGCTGTGAAGAGGGCGACTGGGATTGGACGTCACCAAGGTCCAGGTCGCTGATTGGAGCGTGGGCAGGTACAGCAGGAGCGGCGAGGTCGGGGCGAAGGAGCGGCGAGAGACTGTGGAGCGACGTGATCGGGGCCCAGAAGAGCCGAGGGCCCTGGGGCAGCACGGGCCAGCCCACACTGCGATATGTGTGGCACTAGGTCCGTGCAGAAGAGCAGGTCTCCAGTCGTCTTTGTTTACCCACTGGACCAAGACCTAGCTCTGTCAAGCCCGTGTGGTGGCTGGTGTGCAACGGTCACCCCACGTTAAAAAAATCCACCCACAGGGCATCTTCCACCCTTCAGGATGTAGTTCGGGATCTGGAATATTAGGTCCTTCATTGAAACACCTGTGAACTCATTCCTTTTTGGCGTGGAAGCAAGTCATCCTCGCTTCGAGGGACTGCCTATGATGATGAGTAACCAATCGGGAATTCAAGAGAAATTCTTTACCCAGAGCATGGTGAGAATGAGGTGAATAGTATCGATGCATTTAAGGGGAAGGTCGATAAACACATGAGGGAGAAAGGAATGGACGGATATGGTGACTGGGTGAGATGCAGTAGGGTGGGAGGAGGCTGGAGTGGAGCATAAACACCGTCATGGAGTGGTTGGGGCGTATGACCTGTTCCTGTGTTGTACGTTCGATATAATTCTACTGCGGCGTTCTGCGACAGATCACGCGGTGCTGCGGAAATGGCTGCTGCTGTACGAGCCGGATGAAATGCACCTCATGGCCAAGGGTTACCTGAAAGTCAGCATCATTGTCCTGACAGCTGGCGACGAGGCACCGGTGAGCACACGCACATTTTTCAGCCAATGTTTGATTCGTACTCGGTCTGACACCCGCCCCGTGTGAGTTGACGTGCGGTGGGTCAGATAAAGAACGAAATCAAGAACTTGCACTTGTATAGCGACTTTCGTGGCCTGGTGGCGATGATGATTTTGACGGGGAGCGGGACCATCCCCGAGGAGAAGACCATGATTAGCATGGAAGCCAGGAGGGGAATTTGGGTGGTCAGCTGTTTAGTGGGCAGGCCGCATGGACAAGATGAGCTTGGAGAGAGCGTAGAGGGAGCTGAAAAAAATGTTGGCGAGACATGGGTTCAGGGCTAAGGCCGGGAGGAAGCTGGGGGGAAGGTTTGGCCTGGTGGGCTCGGGAGAGGGCGGGTAGCAGCACACGCAGCAGAAGGGATGGTCTCAATCTCAGTGACAAAGAAGTCCATGAGCTCTTTGCGCTTGTTGGAGGCGGGGGCGGAGGAGAAGGGTTGCGGGAGACATTTGGCTGTGGAAAGGAGAAGCCGGGGATTATCTCTGCACTCTCGGCAGATCCTGGAGAGGTGGATAGTTCTTGGCAGAGGAGAGCGAGGCCCAGCGGTGATTGGTGTGGCCCAGCCAGATCTGGTGATGGGTGACGCCTCAGGCCCACGCTTCTTGAGCTCGAGGGAGTGCGGATGGCGGCACTACCTGGGGGGAAGCGAACAGGATTGGGAGCCAATCAAGGATTTTCTGGGGACAAGGGCATCGAGAGTGGAGGTGAGGGAACGGTCGAGCAAACAGATAGCTGAAAAAGTTTTGTGGTGAGCGGGGGGAGGGTGGGGGCCAAAGCCTTGGCCGTTGGGACGTTGAATGTGCCTTTCTCAAGGGGATGGAGTCCGAAATGGAGCGAATGTGGAAGGGGAGCAGGGATGAAGGAAGAAGTTGGAGCTGCTCTGGTCATTAATTGTGACCACGGGAGTGTAATGGAGTTCCCACTAGTGGACTACTGAGGTACTGCAACTTCTGACGTATTATAATAATAAAGGATTACGCGGCTAGGTCACATGACAGTTTTCGGTAAGAGCCATCTTGTGTAGAGTGTGTTTCCTAGTGATGTTGTAAGAATATATCAGCTTGGCGACGAGGATGGATAATCGGATGCCCAAGCTGATATTTGTGTTGGTGGATGATACTGCTAAGCGACTGAGAGACGGCAAGGTCGAGAGGGTGATCATGAACACGGCGAGGAGAGATTACATGGGGGGGGGGGGGTGGAGATGAACGTGGGTTTTTTGTTGTCATTGTGTAGTTGTGTTGTGAACTTAAAAACAGAAAGTGAATATAATGCTTTAGTAATGGAAATCTGTTTGCTGCACCAGATAGATCAGAAAGGGACCGATGAAGAGGATGATGTGGAGAGTAACCTGCTTCAGCCGGCCGGCATCCTCTCCCGATGGGTCACCTTCGTTCTGAAGGTGTATAGAGCTGAGGACATTTCGCACAGTACGTCACAGAGACACGTATCGGGGTTGGTTTCCTGCCACTGCCGATTTGGAGAGTATAGCTACACCCTGACTGAATTGTGTCACTCCCTACCCGCGCCCCCTCCCCCTGTCTCCTCCCTCCCCCCTCCTCCTGCCTCTCTCCTCCCCCTGCGTCCCCCACCCCCCCCTCCCCCTGCCCCACCCCCCCCCTGTCTCCCCCACCCCTCCACCCCCTCCCCCTGCGTACCCTTCCCCCACCCCCCCTCCCCCTGTCTCCCCCTCCCCCTGCGTCCCCTTCCCCCTCCCCCACCCCCCCCTCCCCTCTCCCTGTCTCCCTCTCCCCCCTCATCCCCTTCCCCCTCCCCCTCCCCCCGATCCCCATCTGTGCCCCTTTCCCCCTGCCCCACCCCCCCCCTCCCCCTGTCTCCCCCACCCCTCCACCCCCTCCCCCTGCGTACCCTTCCCCCACCCCCCTCCCCCTGTCTCCCCCTCCCCCTCCCCCTGCGTCCACTTCCCCCTCCCCCACCCCCCCCTCCCCCTGCGTCCCCTTCCCCCTCCGCCACCCCCCCTCTCCCTGTCTCCCTCTCCCCCCTCATCCCCTTCCCCTTCCCCCTCCCCCTGCATCCCCCTCCCCCCGATCCCCACCTGTGCCCCTTTCCCCCCTCCCCCTGCCTCCCCTCCCCCCGATCCCCATCTGTGCCCCTTTCCCCCTGCCCCCCCCCCCCCACCCATCCTACCAATCACTGCTGCCCCGCGTATCTCGTAGCCTCTCCCCCACCGTCCGCTGCCCATTTTGTTTGGCGCTGTGATCGGGAAGGATTGCCAGCTAGGTTGCCCGAGTGGCGACTGTCTGCGCATGAGCCCGGGCAGAGAGTGGCCGCAGGTTTCCCCTTTCCCATTGGACAGCCACTGAGAATCGTAGAAATTTACAGCACGGAAGGAGGCCATTCGGCCCATCGTGTCTGCACCGGCCGACCAAGCACTATCCGGCTTAATCCCACTTTCCCGCTCTCGGTCCGTAGCCCTGCAGGTTACGGCACTTTAAGTGTACATCCAGGTACTTTTTAAATGTGGTGAGGGTTTCTGCCTCTACCACCCTTTCAGGCCGTGAGTTCCAGACCCCACCACCTTCTGCCATTTCCAGCGGGACTCCCTGAGCAGGAGCCAAGGACGGCTCCGGCGACCAGCTAACCCCTCCTCACACCCGAGCCCGCTCCCATGAGCACCGCAGAGAGCCACACTGCGCGGTACCTGACCTGCGTTTCCTTCCCAACGGGAGCTTGCGCAAGCGTGTGCATCATAGGCAGTCCCTCGGGAATCGAGGAAGACTGGCTTCCACTCTAAAAATTAGTCCTTAGTTGGCTGAACAGTCCGATACAGGAACGCAGTCCCTGTCACAGGTGGGACAGACAGTGGTTGAGGGAAGGGGAGGGTGGGACAGGTTTGCCGCACGCTCCTTCCGCTGCCTGCGCTTGTTTTCTGCACGCTCTCGGCGACGAGACTCGAGGTGCTCAGCGCCCTCCCGGATGCACTTCCTCCACTTGGGGCGGACTGGTCTTTGGCCAGGGACTCCCAGGTGTCGGTGGGGATGTTGCACTTTATCAGGGAGGCTTTAAGGGTGTCCCTTGTAACGATTCCTCTGCCCACCTTTGGCTCGCTTGCCGTGGCCTGGTGAAGGACGCCAATGTTGGTGCGCCTGTCCTCCCAGGCTCCTGGGGGCATGTGCACTGAACCCCCGCTCTCCTGGCTCTGGGTCCTGCCAGTTCCTTGTATGGAGAAATCACAGGGAAGGGTCATAGGTCGCGACACCATCAAAGTTGAGTCTATGCAAGTCAAGGAGTGGTGGGTCTTTATCGCGTGAGTTTGGGCTGAAAATCCTGCAGATTATAAAATGAAGGAAGGTTAAGGGAGATTAGAAACCTCACACTGCTGAAATCCTGGGAATGAATGGGGCAGTTCTTGACTTGGGCGATCGTACAAAATGGGTGATAGCAAATCAGCTGCCTGTTTACATCGCTCCCCAGTTTTATTTACATTGAAATAAAGAAAGAAAAAAAACTTGCATTTATATAGCGCCTTTCATGACCACCGGACGTCCCAAAGCACTTTACAGCCAATGAAGTACTTTTGGAGTGTAGTCACTGTTGTAATGTGGGAAGCACAGCAGCCAACTTGCGCACAGTAAGCTCCCACACACAGCAATGTGATAATGACCCAGATAATCTGTTTTTTGTTGTTGTATTGATTGAGGGATAAATATTGGCCCCAGGACACCGGGGATAACTCCCCTTCTTGTCTTCAAAATAGTGCCGTGGGATCTTTTACGTCCACCTGGGAGAGCAGGCGGGGGCCTCGGTTTAACGTCTCGTTCGAAAGACGGCCCCTCCGACAGTGCGGCACTCCCTCAGCACGGCAATGGGAGTGACAGCCTAAATCTTTTGTGCTCAAGTATCTGGAGGCAACGATGGAAGTAAAAGTTTGGGAGGGATGTAAAACGGGCTGCCGACTTGTTATCGCCCGCTTTTATCGCAAACAGTCACGATCTACCCCCGGAGTCAATAAACGCATCTCCGTTTTTAACTCCGTAAAGACTCGAGGAGGAGAAAGCATTGACTGGGAGGTAGAAATTTAGGTGCGCCCGGAACGGGACGCACCTCGCGCTGTTGATGTGTTTGCTCCGCCGCGGTGGATGAGGTGGCCTCGTGCGCGAAATTCAGCTCTTTTGTCATTTTTTTTTTTCCCAGCGGACCGGAAGTCGGTCATAATGGGGGCGGTAGTGCGGTGATGAGCACACTCGAGGGGCAGAGACGGAGTCTCCCCCACGGTCAGTCATCAGCGTAGCGTGTGGGTCACCACGTCATTCTCCGTCACTTAAAGGGGAGGGCCGCTGCGAGCTCTGCGATTCTTTTAGTTCGGTCCACTGGGCCACCAGAGAGGGTTTCAGCCGAGCCAGTGGCCTGGCACCCGAACCCGGGGGCCATAATTGTCCGGCCCGACCTTTCGAGAGGGATGGAGAACAAAAGCAGGGAGGTCCTGCTGCAACTGTACAGGGTATTGGTGAGGCCACACCTGGAGTACTGCGTGCAGTTTTGGTCACCTTACTTAAGGAAGGATATACTAGCTTTGGAGGGGGTACAGAGACGATTCACTAGGCTGATTCCGGAGATGAGGGGGTTACCTTATGATGATAGATTGAGTAGACTGGGTCTTTACTCGTTGGAGTTCAGAAGGATGAGGGGTGATCTTATAGAAACATTTAAAATAATGAAAGGGATAGACAAGATAGAGGCGGAGAGGTTGTTTCCACTGGTCGGGGAGACTAGAACTAGGGGGCACAGCCTCAAAATACGGGGGAGCCAATTTAAAACCGAGTTGAGAAGGAATTTCTTCTCCCAGAGGGTTGTGAATCTGTGGAATTCTCTGCCCAAGGAAGCAGTTGAGGCTAGCTCATTGAATGTATTCAAGTCACAGATAGATAGATTTTTAACCAATAAGAGAATTGAGGGTTACGGGGAGAGGGCGGGTAAGTGGAGCTGAGTCCACGACCAGATCAGCCATGATCTTGTTGAATGGCGGAGCAGGCTCGAGGGGCTAGATGGCCTACTCCTGTTCCTAATTCTTATGTTCTTATGTACAGTTGGCCGACAAAAAAAAAAATGGCGGCCGCGACAGTGCGCCCTCCCCTTGAATGGCTGCCTCACCCGCCATTTTACACACCCACAGCGAACACCGTGCGCCGACAGAAAAAACTGTCGGGGGCACCGTGCAGTTGCCCGAAGATTTTTGTAGCTGAAGTTGGATTGAGGTGTGGGAGATCGACGGTGCACGTTTAGGAGGGGTCGGCAGCAGCGGGGCGGAAGTAGGGAACGCCGGAAAAAGCACCGGGGAGAATTTGGCGAGCGGCGGCCATTCGACACCCGCCACGTGTCGCCGCTTTCCGGCGGTAGGAGGCATTTTCGGGAGGCTGAATTTCGGACCCTGGGCATGTTGGAAGAATGAAGGGAGGCCATTTCTGAGGGGCACAGACAATCTTTATTATCGCCAAAATGCATTGGTGAGGGCAATGATGCTTGTATCCCGAAACGTTTATTCTGTTTCTTTGTTTTAGTGGCGAGAGGGCTCATGACAAACTTGAAGCACATGTTCGGGGTGGATACCGATAAAAAGCATGGTGTTGACTCCTTTCTCGAAGTTAGCTTTGCTGGCAATAAGGTAAGCCACAGATAATCGTCATGGGGTCGCCCATCGGTGGAACGGGTCAGCACAATGGGTGTTCGAGCCCGAGAGAGCAGGAAGGATCCACAGTTCATATCCCAGTCGGTGATATGTCCTCTGACAGGGGGCTGAGTGTCCTGGCCCGAGATGGAGGGGGGAACCGAGTGTGGAGGTGGGTGTGCGAACGTCCCAAGGCGAGGGGTGGGGGAGGGGCAAGAGCCCTGGGTGGAGGGGGAGGGGCAAGAGTCCCAGGGGGGAGGGGCGAACGTCCCTGGTGAAGGGCAAACGTCCCAGGGCGAAGGGCGGCAGGGACGAGTGTCCTGGGTGAAGGGTGGGGGGGGGGGTGTGGGAGGGGGAGGGGCGAATGTCCATGGCGAAGGGGGAGGGGCAAGCGTCCCCGGGGCAGAGGGGGAGGGGCGAATGTCCATGGCGAAGGGGAAGGGGCAAGCGTCCCCGGGGCAGAGGGGGAGGGGCGAATGTCCATGGCGAAGGGGGAGGGGCAAGCGCCCCGGAGAGGAGGCAAGTACCGAATGTCTGGGGTTGAGTGGGGTGTGGGGGAAGGAGTGGAAGCGGGGCCCAGTGCCCGGGTCGTGGGTATGAGTGCCGTGGGGGGGGGGGGGCGGGGTGGGGGGGTGGGGGGCGGGCGGGTTGGGGGGGGGGGCGGGTTGGGGTGGGGAGGGTGGCTGTGAATGCCCTGGGGTGGAGGGGGTGGGTCATTGTCAAGGGGTGGGGTGGGGGCCGAGTGTCCCGGGACAGGACGAGGGCGGGGTGGAATGTCCCGGGACAGAGGTGGGTCCAAGTGTCCCAGAGGGGGGAAAGTACTTCTTTAAATTATTAATTCTCAGGATGTGAGCCTCGCTGGCAAGGCCGGCATTTATTGCCCATCCCCCTAATTGCCCCTTGAGAAGGTGGTGTTGAGCCGCCTTCTTGAACCGCTGCAGTCCGTGTGGTGAAGGTGCTCCCACAGTGCTGTTAGGGAGGGAGTTCCAGGATTGTGACCCAGCGACGATGAAGGAACGGCCGATATATTTCCAAGTCGGGATGGTGTGTGACTGGGAGGGGAACGTGGAGGTGGTGGTGTTCCCATGCGCCTGCTGCCCTTGTCCTTCTAGGGGGTAGAGGTCGCAGGTTTGGGAGGTGCTGCCCCGATACAGAAACCGATTGTGTGATTCCTGCTGGCCGCTTGCTGACATGCTGCAGAACTGTATCCCAGCAAGAGCAGATATTGCAGAGTGCTGACGGTGCCTCATCCCCACTGCACCACCCTTCAGGGAGAGCGCCGTCAACATCAGAACTCGGCTAACACATTGAATTATTACCATGTACAATAGACAACTCAAGTCACTGGAGAAATACCACCAACGATGTCTCCGCAAGATCCGACAAATCCCCTGGGAGGACAGACGCATCAACGTTAGCGTCCTCGACCAGGCCAACATCCCCAGTATTGAAGTACTGACCACACTCGGTCAGCTCCGCTGGGCGGGCCACATTGTCCGCATGTCAGACACGACACTCCCACAGCAAGCGCTCTACTCGGAACTCCTTCACGGCAAACGAGATCCAGGTGAGCAGAGGAAATGTTACAAGGTACACCCTCAAAGCCTCCCTGATAAAGTGCAACCTCCCCACCGACACCTGGGAGTCCCTGGCCAAAGACCAGTCTGCCCTAAGTGGAGGAAGTGCATCCGGGAGGGTGCTGAGCACCTCGAGTCTCGTCGCCGAGAGCATGTGGAAACCAAGCGCAGGCAGCGGAAGGAGCGTGCGCCAAACCTGTCCCACCCACCCCTTCCCTCAACGACTATCTGTCCCACCTGTGACAGGGACTGTGGTTCTCGTATTAGACTGTTCAGCCACCTAAGGCCTCATTCTAAGAATGGAAGCAAGTCTTCCTCGATTGCGAGGGACTGCCTATACTGAAGATGATGATCGAATTGTGGAGGGAAATGGAACTGAACAGATTTGCCAAAAACCTGTCGGAAGGCGAGAATCTAACTCTCTATCCTCCTTGCAGGTAGCTACGAAAGTGATTGAGAACCACATCAATCCTGAATGGAACCAAGTGATTTACCTGAGAAGCAGGGTAAGGGTCGAATGTTCACTGTAATAAATAAACTGAGAATCGCCGGTCATAGGGGCCAGGGCCAAGGCGCAAGGAGATGGGGACTGCACAGGGGAGCATAGATATTTAAGCCAAAGCGTTCTTGCGTTCTTGGTGTATGAACAGGGTGAACACATGTTCTGACATTCCCCTCGGGTTCCAACCAAGAGTACACGGGCCGGTGAGTTTGGAGTTGAGAGGATAGTGCACAGGATAGACCGGAGGTTTGAAGTCCACAGAAGGAATGAATTGCTGTAGGTGATGACTTGTGAAGGGTTTTACAGTGAAGTGTTTGTTATAAAGAAAATGTCACAGTATTGGGCAATGTACACAGAGTGTCGCAGTATCGGGCAGTGTACACAGAGTGTCGCAGTATCGGGCAGTGTACACGGAGTGTCACAGTATCAGGGAGTGTACACAGTGTGTCACAGTATCAGGGATCAGAGAGTGTCACAGTATCGGGCAGTGTACACACAGTGTCACAGTATCGGGCAGTGTACACACAGTGTCACAGTATCGGGCAGTGTACACAGAGTGTCACAGTATCGGGCAGTGTACACAGTGTGTCACAGTATCGGGGAGTGTACACAGTGTGTCACAGTATCAGGGATCAGAGAGTGTCACAGTATCGGGCAGTGTACACAAAGTGTCACAGTATCGGGCAGTATACACACAGTGTCACAGTATCAGGGAGTGTACACAGTGTGTCACAGTATCAGGGATCCGAGAGTGTCACAGTATCGGGCAGTGTACACACAGTGTCTCAGTATCGGGCAGTGTACAAAGAGTGTCACAGTATCGGGCAGTGTACACACAGTGTCACAGTATCAGGGAGTGTACACAGTGTCACAGTATCAGGGAGTGTACACAGTGTGTCACAGTATCAGGGATCAGAGAGTGTCACAGTATCGGGCAGTGTACACAGAGTGTCACAGTATCGGGCAGTGTACACACAGTGTCACAGTATCAGGGATCAGACAGTTAGGCAGAGGGAGTGTACACAGTGTGTCACAGTATCAGGGAGTGTACACAGTGTGTCACAGTATCAGGGATCAGAGAGTGTCACAGTATCGGGCAGTGTACACAAAGTGTCACAGTATCGGGCAGTATACACACAGTGTCACAGTATCAGGGAGTGTACACAGTGTGTCACAGTATCAGGGATCCGAGAGTGTCACAGTATCGGGCAGTGTACACAGTGTCTCAGTATCGGGCAGTGTACAAAGAGTGTCACAGTATCGGGCAGTGTACACACAGTGTCACAGTATCAGGGAGTGTACACAGTGTCACAGTATCAGGGAGTGTACACAGTGTGTCACAGTATCAGGGATCAGAGAGTGTCACAGTATCGGGCAGTGTACACAGAGTGTCACAGTATCGGGCAGTGTACACACAGTGTCACAGTATCAGGGATCAGACAGTTAGGCAGAGGGAGTGTACACAGTGTGTCACAGTATCAGGGAGTGTACACAGTGTGTCACGGTATCAGGGATCCGAGAGTGTCACAGTATCGGGCAGTGTACACACAGTGTCTCAGTATCGGGCAGTGTACAAAGAGTGTCACAGTATCGGGCAGTGTACACACAGTGTCACAGTATCAGGGAGTGTACACAGTGTGTCACAGTATCAGGGAGTGTACACAGTGTGTCACAGTATCAGGGATCAGAGAGTGTCACAGTATCGGGCAGTGTACACAGAGTGTCTCAGTATCGGGCAGTGTACACACAGTGTCACAGTATCGGGCAGTGTACACACAGTGTCACAGTATCGGGCAGTGTACACACAGTGTCACAGTATCAGGGATCAGACAGTTAGCAGAGGTCTCTGGAAATGCAGGAAAATTGCAGGAAAAACATTGGCATGCCATCGAAGAAATAAACTTTTACATTTATATCCCCACAGTTTCCAGCCTTGTGTGAGAGTATTCGCTTTACTGTGTGTGATCGGTAGGTGAATGTTACTTTGTTTCATGCACACTGCTGGGTCGTCTGCACCTTGTGATAAACCTGCTCCAGGCTCCTGGGCCACAACAGTCTCTGCCACCTTATTCATGCTGCCATTTCTACCTTCCCCGTATCGCGTAAAGGTCTTTGATATCTTTCATTCCTCTCATTGCATCCCCAGTTGTCTCATGCTAATGTCACCACTCCTCTTCAACTATCTCCTGTGTTTCCACTTAAGCACGTTACAGCGCTCATTCTATTTCTTTTCTGGCGCATGGTGTACGTGTCTGCATGCGTGAGTCTGCATGCATGTGTCTGTCGCGCGCACGTGTGTGTGTGTACGCGTGTGTGTGTGTGCATGCAGCTGTGTGTGTATGTGGGCGTGTGTTTGTGTGCGTGCCCACACAAACACACAGCTGCATGCACACACACGTACGTGTATGCCAATATCTCTCCCCCCCCACCAGTCGCTTTGTTCAGTTCCTTTTTAAGCGTTACTCATCTACCCAATGTTCTGTAACCCCATTCCACTCCAGATTTCTCTCGCCGTTAGTCAATGTCTTTCCTTTTCTGATTGTATTAATGCATCTATTTTTCAGTCAGCAGGGACCTCACCCGAGCCATTAACTTGTCTGTGCTCTCCACACGCGCTGTTTCCTGTTTCGCATTTAAAGCAAGTGCAGTTGTTGTTCTACATCTTTATTGCAACGTTTGTTAGGGTATTCTGAGCGAGGTTTTCCTGGATCTTGCTCACTCGAGCTCACTGAAGGCGAGGATTACCCCCGCAGGTGCCTATGACAAAACGCAAGAACATAAGTAGCAGGAGTCGGCCATTCGGCCCCTCGAACCCGCTCCGCCATTCAATGAGATCATGGCTGATCTTCCACCTCAACTCCACTCTCCTGCACTATCCCCATATCCCTTGATTTCCCCTTGACTCCAAAAATCTCTCTCAGCCTTGATATATTCAACGATTTCATCATCCACAACCCTCTGGGGGGGTAGAGAACTCCAAAGATTCATGAATGAAGAAGTTTCTCCTCATCTCAGTCCTAAATGGCCGACCCCTCATCCTGAGACTGTGACCCCGGGTTCTGGACTCCCCAGCCAGGGGGAAACAACCTCTCAGCATCTACCCTGTCAATCTCCTTTGGTGATTTCGAGCAATTTTTCTCCTTCAATAAAAATCCACCCGGATGGTTAACTTTGCCACGTCGTGTTGGTATTCGAGGAAGAATAGACAGCAGTGGGAACCAAAGAGATCACCTGCGGTTCAAGCCGCTGTCCCCACTTTCCGTTTTCCCATTCTGTTTCTTTACTCGTTCCTGGGATGTAGGCGTCGCTGGCAAGGCCGGCATTTATTGCCCGTCCCTAATTGCGGTGGGCCGCTCAGCCTCGAGTCTCTGCAGTCCGTGTGGTGAATAGTGGCCTGGACGCTATGGAGAGTGCCGTGGAAGCTGTTACATCTACCTGAGAGGGCAGCTGGGGCCTCGGTTTAACGTCTCCTCCGAAAGACGGCACTTCAGACACTGCGGCACTCCCTCAGCACCGCATTGTGTGTCGGCCTGGATTTGTGCCTGGAGTGGGACTTGAACCCACAACCTCCTGACTCCGAGGCGGGAGTGCTTCCCACTGAGCCACGGCTGACACCAGTACGGCTCCATTCCCCACTGCACAGTGCGTTTCGGCAGCAAGGAATCGGGATGTGTGAGGGGGGAAACACTTTTCAATATTTCCAAAAGGATATACTTGCTTTGGAGGCAGTTCAGAGACGGTTCACTCGGTTGATACCGGAGATGAGGGGGTTGACTTATGAGGAAAGGTTGAGTAGGCTGGGATTCATTGGAATTCAGAAGAATGAGAGGTGATCTTATCGAATAAGATTATGAGGGGGCTTGACAAGGTGGATGCAGAGAGGATGTTTCCACTGATGGGGGAGACGAGAACTAGAGGGCATGATCTTAGAATAAGGGGCCGCCCATTTAAAACTGAGATGAGGAGGAATTTCTTCTCTCAGAGGGTTGTAAATCTGTGGAATTCACTGCCTCAGAGAGCTGTGGAGGCTGGGACATTGAATAAATTTAAGACAGTTTCTTAACCGATAAGGAAATAAGGGATTATGGGGAGCGGACGGGTAAGTGGACCCGAGTCCATGATCGGATCAGCCATGATCGTATTAAATGGCGGAGCAGGCTCGAGGGTCCGTATGGCCGACTCCTGCTCCTATTTCTTATGTTCTAATGCCTCTGAGCCGATCCTGGCAGCCATGACTGCACAGCTCGCAATCTCCTGATGGCGTCTCCAGCTCACTGTAAGTGACGCAAACTCAGAAACTCGGGCCATACGTATGACGCAGTTAATGGACAGTCACACAAAAGATCTTGAAAGTCGGGGACAGTTGTACAGTTGTGGAACCTGCTCGTGTTCATAAATGCTCAGTACGTCAGAAATGCGCGGAACATTCAAATCTTAACTGATTCACACTTTCAGGAAGACTGCGCTCAAAAGTTACCCTTTAGGAACGACATACTTGAGCATCTCAAAAATCTCCTCCACAGGACCAGGGGCAGAAGGTAAGGGAAATCAGTCTGTGTTCAGGAGGAGGCCATTCAGCCCCTCAAACCTGCTCCACCTTTCAATTAGATTGTGGCTGATCAGCACCTCGACCCCCATGTTTCTGCCTTTGCCTCCATATTCCTTGCTACCCTTGCCTAACAAATTTCTGTCGCTCTCAGTCTTGAAAGCTCCCCAGTGCCCACAGCCTTTATAATACTCACTCATCCTTTGTAACGTTGCTCAAAGTATGGCAGTGGATCCACACAGACAGGGACTTGCATCTATATAGCGCCTTTCATGACCTCGGGACGTATCAAAGCACTTTACAGCCAATGATGCACTTTTGGAGTGTAGTCACTGTTGTAATGTGGGGAAATAGGGCAGCCAATGTGCGCACAGCAAGCTCCTACAAACAGCAATGCAATAATGACCCAGATAATCTGTTTTAGGTTTTAGTTGGGGGGGGGGATAAATATTGGCCAGGACACTGGGGAGAATTCCCCAGTTCATCATCTAAATAGTGCCATTGGATCTTTCGCATTCACCTGAGAGAGCACACGGGGCCTCGGTTTAATCCGAAAGACGGCACCTCCGACAGTGCAGCGCTCCCTCAGCACTGCACTGGAGTGTCAGCCTAGATTTTTGTGCTGGAGTGGGACTTGAACCCACAACCTCCTGAATTGAAGGCGGACATGCTGCCCACTGAGCCACGGCTGGCTTACTCAAAGTATGTCAGAGGACCCATAGCTTTATAAGTACAGGAGCATTACACAAAGCGCACCGAGTATTACTCAGCTGCCTGCTCCGTTAAGGCCGTTGAGGACACAGCGGAGCGAGATGGAGGAAGTGTTCCAATCCCGAGAGCCTGGTGATGTCGAGTTTATGTTGTTGGGCCAGTGGTGTTTAGAAACTGGCTTGACATTACCCCCTCTGTCATCGACTGGTCTAAGTTAGGTTTGAACCCAAGGACTAGAGATGGTAAGCAAATGTTTAACGCACTATACAGCACTGTCCCTGTGTTAGAGGAGGGGTAATTGCTTATAAATTACTCCTCAAATTAATAGGGTACGCAACATTCATTGACAAATGTTCAAACATCCACTTTGTATCCCTTCTCTCACCCCTTCGACCTGATAATGCACGTGTTTGCTAGTTGTATTACAGAGTTATCATTCAACACTGATTTGATTTGAGTATGCCCTGACCTTGCATCCGTTGATCCATAATTCCCGAACATGACCACACTCCTGAACTTTCCAGATCTACGGGATTTTCGGCTTTAAAGATTTCGGGGCGTTAATGACGGCGGGGCAGTCCTGATACCTCCTGGAAAATGTTGCACCTCAGTCAGCAAAATTGTGCAGCTGGGCCCTGAGTGTGGGGCGGGGTGCTAAGGGAGGCGTTGTGCACCTCTCTTGGGGCGCTAGGCCGGCTGAGCATGGGGAAATCCCCAGCTAACGAGCCGGCTTCGGAGCGCTCCGAGAGAGGCCTGAATGGGGGAGAAAGAACTGAAGAGAACCACCAGAAACATTCCCAATGCTCAGCCCACGCTACCACAACATAAAATCGCACAAAAAATAAAATAAAATACGACCACACTTACCTGAGGGTGGGCATTACTTACCCCACCGCAGCCGTTACAGTTCGGAACGCCCGCTTTCACGGGCGGCCCCAGCAGGGGGCGCTCTACACAGCGCTACGGGTCGGGCAGGGGGCCAAATATCGAGCCGGTGTCGCAACCAGCCGGTGTCGTTACACAGCGCCCCCCCCGCGCCCCGCTGAAACTGGCCCCGAAAACTCCGGCGGGGCACCAGGAGCTGGCCGCCTGCCCGGAATAGCTCACCATCGCCATTGCCGCCTGTCCAGGGCAAAAACAGAGGCAGCAACAAGAGGTAAAATCCCGCCCCGTGGTCTTTCTCAGGAAGGTGTTTATCTTTGGGGTCTCCCCTTCTAATAAATGAACAACAGGAGCTATCCCGTCTCGGTGACTTCGAACCAATTTACGATATTACAATTTGAGAATCATACATCCTGACTTTGTTACCTTATCGATAGTTTCACTTTTTTTTTTGCTGTTCTATTAAGTTGACACTTCTAATTATAAATCTGGCTTCTGAAAAGGAAGATGCAGCCGCAGGTATTCCCTTCTGCAGAACTTATCAATGAATTGAAGTTCTCTCACGTATTCACTGGAATATTGGGTTTAATGTGTGAACTGATATTGCTTTAAGGTCAGCTTTAATTCGACAGTTCGGTGGTCACCAACCTTCCTGTTAAGCTGTGTGGCCGTGCAGAGCTCTGGGGGTCCCACGCAGGACCCTCACCAGCTTTTCAAATGTGACATTTCACGAATGCGGAAAATTTTGATTGGGTGGCGCAGTCTGTGAATTGAGCTGTGCACCCAAAAAGAAGTAGGGGGAACATTGATGGTCTAAACGGCATCTAAATGGCCTTCTGCGACGTCGTTTAACAGGCAGAAGCTACAGGTTACAGTTTTATATATATATATAATATATATAGCTCCACCCAGTGGATTACTGTTTACAACAATAAAGAGGGAACACATCATGTGACTGGCTTCCTGAAGTTACAGCCATCTTACAGCCTGTGTGTTTGTGAGGTCGTACCGAAACCATAACAACGGTTAACACCATATAACGTTAAATCAATGGCTATAGAACATTAGCAGACTCCAGGACAGTCTGATTAACTCTTTCCTTACATGGAATGTACCTCACAGAAACAGACCATTCGGCCTAACAGGTCCGTGCCAGTGTTTATGTTCCACACCAGCCCCCTCCCAACTCTCTTCATCTTACCTCATCCCCATATCCTTCTTTTCCTTTCTCCCTCATGTGTTTATCCAGCTTCCCCTTAAATGCATCGATACTATTCACCTCAACCCCTCCCTGTGGCAGCGATTTCCACATTCTCACCGCTGTCTGGGTGAAAAAGTTTCTCCTAAATTCCCGATTGGATTTATTAGTGACTGTCTTATATTTATGCCCCATAAATCTAAGACATGCCCACAAGTGCAAACATCTTCTCTACGTCTACCCTCTCAAACCCTGTCATAATCTTGATCAGATCACCCCTCAGATTTCTCATTGTTAGAGAAAAGCTCCCCAGCCTGTTTCATCTTTCCCGATAAGCATAACCTTTCAATTCAGGTCTCTTTCTACTAAACCTTCTTTGCGAAAAAAATTGCTAAATTCCCGATTGGATTTAACATAAAAAATAGGAGCAGGAGTCGGCCATTCGGCCCCTCGAGCCTGCTCCGCCATTCAGTGAGATCATGGCTGACCCGCGACCTCAACTCCACATTCCCGCCTGATCCCCATATCCCTTGATTCCCGTAATACCCAAAAATCTAGCGATCCCAGTCTTGAATATACTCAAAGATTTATTAGTGACTGTCCTATGTGTATGACCCCTGACTCCTGGAACCTGTTCAGTTGACGCCTCTGCTCACACTTTCGGTCTGATCTCCTGTCTGTATCTACTTTATTTAGCTCTCGCTGTTGATTTCTGGATAATAACGCGCGCTGTTTTCTAACCAAACAGAAGAAGAAACGGTCGGCTTCCTCCCAACTTTCGGACCGTGCTTTTTGAACCTTTACGGCAGCCCCAGGGAAGACCTCGAGGGTTTCGACAAGTATGATGACCTCAATCTCGGAAAGGTGTCTGACTTTTAACAATTTTTTTTATTGAGCAACTTTGCGCAAGTTTGCAAAACCTGTAGTGCAGGCAACTGCCAATGTTTACAAAAGAGGAAAGATTGCAAGTTAAGGCAAGAGATAGTAATATATTAAGGCAAGATATAGCACAGAAGGAGGCTATTCGTACCTGTGCCTTCCCTTTGAAAGAGGTGTCTATAAAAACTTAAGACTTAGGAGCAGGAGTAGGCCCTGCGGCCCCTCGAGCCTGCTCCGCCATTCAATAAGATCATGGCTGATCTCCGACCTCAACTCCACTTTCCCGCCCGATCCCCATATCCCTTGATTTCCCCCTGGGCTAGACTTTCCCGAGAGCCCCTCAACGCCCGATTACCCACCCAGAAAAACCGCTAACGTTTTGTAAGCTGGCGAAAATGTCCACTTTTACGTTAAAAATAATCTCCCGGCGAGAAAATGGGCCTTGCACCAGTATTCTCGGCAGTTTTCTCAACGGTTAAAGGGCAACTAAGTAAAACGGGCATTTAAAAAAAATTTAGTCCGTGGCTGCGGTTGGGCCTAGGGAGGGAGAAAACTTAAAAAAAAAAATTTCACTAAAGAAAAAGTTAAAGAACATTCCCAAGACACTTTTACACCTATTCGCTGTTTTACAATTTAAAAACAAATAAAGAACCTGTAACTTACCTTTGCAGATTACTCACCTACCGCCCGGTTTAAGCAGCTTTCACCGGCCAGTTCCCTCGGCGATCTGGACGGGCTTCATTGAGGCCCTGGCGATTCTCTCGGCGGTTTGGTCCAGGCGGTCGTGTCGAGATTTGGGCCATACCATTCAAAAACGAAGGGGGAAACTTTCGCCGGGGCGGTTTCTCTCCCCAAAAACAGCCGTACCGCCGAGAAAACCCGCTGCAAATGAAGGTGAAAGTTTAGCCCCTAGACTCCAATCAGTCCCACTCCCCCCGCTCTTTCCCCATAGCCCTGCAGACGATTCCTTTTTAAGTATTTATCCAATTTCCTTTTGAAAGTTGCGATTGAATCTGCTCCCACCGCCCTTTCAGGCAGCGCGATCCAGATCACAACAACTCGCTGCGTAAAAACATTCTCCTCATCTCCCCCCTGCCTTTTTTGCCATTAAACCTGTGTCCCTCTGGTTACCGACCCTCCTGCCACTGGAAACAGTTCCTCCCTAACTGCTCTATCAAGACTCTTCACATGTTCATCTCCCATTCTACGGAAACAAGGTCATCTTGGGTGACAACAGGCTAGGGTTTTAAAAATCTGTTAGATTGCAGGTGAGGAATGTGAGGAGATCCTGGGGAAAAAAACAGCAGTAGGAGATAAATCTTCACTTCAACACTGCGAGGACACCTGTAACGTATTTGCTTCATGGGTTCTTGCTCAAGAATTCACAGCAACACATTGCTATTAAGAACTAGTTGGTTTATTAGCAAAGGTTTAACAATCACACTACACATTACCAGTTCATCCACCAGGCTCACAACCACCTGCCCCATCGTGGATCCCCCGAACCCAACTGGCTGGGGTTTTATTGAGTCTTGTGAACATCACGTGACTGGCTAAGCCACTCCCACCTCAACAGCTCTACAACCCTGTGAGCATGCTCACCGGTGCATACATTGCAATACCGGGAAGGGGCAGAGTGTGACAGTTTCTGTATTTGGAAGTTATGAGAAACAAGTGAGGGGAACTTCAGAGAAACACCGAATGTTGCGGTATCAATGTAACCGAAAGGAGGTTAGAAGGGAAAGAGCGATCATCTGTCACACAGGTGTTTCTTTCATCCTGTTCGGCGTGAGGAGATGCTGGAGAGTCAGTATTCAAACCTTTGGATAGATGTTGGTGTAACATAATGGTCGAAGCTATTGAGGGGACAACAAGGATGAGATACAGCGTCTTCAGGGGAGGAGTTGTGCGAGGAGGTCCTTTTTAAAAATATTAGTTCCAGGATGTGGGCGTCGCTGGCAAGGCCGGCATTTATTGCCCATCCCTAATTGCCCCTTGAGAAGGTGGTGGTGAGCCGCCGCCTTGAACCGCTGCAGTCCGTGCGGTGAAGGTGCTCCCACAGTGCTGTTAGGGAGGGAGTTCCAGGATTTTGACCCAGCGACGATGAAGGAACGGCCGATATATTTCCAAGTCAAGATGCTGGGTGATGGGACTCCCATGTGCCTACTGCCCTTGTCCTTCTAGGCGGTAGAGGTCGCGGGTTTGGGAGGTGCGGTTGAAGTGTCACCTCTGACCTCTGAGTCCAGCAGTGGCAAGGAATGCCCAGGAGCCATGGTATCTGGGGTTGGATGGTAGTTGGGTTATTCTGCTCGTGTATCCCTTTTATGTTAAACAAAAAGGTTCTAATCTCGGGGAAAATAATAGAGTGGCATATTTGATTGAATAAAATCTCCCGATTGTTTCTCCCCCCTCCCCCACCAATGTTCTCCCTTCCTTTCCCCACGCTTTGATTCTTGTTGGAACACAGTTCCTTGGACACCAACCACCTTCCAGTACCTAGCACAAGTGGTGATACTTTGAGGTTTGAGTCTCAGCAGTGAGGATTGGAACCATGGAACCAACATCCAGGAAAGCTTACACACAATGAACTCAGCAAATTTACAGGCCATCCTTGGCCATTATTCTTCCTAATTGCACAGTGTGGAGTATTGAGGTTGACAGCTGCCACGGTATAACATTCTCATTATTCTCCTTTCTCTTTCCCCCTCGCAGGGTGAAGGGATCTCCTATCGGGGGCGGATTTTGATCGAATTAATCACCAGATTGGAGGACCATCGCGGAAAAAACATTGAGGATTTGCACTCTGAGGAGTGTATAAGTGTGCAGGTATTAACGCGATAGATTCAGTCACAACAGGCTTGCCTGGGGAAATGTAGACGTT
This sequence comes from Pristiophorus japonicus, assembly GCF_044704955.1. Taxonomy (NCBI): domain Eukaryota; kingdom Metazoa; phylum Chordata; class Chondrichthyes; family Pristiophoridae; genus Pristiophorus; species Pristiophorus japonicus. The sequence continues at coordinate 63,423,372 of NC_091998.1, read as the reverse complement.
TATTTTCTCCCTCCACGCACCAGAAAGGTCTGTGGTTTGATTCCAGGTCTCGGGACTTGTGGAAGAGCAGGTGTTTGTTTGAATGACCCTAGTTCCTGGGATTTGGTGCTAGTTGAAATTGGGCTGCTGTTAAATTGCCAATGGCTGCATTTGATGTAAACAGCACAAGTTCCCACATTCTGCAACAAGACCCTTCGAGACTCCTTTTGTTGGATGGCTCTGAGAGGAGAACATGAGGAGTTCTATATCTCGACTGAACCGCAGGCTGTTCCGTATGCGTAACCATACAAGGCCCACTCACTGGTGGTGCCACTCGTAACTGGTCCCCTATTCACCCGCCCCATCCCTCCTGTCATACAACCAGGGGAGAGCGAGCATTCCTTCAGCCCATCAATCTTGGCTGGATTTTAACCCAGGTTCCAGAGGTCAATAAAGGAATCATGGAATCCTACAGCTCAGAAGGAGGCCATTCGGCCCATCGTGTCTGTGCCAGCTCTTTGGTAGAGCTATCCAATTAATCCCACTCCCCTCCCTCTCTCTCCCCCACCCCCCAGCTCTTTCCCCGTAGCCCTGCAATGTTTTCCTTTTCAAGTAATTATCCAATTCCACTTCGAATGCTACTATTGAATCGGTTTCCACCGCCCTTTCAGACAGAACTTTCCAGATCATAACAATTCTCAACGGAAACAAATTCTCCTCATCTCCCGACTGGTTCTTTTACAAATTACCTTAAATCTGTGTCCTTTGGTTACCAACCTCCGACCAAATGGAACAATTTCTCCCGATCTACGCTTATAAAGCGCCCTCATAGCTCTATTAAATCTATTAAATCTCCCTTAGCCTTCTACATAAGAGCATAAGAAATAGGAGCAGGAGTCGGCCATTCGGCCCCTCGAGCCTGCTCCGCCATTCAATAAGATCATGGCTGATCTGATCATGGGGCTTCTCCAGCCTCTCCACATAACTGAAGTCCCTCATCCCTGGTACTATTCAAGTAAATCTATTCTGCCTTCTCATCAAAGGAATGTGCAAGAATTTTTCACCGCCCAGTCTGCTAGAGATTTTATTTTTAATGATCGGATTATGATTGCAATGGTCAGAGGGATATGTGCTTAACAGTCGGGTTCCACTGCGCGCTACTCGTTACTACTTCACGGCAAATGAGCCCCAAGTGGGCAGAGGAAACGCTACAGGTACACCCTCAAAGCCTCCCTGATAAAGTGCAACATCCCCACCGACACCTGGGAGTCCCTGGCCAAAGACCAGTCCGCCCTAAGTGGAGGAAGTGCATCCGGGAGGGCGCTGAGCACCTCGAGTCTCGTCGCCGAGAGCATGCAGAAACCAAGCGCAGGCAGCGGAAGGAGCGTGCGGCAAACCTGTCCCACCCTCCCCTTCCCTCAACGACTGTCTGTCTCACCTGTCTTCCGTAAACACGAGCTCATCCAAAACTCGGCTGCCCGTGTCCTAACTCGCACCAAGTCCTGCTCACCCATCACCCCTGTGCCCGCTGACCTACATTGGCTCCCGGTTAAGCAACGCCTCGATTTTTAAAATTTTCATCCTGGTTTTCAAATCCCTCCATGGCCTCGCCCCTCCCTTTCTTTGTAACCTCCTCCAGCCCCACGACCCTCAGATCTCTGCACTCCTCCAATTCTGGCCACTTGCGCAACGCTTAATTTTTCATCATTTCACCATTGGTGGTCGTGCCTTCAGCTTGTCCCGGCCCATAAACTCTAGTACTCCTTTCATAAACCTCTGCACCTCTCTACCTCCCTATCCTCTTTTGAGATGCTCCTTAAAACCTGCCTCTTTGACCAAGCTTTTTAGTCATGGGGTCGAAATTGGTCATGGCCGTTTTTGAGGCGGTGTCACCGCCTGAGAGCTGATTTTACCGCCGGGCGTTAGGTGCCAAATTCAGTTGTTATGGCCAAAGATGAGAGAGCAGCGCTAAAAGGCGGGAGCTCTGGAGGCCAACTGAATTTCCCATCGGGAGACTGCCGCCGTGCTCGCTGGGAAACGGGAAGAAAGGGAAAAGACCTCAAACTTCTCTGACCCCCCCCCCCCTCCCACACACCATCTCCCCCACTGTTCCAACTAATGAAAAGAAGATGAAATAAATGAAGAAAGAAACTGACCTTGATCTCTGGCCTGAGGGCCGCAATGTTCCCTCCACGTGTCCCAGGCAGTATGGACGCCTGGCCGTTAGGGCTCCGCACAAACCGAATACCGCGGGAGCGGCCCCAAGGGGGCGCTGCGCGCCGGATGACGTCACCACATTGGGTGGTGTTAGAAGGTGCAGCGTTACCTCTTGGCATCCCTACCAAAGAGCCGACTGAATTTCCCCCGAGACGTGGATGCCGCTTAACACCGAGGGTAGGTCTTTGCCGCCTGTTAGCCGTCTCGCACCAGTGCTAACCGGCGGCGTTATAAAGGGAATTTCGACCTCAATACCTCCTTATGTGGCTCGGTGTTAAGTTTTATTTGATACCGCTCCTGTGAAGTGCCTTTGGGATATTTGACTACTTTAAAGACCCTGTATAAGTGTAAGCTGTTGTTGTAAGAAGTGCGAGCGTCTCTTTGGTTGCCTGGTTTCAGCGGTACTTGCACCGGCGGAAGTACAGCCTCTGTGCCGTGTTCTACTCGGCCACACAACTGCAGAACGTCAAGGAGCCGGTCCAGTTCGAGGTCAGCGTGGGTAACTACGGGAACAAGTTTGACAAGTCGTGTAAGCTCCATGCATCCAGCACGCAGTACAGCCAAGCTATGTTTGATGGTAAGTGGCAGCGTAGGATGGTCGGGATTGCTGAACAAGAAGGGTTCAAATAGGTCAAACGGGGGAATGTATTTGCTTCAAGGATTATGTACCTAATAACTCACAGCAACACATTGCTATTAAGAACTAGTTGGTTTATTAGCAAAGGTTTAACAATCACACTACACATTACCAGTTCATCCACCAGGCTCACAACCACCTGCCCCATCGTGGATCCCCCGAACCCAACTGGCCGGGGTTTTATTGAGTCTTGTGAACATCACGTGACTGGCTAAGCCACTCCCACTCAACAGCTCTACAAACCTGTGAGCATGCTCACGGGGCATATATTACAAACAGCAAATTTAAAATAATGTTTTTTTTTAATTCCTTGATTCGAACAAAAGATTCTTGTAAACAGTGATGTCGACCGATGGGCAAATGGACACCCCTCCTGGTCAGTGCTGAGCGAACTGTTCCCCGACAAGGTAGCAGATCGTGCGCTCTGATTGGCCACAGTCCTTCTGGGTTCAGGAGGGATTGAGTCACATGGGCTTCCTCTCCCGATCGCGATCTCGGGAGTGCCACTGAAAAATGGAAGTTGACATGATATCAGATACAGAGGAATGAGAAAGGAACTGGTGTTGCCGTAGATAGCTTCAGTTAAAGAGCTATCATTGAAAGTTAGGAAAGTCTTGCATTTCCATAGCACCTTTCACATCCTCAGGACCTCCCAAAGCGCTTTACAGCCAATGAAGTACTTTTTTGGAAGCGTAGTCACTGTGGTAATGTGGGAAACGCAGCAGCCATTTTGCGCACAGCAAGCTCCCACAAATAGCAATATGTTAATGACCAGATAACCCGATTTAGTGATGGTGGTTGAGGGATAAATAATGGCCAGGGCACCGGGGACATTTTTTGGATATCAAGGGATATGGGGATCAGGCAGGAAAGTGGAGATAAGTTCAAAGATCAGCTGTGATCTCATTGGATCGAGGGGCCGAATGGCCGACTCCTGCTCCTAATTCTTATGTTCTTCTGATAAATCCAGGATTTACTAGAATGATACCTGAACTGAGTGGCTATACCTATCAGGAAAGATTAAACAGGCTTGGGCGCTTTTCTCCAGAATAGAGAAATCTGAGAGGTGATCTGATCGAGGTGCTGAAGATTCTGAAAGGGTTCGATAGGGGAGATGTAGAGAAGATGTTTCCACTTACAGGCGAGACCAGAACTGGGGGCCATAAATATAAGACAGTCACTAATAAATCTAATCAGGAATTCAGGAGAAACTTCTTTACCCAGAGAGCGGTGAGAATGTGGAACTCGTACCACAGGGTGTGGTTGAGGGGAATAGTATCGATGCATTTAAGAGGAAGCTAAATAAACACACGAGGGAGAAAGGAATAGAAGGATGTATTGATGAGGTTAGATGAAATAAGGTGGGAGGAGAACATAAGAAAGAGGAACAGGTCGTCCGTTCGGCCCCTCGAGCCTGCTCCACCATTTAATAAGATCATGGCTGATCTGACTCTTGGGCTCAGCTCCACTTTCCTGCCCGCTCCCCATAACCCTTTATTCCCTTCTCGCTCAAAAATCTGTCGATCCTGCTTTAAATATATTCAATGACCCGGTCTCCACAGCTCTCTGAGGCAGAGAATTCCACAGATTTACAACCCTCTGAGAGAAGAAATTCCTTCTCATCTCAGTTTTAAATGGGCGACGCCTTTTTCTGAGACTATGTCCCCTAGTTTTAGTTTCCCCCATGAATGGAAATATCCTCTCTCCATCCACCTTGGCGAGCCCCCTCATTATCATATGTTTCGATAAGATCACCTCTCATTCTTCTGAACTCCACTAAGTATAGGCCCAACCTAAAAGGTTACTGCACAAGATAAAAGTTCACGGGGTTGGGGGTAATATATTAGCATGGATAGAGGATTGGCTAACTAACGGAAAACAGAGAGTCGGGATAAATGGTTCATTCTCTGGTTGGCAACCAGTAACTAGTGGGGTGCCACAGGGATCAGTGCTGGGACCCCAACTATTTACAATCTATATTAACGACTTGGAAGAAGGGACTGAGTGTAACGTGGCCAACTTTGCTGACCATACAAAGATGGGAGGAAAAGCAATGTGTGAGGAGGACACAAAAAATCTGCAAAAGGACATAGACAGGCTAAGTGAGTGGGCAAAAATTTGACAGATGGAGTATAATGTTGGAAAGTGTGAGGTCATGCACTTTGGCAGAAAAAAATCAAAGAGCAAGTTATTATTTAAATGGAGAAAGATTGCAAAGTGCTACAGTACAGCGGGACCTGGGGGTACTTGTGCATGAAATGCAAAAGGATAGTATGCAGGTACAGCAAGTGATCAGGAAGGCCAATGGTATCTTGGTCTTTATTGCAAAGGGGATAGAGTATAAAAGCAGGGAAGTCTTGCTACAGCTCTATACAGGGTATTGGTGAGGCCACACCTGGAATACTGCGTGCAGTTTTGGTTTCCATATTTATGAAAGGATATACTTGCTTTGGAGGCAGTTTAGAGAAGGTTCACTCGGTTGATTCTGGAGATGAGGGGGTTGACTTATGAGGAAAGGTTGAGTAGGTTGGGCCTCTACTCATTGGAATTCAGAAGAATGAGAGGTGATCTTATTGAAACGTATAAGATTATGAGGGGGCTTGACAAGTTGGATGCAGAGAGGATGGTTCCACTGATGGGAGAGACTAGAACTAGAGGGCATGATCTTCGAATAAGGGGCCGCCCATTTAAAACTGAGTAGAAATTTCTTCTCTCAGAGGGTTGTAAATCTGTGGAATTCACTGCCTCAGAGAGCTGTGGAAGCTGGGACATTGAATAAATTTAAGACAGAAATAGACAGTTTCTTAAAAGATAAGGGGTTATAGGGAACGGGCGGGGAAGTGGAACTGAGTCCATGATCAGATCAGCCATGATTTTATTGAATGGCTCGAGGGGCCATATGGCCTACTCCTGTTCCTATTTCTTAGGTTGTGTAGAACATAAGAACTTATCTTCATAAGTCAACCCCCTCATCTCCGGAATCAACCTAGTGAACCTTCTCTGAACAGCCTCCAATGCAAGTATATCCTTCCTTAAATACGGAGAGCAAAACTGTACGCAGTACACGAGGTGTGACCTAACCAATACCCTGTACAGTTGTAGCAGGACTTCTCTGCTTTTATACTCCATCCCCCTTGCAATAAAGACCAACATTCCATTTGCCTTCCTGATTACTTGCTGTTCCTGCATACTCACTTTTTGTGTTTCATGCACAAGGACCCCCAGGTCCCTCTGTAAAATTGCAGCACTTTGCAATTTTTCTCCATTTAAATTATAATTTGCTTTTCTATTTTTTAAGCCAAAGTGAATAACCTCACATTTTCCCACATTATACTCCATCTGCCAAATTTTTGCCCACTCACTTAGTCTGTCTATATCCCTTTGCAGATTTGTTGTGTCCTCCTCACAATTTGTTCTCCCGTCCATCTTTGTATCATCAGCAAACTTGGCTACATTACACTCGGTCCCTTCATCCAAGTCATTAATATAGATTGTAAATAGTTGAGGCCCCAGCACTGATCCCACTAGTCACTGTTTGCCAACTGGAAAATGACCCATTTATCCCGACTCTCTGTTTTCTGTTAGTTAGCCAATCCTCTATCCATGCTAATATATTACCCCCAACCCCGTGAGCTTTTATCTTGTGCAGTAATCTTTTATGTGGCACCTTACCGAATGCCTTCTGGAAATCCAAATACACCACATCCACTGGTTCCCCCTTATCCACCCTACTCGTTACATCCTCAAAGAATTCCAGCAAATTTGTCAAACATGATTTCCCTTTCATAAAACCATGCTGACTCTGCTGGATTGAATTATGCTTTTCCAAATGTCCCGCTACTGCTTCCTTAATAATGGACTCCAGCATTTTCCCGTGACAGATGTTCAGCTAACTGGTCTATAGTTTCCTGCTTTCTGTCTGCCTCCTTTTTTAAATAAGGGCGTTACATTTGCGATTTTCCAATCCGCTGGGACCTCCCCAGAAACCAGGGTTATTTTGGTAGATTACAACCAATGCATCCACTATCTCTGCAGCCACTTCTTTTAAGACCCTAGGATGCAAGCCATCAGGTCCAGGGGACTTGTCTGCCTTTAGTCCTATTATTTTACCGAGTACTACTTCATTAGTGATAGTGATTGTATTAAGTTCCTCCCTCCCTATAGCCCCTTAATTATCCACTATTGGGATGTTTTTAGTGTCTTCTACCATGAAGACCAATACAAAATATTTGTTCAACGTCATTTCCCTGTTCATAAGAACATAAGAATTAGGAACAGGAGTAGGCCATCTAGCCCCTCGAGCCTGCTCCGCCATTCAACAAGATCATGGCTGATCTGGCCGTGGACTCAGCTCCACTTACCCGCCCGCTCCCCGTAACCCTTAATTCCCTTACTGGTTAAAAATCCATCTATCTGTGACTTAAAACATTCAATGAGCTAGCCTCAACTGCTTCCTTGGGCAGAGAATTCCACAGATTTACAACCCTGTGAGAGAAGAAATTCCTTCTCAACTCGGTTTTAAATTGGCTCCCCCGTATTTTGAGGCTGTGCCCCCTAGTTCTAGTCTCCCCGACCAGTGGAAACAACCTCTCTGCCTCGATCTTGTCTATCCCTTTCATTATTTTAAATGTTTCTATAAGATCACCCCTCATCCTGCTAAACTCCAACAAGTAAAGACCCAGTCTACTCAATCTATCATCATAAGGTAACCCCCTCATCTCCGGAATCAGCCTAGTGAATCGTCTCTGTACCCCCTCTAAAGCTAGTATATCCTTCCTTAAGTAAGGTGACCAAAACTGGATGCAGTACTCCAGGTGTGGCCTCATTAATACCCTGTACAGTTGCAGCAACACCTCCCTGCTTTTGTACTCCATCCCTCTCGCAATGAAGGCCAACATTCCATTCGCCTTCCTGATTACCTGCTGCACCTGCAAACTAACTTTTTGGGATTCATGCACAAGAACCCCCAGGTCCCTCTGCACCGCAGCATGTTGCATGTTCCCCTTTATTAATTCCCCAGTCCCATCCTCTAAGGGACCAACATTTATTTTAGCCACA